>NW_019154142.1:10319521-10463594 GCF_002288905.1 Enhydra lutris kenyoni | reverse complement strand
TGTCATGATCTCAGGGTCCTGGGATCGAGCCCCGCATCGGGCTCTCTGCTCAGCAACGAGCCTGCTTCCTCCTCTCTCTCTGCCTGCCTCTCTGCCTACTTGTGATCTCTCTCTGTCAAATAAATAAATAAATAAATAATCTTTAAAAAAAAAAAAAAGTGAAACCAGAGTTTAGTTTCATTATTTTTTTAAGATTTTTAAACAAATTGATACAAAATTAAATTTAAAAGTGCATTATATTTAAAATATGGAATAAAAAAAATTAAACAAATGTGGAATGGATATATATTCATCTTCCTATATCGTTTGTATTTATTTCATGTACTCCTTTTTAAACAAAGGTATTTTCATTTATTTGACTTCATTCCACAATTATCAAAGCCTTTCCATAAAACTTAGGACTAAATGACTCCCCCATGTGGAGATCAACTTATACAGATTTTCTCATACTAAAGCTTAGAAACTCATTTAAGCTGCAACATGCTTACAGATTTTGAAGCTGAACTCCAAAGGTGACAGTTACAACTTTACACCTATAGAGATAAGTAAGTAAAAGTCTAACCTTAGAGTAACAAAAAAGTTCTTAAAAGAAATATATGTTAAAAAAATAACAAAATTTCTAAAAATTGAAAATTTTATTTGTAAACTGAATAACGATCTTAAAGCAAGTAATCAATTTAAGATGCAGGTATGTTTCTAAAGATTTTTAATTTTAAAAAATTAGGTTGCTTACTGAGTAAGCATTAAATGTTTAAGCATCAACAATTTGATACAGAATTATGCTTGACTCAAAAAAAAAATAAAACAATTATACTTGGCTCTTTCTGGTAACATTAGAAAACTCTGGAAAATGTTTACATCACAAAAATGGAAGCTGAGAAGAATTAACATATTAGTGATTGAGATCCTGCTTTATTACCAAAAGCTAATAATAAAAAAAAGTCACCTATAATCAACCAAAAATTAGTTAATATAGTTAAATAAAAATGGATTTACCTTAGAAGCAAAAGTTTCAGCCTTTTTAATATTACAATAGTAAGGCAGTTGCCAAGTGGTAAGGCATCAGTCTCATAATATTATAATAGGAAGTATTCCAGTCTAACTAGACTCACAATGAAAGGTACACCCTCAATGTGTGTATACTCTTGTTGTTACTTACTCAATATCTTCCTTCTTTCTAGAATTCATAAAAGACATGAGTGCCAAAGAATTAATAAAATGTCTTTTTAAAAATCTAAACAAAAATCATGTCATAATGGGAGGGGGACTGTTAGGAGATACAAGTATAAATATACCTATGCATCATGCAATTGTTAATGGGTCTTTCCACTTTGTCATATAAAATATATCTGAGAGGGTGACAAGTCCACTCACCATAGTATTCACAGATAAGAATCATGTTTGAGTTTCTCTGGTGAAAAACAATCACTTGCTTATAATAAAGATAGTATAATTTCATTATCCTTAATTGAGAATAGGTCTCCAGTGTAAAATAAAATAATAAATGCACTACAGGGTGGACAATCTAATAATTAGAAGATTTTAAAAAGTATTTTCAATCACTGGCAAGCTTATACATATTTTGAAAATGAAGCATTTTGGGGCACATGGGTGGCTCCGTCATTAAGCATCTGCCTTTGGCTCAGGTTATGATCCCAGGGCCCTAGAATCAAGCCCTGCATCAGGCTCCCTGCTTGGTGGGAAGCCTGCCTCTCCCTCTCCCCCTGCTTATGTTCCCCTCTCTTGCTGTCTCTGTCTATCAAATAAATAAAATCTTTAAAAAAAAAAAGAAGCATTTTAGTCTTTTCATTATCTATAGCTTAACATGACTCATTATATTAAAAATCAAGTAAGATCTACCTTAACATGATTAATTTTGCAAAAGGAAGAACATCAGACTTGAAAGAAGGAGACCTGGGTTTTGTCCCCAGCTTTACCATTAACTCTTTAGGCTTCAGTGTCCTTATGTGTCAAATGAGAGAGCAAACTAAAAAACATCTAAGCATATGTGTGCAAAAACTCAGCTTCTGACCTTATTTTCAAAAATTAAACTTCATGGGTTATTTTCTACATATAGTATCTAAGTTGCAAAAGTAAAACTGCATACCATAATATAACTTTCCAATACCCTATACATATCTCAAACTAAAAACCTCTTTTTATAGAGCACTATCCTCTTTTTATAGAGCACTATTTTGTATTGTGGTTTTCAGCTTGCAAAATGCTAGTAACGATTCTGTATGGGAGGTATCATTATCTCAAGTCTACAAAATAGAAAACTGAGGCTCAAAGAGGTTAAAATGCAGCCAAGTCTTTTGGTCTTTCAAAGAAAAAAGAATCCGTATTTTACTAAGTCAATGGGCATAATTTCTTAAAGTTAGTTGCTTCTGAAGCTGTCTTGGAATTACAATACAACTAATGGAAAGGAAAAAGAACTGAGTCTTGTTTAACCAGAAGTTGCTACTAGTAAATGACAGAAGTAGAGTTCCCAAACCAGATTTTCTGGCTCCCAATTTCCTACATATCAAAATATAACATAAAACTGAATCATATTTTTCAACAGTGAAATTTAAAACATATGACAAAATTTAAAACTACTATGTGCAGCTGTCAATTATTTCTCAATAAAACTGGAAAAAATATTCACAAACAAAAGATATAAACAAAACAATAAATAAAAATAATCGAGTTATAAAGCTTAAAAAACAATCAAGTTCAGAGATCTAACAGACTTACTGCATACCAAAAGCATGTACAAAGTTTAACATGGGAAATTCTTCTTTTCTCTACTGGAACTCTTAACATCGTACTTCAAAAGATGAAACAGTGACTAAATCCTAATATGATTTTGGTGTAAACTTCTATTGCTAATCGAAGTTTTTAATAAAGAGATGCCCAATTTATAGAATCAACTGAATTGTGCTCTAGGCTGCCTCAGGAACTGCCTCAGCTATCTAACACACTAGTGAAATGATCCTTCCTAACTAAAAATTTGGTATTTGATGGCTTAGCTAATTTAAATATTTTCTCTGTTATAAAATGTTATGAAACTGAAACAGTAAAAGTTTTTCTAGCTAGTGTCAGGAGGCTAGAGTAATCAGCAAACTATCAGGGCCAAGTTACAAACAATGGCCATGATAAGTATTCAAATACTCACTTTATTATTTTGTGTGACAAGAATACTTCCACCCCCGGGTTTCAAAGGCACCTCTTCCATTGCTCCAAACACATCAGTTTCAACAGAAAAGGTTAGCTCTAGACCCAGATCACTAATATCATTATCTAAAATCCACTGCAAATTTTTGGCATATTCTGGATCAATGGATGCCACATCTTGGTAATTTACAGGAATACCTAAAAAAGCAAACATACAGCAGTTATATTCTAAATGTTTCTGCCTTTCCTTGTTTGTTTAATGGTAAAATACTGCCCTCTACAGATATTCCATAAAACTGCAAAATATAATCCAATTCACAGCATGATTTAAGTGGATGCTAATTCCTAGATTTGGAAGTCTGTTAATTTAAACTTGTGTTTTTTCCCACATTTTTATAATGTAATCTTTCTTTGAAATAGCTATACAGAAAAATTATTATATACTTCAAAAAGTGCCATACACTTAAGCATATTCATATTAAAATGCATTCTTAGCATAAACATATACACACTAAAATGATAAACAATTTTTTTAGCAAAAAAATAGATTTTTTTTCTCTCCCTCAGGCTCCCAAATGCCTTACATACACAGACAGTTTCTAATTGAAATAAAAACTACCTCAATCAAAATGCGATCACTTACCTACTTAGTTTTTCCCTAAAGATTCTAAGAAAAACACTTCAAATAAATGCCTCTGGAAATAACAATAGAGCCATACCAAGAATGTGCTTATAGAATGATCTTGTGAAGTAAATGTTGACCAGCTGCCTGTGGTTCAAAGCTAATCCCAAGATCTGTCCAGCAAACCGGAAATAGTTCAAGTGATCAGGATTTACATAGGAGTTACTATTAGGCTGAAAAGTTGTACCTATTAAAATAAATACAAAATAATTTACTTCTAAGAATCTAGATGCAAAAAAAAAGATCATTTCAATGCAAATAAATCAGTTCATATAGAATTTCAGCAAAACCAAGGTTACATTATGTATAAACTTCCACCAGAATGTTCTTTATGGAATATATAACAGACAATGGAATTGTCAGAAGATAGTCATTGATTCACACATACTTATCAGAGTAAGTCTTTGCAAAGAGAAAATTTTAGAAATACTTTTAACTGAAAGTGGTTGGAAGATGTGTCAAAGAGATCCTGAAAATAATACATTAAAAGATAATACACGTTTTCCTCAGCAATGTAGAAATACTAGGCTGTGAATTAGGACAGGCATTGTTTTATTCATCTATACATGCCCAGTGCAGATCTTCACTACTTTTTGTTCCTTATGGAATAGAGCACTACAAGACAGTAACTAAAATTTTAAATGTTGTACAACTGTTCTTAAGTAATGAACTTGATGTCTTTTACCAATTATCAGAAAAATCACCAAAATCCACAAGTCAACCAATTATTCCTCACAATGAATAATCAACTTTATTTTTTTTAAGATTTTATTTATTTGAGAGAGCAACTGAGCACACCCAAGTAGGGGGAGGGGTAGAGGGGAGAGAGACAGAATCTCTAGCAGATTCCCCACTGAGCACAGAGGCCAACTCAGGGCTCAATCTCACAACCCTGAGATTATGAGCTGAGCCGAAACTTGAGGGTCTGGACACTTAACCAACCAGTCACCTAGGCACCTCACAAATAATCAACTTTAAATAAGTTATATTTATTTAATAAATATATTTATATATAAGTATATATAAGTAAAAATGGCAAAGGCAATAGTTACCAATTACTGTCAAAACCTAGTATGATTCCACTTACATGACAAAAGGTCTGGAAACAGTGGTGATGGTTACACAACACTGTCAATGTACTTAATGCCAGTGAATTGTACACTTTAAAGTGGTTAAAAGAGTAAATACTATGTTATATATTTGATCACAATGAAAACAAAAATCTAAAAAAATATCTAGTGCAGGGGCGCCTGGGTGGCTCAATGGGTTAAAGCTTCTGCCTTCGGCTCAGGTCACGATCCCAGAGTCCTGGGATCGAGCCCCGAATTGGGCTCTCTGCTCAGCAGGGAGCCTGCTTCCTCCTCTCTCTCTGCCTGCTGCTCTGCCTACTTGTGATCTCTGTCTGTCAAATAAATAAATAAAATCTTTTTTTAAAATAAATAAATAAATAAATGAAACTGGGGCTCCTGGGTGGCTCAGTGGGTTAAAGCCTCTGCCTTTGGCTTGGGTCATAATCTCAGGGTCCTGGGATCGAGCCCCACATCAGGCTCTCTGCTAGGTGGGGAGCCTGCTTCCCCCCCTCTCTCTGCCTGCCTCTCTGCCTACTTGTGATCTCTGCCTGTCAAATAAATAAATAAAATCTTTTTTAAAATAAATAAATAAAATGAAACTGTGACACAGCTATTTTCATCACCTCAGAAAAATCCTAGTGAACAAGAAAATGTCGTTTCCCACATAAAAATAGCTTCTAATAATTATTTCTACTTTCTATGTGCTTTCTGTATTTCTTAGGCACTAGGCTAAACATTTTTTACATAACAGCTAATTGATTTCTCTTTGACCACATCACAAAACATATATTATCACCATTTTCAAATGGAGAAATTGAGGTCCAAAAAGGTTACATTTATTGGCCTAAGATGATAACAATAAGAGGAGCAGAGCCTGGATTCACATCCAGTGTAACACCAAAGGCCAAACTCTACAGTAAATATCTTAATTCAATTAGAAAGCAAGTTTTAAAGAAATTATTATAGACATGAAGACTACCCAAACATTTCCCACATTTAGGAATTTTTAATTCAAAATTTTAATGTAATTCCCTTCATGTCAACTAAACCTAAGAACAAGGAAATATTTCACTGATATTCTAATTTATAAATACTATGATCCCAAAGAGAAGACTTCTACAGCTTACAAAAAGTACAAATCACAATCTTTATGATCTCTGTGCTTTAGCATATGCTCTGCTAATATATTCATAGTATGAGGAATTACCTCGACTCATAATTCCACACCAAATCTGTTTTTCAGGTATGAAACTAAACAGACAGCCTCAGAATAACGGACTATAAAGAAATGAAATAAAGCTAAAATACAATGCTCTAATGCTAAATCTTGCTTCAAAGATCAGGCCTAACTAAACCCACCACCTCATCAAATTTGTCATAAAAACAACAAAAGCACCAAATTCACCTCAGTGCAAATAATCAGAAGTTATAAAATTAAAGCAGTCACATATTCCTAAACAACTTCAAATACACCATGTGTGTCTGAGGAGCCCATCACAGAAGCGAATACCTGCAGTTCCCTAGTATCCCCGCAGCCCACCACCGTCCCCCTCTTGCCTCTCCCAGAGTCGTCATCCTTATTCAGTGGAGGTTTACCTACTGGTTCAGTTGGAGACAATTAGGAAGTACAATTAATAATGCACTCTCTCCTTATAAAAATTAAACACTGGGAAGGAAAAGATCTTCAGGAAATAAAAGCAACTGTGTAAAGCATTTAAAAACTGAAATCCCGCCTTCACTTGTGTATGTCTTTCTTAAGTTAGAGAACTGCCAAGTATTCTTCTCACAGATGAGGCAGTAACCATTTCCATTCAGCCTACTATATCAAATTAGAATTGTTCAGGTCGAAAGTACCACTTCAACAAATAACCTATTTCAATTATAATAAGAGCTTTTTAAGTTTAATCTTTTAAAAGGACAGAAAACTAAGTTACTATACATAAACAGATTATAAGTTAAGATTTAACACCATGATTTCTAGACTGTTTCTTATGACCGATATATTTTAAGACTTGGAAACTCAAATAGGGTTAACAAATTTTAATTTTTCCAAGTAATTATTATTCTAAGTCCATCTTTTCTAAGGCACTATTTCACAAAAGGAAATTTTAGCTCAGAAAAGCAGTCTAAGGGCAATCTTGAAATTGCATAAATTTAGTTTTACTTTACAAAAGATTGATGAAAACTTCCTTACAGCCAGCACTGGCCCTTGAGAACCATCTATGTAGAGGAAAGAATGCTAGACTGAACCAGGTTCCACTCATGATCCTACCACTCATTAATCGAGTTAACAAAAACTCTGAATTTCAACTTTCTCTTCTAGGAAATGGGACTACCCCACACCTAGCTCACAGGATTACTATGGGAATCAAAGGATAAAATGCACTGATGTAGTTTGAAAATATGAGAAGTAACAGAAAAAATAATGTAGACTGTACAACTTACCATCAGCTGACTGGGTAAACAATGCATAATCAGGATTGACTATCTCATTAGACAGAATATCAAACCACTCACGCACAACACCTTGACCCTGAGTTCAAGAAAATAAAATTAAATATCAACAGAATTATATGTGGAAATTTTTTCTGAATAATAACAAATTAGAATCATTTCAAATGTCTTCCATTATCAATTATATACTAAACTTTATTCAAGTGCATTTCAATCTTTTATATCTAGTGATGTTAACAGCACTTATTTTTATACCCACCATGCCTTCTTCTCCATGGAACCGTACAGCAATTCCTTGTTTTAGCTTTGCACAATTTGCTTTTGACACAACTTCACAGCTACTCCTAAAAATAGAATCTAAATATGTAGCATTGGTTAATTTTATGTATTAAAATTTACAATAACTGGTATTTTGTGCCTCAACCACATCAGCTTCTTTTTAAACATACCTCTGTGAACCAGCAGGATATCATTTTCATTCACTGGCCTGTGCACCATGTCTGAATCTGGTTGTCCTGAATGCAAATGCTCATAGAACCATTCACAGCGATCTTTAAATGGCTAACCCAACAAAAAAACGGTAAAATATGTCAGCAGTATTTCAGTTACCTATCAGATTACTTAATGAGCCTGCTAATGTCCTTTCCACAAATAATCATTCTTAGGCCTTTATTTATAATAAATAGTTCTAGATAATGTTCTGACATTTTAAAAACTATTCACGAAAAGGCAGATCTCAGCTGAAATACTTTGATTACAAAGAGAGTATATATTTTTTAATTCCCATTTTTAACAGAAAAGACTTGATAAATTAGGTTATACCTAAACTTAATATCAAATATGTAATTGATGAGATTTACTCCTAATTTCTTTCTTTCTTTCTTTTTACAATTTTATTTATTTATTTGACAGAGAGAGAGAGCAGGAGCATACAAGCAGAGGGAGCGGTAGAGGGAGAAAGAGAAGCAGGCTTCCCACTGAGCAGGGAACCTGCTGTGGGCCTGATCCTAGGGTGCTGGGATCATGAGCTGAGCTGAAAGCAACTGCCTAACCAACTGAGCCACCAGGCACACCATTCTCCTAATTTCTCTTAAGCATAACAATGCTTATAAGAATGAATTTCCAAATCCAGAAAAATTACACTGCATGTTATATTCAATTTTTCATGAAAATAATCTTCTAGATCTAACTTTATTTTTATTTATTTATTTATTTTGTGTGTGAGAGAGAGAAAGAGAGAGAGAGAGAAAGAGAGAGAGAGAAAGCATGTACGAGAGCTTGGGAAGGGGCAGAGGGAAGAGAGGGAATCTCAAGCCAGCTCTGCACTGAGCCCAGAGTCTGACACAGGGCTGAGATCATGACAACCTGACCTGAAATCAAGAGTCGGACATTTAATGATTTGAGCCTCCCAGGCACCACTGTCCACCTTTATTTTTATTTCTATCCTTTGAATACATAGTGTAAACCTTGACAATTAGGGTATTTTTTCTTTTTCTTTTTTTTTTTTTTAAGATTTTATTTATTTATTTGCGAGAGAGGCAGTGAGAGAGAGCATGAGCGAGAAGAAGGTCAGAGGGAGAAGCAGATTCCCCGTGGAGCTGTGAGCCCGATGCAGGACTCGATCCCGGGACTCCAGAATCATAACCTGAGCCGAAAGTAGTCGTCCAACCAACTGAGCCACCCAGGCGTCCTAGGGTATTTTTTCTTATTTTAATGTAAGAGCCTGACTTAAGCTTTTATTGCCAAGGCAACCACTTCAAAGAGGCATCTACTTCAAAGATGGCTATCTCAAATAAACAGAATGCCAGCACATAACTTGATAAGGAGCCAAGCCAGTTTCCCAAAGGAAGGCTCCTCTGTTTCAGAAATCTTGGTTGATTTCTATAACGGACCATTTGGCCCCCCTGTTTTTCCTCTTCCCATGCTTTAAATTAAAATCTTACATTTTAAATTCACCAATAGTGAGCCTATGAAACCCTTGGCTCCCACCTCAACCCCAATAAAAGCAGAACTTCAGGCCCATGTACATTATCATGCACTCTCCCACTCCCCCATCTCTACCATGTGTGCTGTGTAATACCCAGGTCCTGTAAGTAATAAATCTTTATTTTTTTCAGTTTCCTAATGGTTATTGCTGAAGGGCATCTTGCAATCATAATAAAAACCACAAGGGCTGGTCTAGGTACAAGACTGGGTATTGAAAGGCTAAGACCAACACAGGACAATTGGTATAATTGGCAGGACTGGCAGGACCTTGCAATTAATCAAGGGGAATGCCTTTACCTGCAACTTGCCCACTAACTGCCAAACTCACCATCTGAGAAAGGAGCACCTTTAGCTAGGGGTCTGTCATGCTGCTATGTGCTTTTACACATTGCCTCTGTCATATGTTGCCTGCAATATCTAACCTAAAATGTCATGCCTGCCATAATAATTCAAGAATCTCCCCAGAGCAGCATGAGCAAGGCCATATGCTCCAATGAAATGATTAGACTACTAATTATAAAGGTCTTAATTGATTATTAATGTGTATAAGGGAACTCTATAGCCAAGGAAAGCAAGGGAGGGTGGATTGGACTGCAAGGCTACTGTCACTGCCAAGGAGGATTCTGGGCCAAAGGTAGATGGAAATGATTCTGTTAGGTAAGGAGGATTGGAAATTTCCACTTGTAACCACTGAGTCAAGTGGCTTGTGCCCAAATTACATGTCCTAACCGAGAAGAAAAAAAAGCCCTATAACTGGAAGCCAACAAGAGGGAACCCACACAGAGGGAACCCACACAAAGGCCTATAGTCTCTGTGTTGCCACTTTACTTACTACCATTGCTACTTGTCCTGTGACCCAACAGGATACTATGGGTCCAATCCCTGGTGTGGTATTGCTTAGAAAATTAATGGACAAATATAAATGTCCTGAACAAGGACCTGACAAGGCACAACAACTCCTTGGTAAAACCCCATGGATGCTTCCTAGGTGTTACTCAATTATGCATACCAAAATGCCAAGGCTCTGGTTTATGCTCCAGAGGCCTAGGGACTTTTCCCGAAGACCCTGTGCATATCAGTCTGAAGGCAGACTCCAATCCAGGAGAGATTTCCTGTGACACCCTGAAAAGGAAAGCAGCCTACAAAGAAGGTTGGTAACAACAATTTTCCAGTAAGATTAAGGTAACAGGATAAAAACAAGAAGTAGAAATTGAGATTAAAAGTCATACCTTAACTGAAATTCAAATGTTTCTTAAGTATTTTATGCAGCAGGAAGGAAAGAGGGGAACTAATTGGTTATTGCAGGTTTTCTTGTTTAGAACTGGCTCTTAACTGTTACTCATAGTGGCTAAAATCCATCAACTGGCTGCTACCTCTGAAGACCCTACAATCCATAACTTCCTTTTTTTTTAATAGCTGTGTTATTTATTTATTACTTATTTTTTAAATTATTTTTAAATATATAATGTATTATTTGCCCCAGGGGTACAGGTCTATGAATTGTCAGGCTTACATACTTCACAGCACTCATCATATCACATACCATCCCCCAATGTTCATAACCCAGCCACCCTATCCCTAACTCCCCCACCCCTCAGCAACCCTCAGTTTGTTTCATGAGATTAAGGGTCTCTTACGGTTTGTCTCCCTCCTGATCCCATCTTGTTTCATTTTTTCCTTCCCTACACCCCAAACCCCCTACTCTAACTCTCAAATTCCTCATCTCAGGGAGATCATATGATAATTGTCTTTCTCTGATTGACTTATTTTGCTCAGCATAATACCCTCTAGTTCCATCCATGTCATTGCAAATAGCAAGATTTCATTTCTTTTCATGGCTGCATTGTCCTCCATTGTATATATATACCAATTCTTCTTTATCCATTCATCTGTTGATGGATATCTAGGTTCTATCCAGTTTGGCTATTGTGGACATTACTGCTATAAACATTCAGGTGCACGTGCCCCTTCGGATCACTACATTTGTATCTTTAGGGTAAATACCGAGTAGTGCAATTGATGGGTCATAGGGTAGCTCTATTTTCAACTTTCTGAGGAACCTCCATGCTGTTTTCCAGAGTGGCTGCCCAGCTTGCATTCCCACCAACAGCGTAGGATGGTTCCCCTTTCTCCGCATCCTCTCCAACATCTGTCGCTTCCTGTCTTGTTAATTTTAGCCATTCTGACTGGTGTGAGGTGGTATCTCATTGTGGTTTTGATTTGTATTTCCCTGATGCCGAGTGATGCGGAGCACTTTTTCATGTGTCTGTTGGCCATCTGGATGTCTTCTTTGCAGAAATGTCCATTCATATCATCTGCCCATTTCTTGATTGGATTATTTGTTCTTTGGGTGTTAAGCTCTTTATAGATTTTAGATATTAGCCCTTTATCTGATATGTCATTTGCGAATATCTTCTCCCATTCTGTCAATTGTCTTTTGGTTTTGTTGACCATTTCCTTTGCTATGTAAAAGCTTTTGATCTTGATGAAGTCCCAATAGTTCATTTTTGCCCTTGCTTCCCTTGCCTTTGGCGATGTTTCTAGGAAGAAGTTGCTGTGGCTGAGGTCGAAGAGGTTGCTGCCTGTGTTCTCCTCAAGGATTTTGATGGATTCCTATCTCACAATGAGGTCTTTCTTCCATTTGAGTCTATGTTTGTGTGTGGTGTAAGGACATGGTCCAGTTTCATTCTTCTGCATGTAGCTGTCCAATTTTCCCAACACCATTTGTTGAAGAGACTGACTGTTTTCCACTGTACATTCTTTCCTGCTTTGTCAAAGTTTAGTTCACCATAGAGTTGATGATCTATTTCTGGTCTCTCTATTCTGCTCCATTGATCTATGTGTCTGTTTTTGTGCCAGTACCATAGTGTCTTGATGGTTACAGCTTTGTGAAAGACCTTGAAGTCTGGAATTGTGATGCCACCAATTCTGGCTTTCTTTTTCAACATTCCTCTGGCTATTCAGGATCTTTTCTGGCTCCATATAAATTTCAGGATTATTTGTTCTATGCTTTGAAAAAAAATTGATGGTATTTTGATAGGGATTGCATTAAATGTGTAGACTGCTTTAGGTAGTATAGACATTTTCACAATATTCATTCTTCCAATCCATTAGCATGGAACGTTTTTCCATTTCTTTTTGTCTTCCTCAATTTCTTTCATGAGTACTTTAGTTTTCTGAGCACAAATTCTATGCCTCTTTGGTTAGGTTTATTCCTAGGTATCTTATGGTTTTGGATGCAATTGTAAATGGGACTGACTCCTTAATTTCTCTTTTTTCTGTTTTGCTGTTGCTGTATAGAAATGCAACTGATTTCCCTGCATTGATTTTATATCCTGACACTTGAGTTCTAGCAGTTTTGGAGTGGAGTCTTTTGGGTTTTCCATATAAGGTATCGTATCACCTGCAAAGAGTGAGAGTTTGACTTCTTTGCCAATTCGGATGCATTTTATTTCTTTTTGTTGTCTGCTTGCCAAGGCTAGGACTTCTAGTACTATGTTTAATAGCAGTGGTGATAGTGGACATCCTTGCTGTGTTCCTGACCTTAGGGGAAAAGCTCTCAGTTTTTCCCCATTGAGAATGATAGTTACTGTGGGTTTTTCATAGACGGCTTTGATGACATTGAGGTATGTACCCTCTATCTTTACACTTTGAAGACTTTTCATCAAGAAAGGATGCTGTACTTTGTCAAATGCTTTTTCAACATCTATTTAGAGTATCATGATTCTTGTTCTTCCTTTTATTAATGTATTGTATCACATTGATTGATTTGTGGATGCTGAACCAACCTTGTAGCCCAGGAATAAACCCCACTTGGTTGTGGTGAATAATCCATTTAATGTACTGTTGGATCCTACTGGCTAGTATTTGGGTGAGAATTTTCGCATCTGTGGTCATCAAGGATATTGGTCTGTAAATCTCCTTTTTGGTGGGATCTTTGTCTGATTTTGGGACGAAGGTAATGCTGGCCTCATAAAATGATTTTGGAAGTCTTCCTTCTATTTCTATTTTTTGGAACAGTTTAAGGAGAATAGGTATTAATTCTTCTTTAAATGTTTGCTAGAATTCCCCTGGGGAGCCATCTGGCCCTGGGCTCTTGTTTGTTGGGAGATTTTTGATGACTACTTCAATTTCCTTACTGGTTATGGGTCTGTTCAGGTTTTCTCTTTCTTCCTGGTTCAGTTTTGGTAGTTTATATGTCTCTAGGAATGCATCCGTTTCTTCCAGATTGTCAATTTTGCTGGCGCATAGTTGCTCATAATATATTCTTATTATATATGAGCCTGGTGTTTGTATTTCTTTGGTATTGGTTGTGATCTCCCCTCTTTCATTCATGATTTTATTAATTTCAGTCCTTTCTCTTTTCTTTTTGATAAGTCTGGCCAGGGGTTTATCAATCTTACTAATTCTTTCAAAGAACCAGCAGTTCCTAGTTTTATTGACGTGTTCTACTATTCTTTTGCTTTTTATTTCATTGATTTCTGCTCTGATCTTTATGATTTCTCATCTGCTGGGTTTAGGCTTTCTTTGCTGTTCTTTCTCCAGCTCCTTTAGGTGTAAGGTTAGGTTGTGTATTTGAGACTTTTCTTGTTTCTTAAGAAAGGTTGGATCACTATATACTTTCCTCTCAGGACCACCTTTGCTTTGTCCCAAAGACTTTGAATAGTTGTGTTTTCATTTTCATTTTTCCCATGAATTTTTTCAACTCTTTAATTTCCTGGTTGACCCATTCATTCTTTAGTAGGATGCTCTTTAGCCTCCCTGTATTTGAGTTCTTTCCAACTTTCCTCTTGTAATTGAGTTTTAGCTTCAGAACATTGTGGTCTGAAAATACGCAGGGAATGATCCCAATCTTTGGTACCAGTTGAGATCTGATTTGTGACCCAGAATGTGATTATTCTGGAGAATGTTTCATGTGCACTAGAGAAGAATGTGTATTCTGTTGGGGATGGAATGTACTGAATATATCTGTGATGTCCATCTGGTCCAGTGTGTCATTTAAGGCCTTTATTTCCTTGTTGATCTTTTGCTTGGATGATCTGTCCATTTCAGTGAGGGGGGTGTTAAAGTCCCCTACTATTATTGTATTATTGCCAATGTGTTTCTTTGATTTTGTTAATTGGTTTATATAGTTGGCTACTCCCATGTTAAAGGCATAGATATTTAAATTGTTAGATCTTCTTGTCGGACAGACCCTTTAAGTATGATAGTGTCCTTCCTTGTAACTGTCCCTCAGAACAACGTACTGCTTAAAATATAAACTATGAGAAATTATATTATTTACCAAGCATGCTTAGATACAGCTTTAAGAAAAACATGTACTGGCAACAGGCCTTTTGGGGCGAGGACGATATACATCCTTGAAGCCGAACAGCTGGGGATGCCTGGCTCGCTTAGGGCAGAATGCCACCTACTTCATTTTTCCATTATCTCCCCTTTCCCAAAGAGCATAAGCAGTTAGTCAGACAATCCTTTCATTTGGGCTTGCTCACTATGGGTCATGTACTATGTGACCAGACATACTTTGCCTTTCTTCTTATGTATCTACAAAACTCATGGTAACTGTGTAATCTACTCCAGCTTCTTCATTGGTTGTTACTCACTTTCTAATAAATATGAGACTGAGTAGTTGTTCGGAGCAACAGTCTTTTCTATTCTCGCCCCCTGCTCCCATTCTCTTGCAGCTGACTTGTTTGTGCCTCATTCTTCTCCCATGTGCCGTCAGGAGATGGCACTTCCTCATCTCTTATTATAGTCTTTGGCTTAAAATCTAATTTATCTGATATAAGGATTGCCATCCCAGCTTTCTTTTGATGCCCATTAGCATGGTAAATTGTTTTCCACCCCCTCACTTTAAATCTGGAGGTGTCTTTGGGTCTAAAATGAGTTTCTTGTAGACAGCATATTGATGGGTTTTGGCTTTTATCCATTCTGATACCCTGTGTCTTTTGATTGGGGCATTTAGCCCATTTACATTCAGGGTAACTATTGAAAGATATTAATTTAGTGCCATTGTATTGCCTGTAAGGTGACTGTTACTGTATATTGTCTCTGTTCCTTCCTGGTGTACTACTTCTAGGCTCTCTTTGCTTAGAGGACCCCTTTCAATATTTCCTATAGGGCTGGTTGGGTGTTTGCAAATTCTTTCAATTTTTGTTTGTCCTGGATGCTTTTTATCTCTCCTTCTATTTTCAATGATAGTCTAGCTGGATTAAGTATTCTTGGCTGCATATTTTTCTCATTTAGTGCTCTGAATGTATCATGCCAGTCTTTTCTGGCCTGCCAGGTCTCTGTGGATAAGTCTGCTGCTAATCTAATATTTCTACCATTGTATGTTACAGATCTCTTGTCCCAAGTTGCTTTCAGAATTTTCTCTTTCCCTAAGACTTGTAAATTTTACTATTAGATGACGGGGTGTGGACCTATTTTTATTGATTTTGAGAGGGGTTTCTCTGTACCTCCTGGATTTTGATGCTTCTTCCCTTTGCCATATTAGGGAAATTCTCCACCAAATTTCGCTTCGATATACCTTCTGCCCCTCTCTTTCTTCTTCTTCTGGAATCCCAATTATTCTAATATTGTTTCGTCTTATGGTATCACTTATCTCTCGAATTCTCCTCTTGTAGTCCAGTAGTTGTTTGTCTCTCTCTTTTTCTCAGCTTCTTTATTCTCCATCATTTGGTCTTCTATATCACTAATTCTCTCTTCTGCCTCATTTATCCTGGCAATAAGAGCCTCCATTTTTTATTGCACCTCATTAATACCTTTTTTTATTTCAACTTGGTTAGATTTTAGTTCCTTTATTTCTCCAAAAAGGGATTTTATTTCTCCAGAAAGGTTTCTCTATTATCTTCCTCGCCTTTTTTAAGCCTAGCTAGCACCCTGAGAAACATCATTCTGAACTCTAGTTCTGACATATTACCAATGTCCATATTGATTAGGTCCCTAGCCATCAGTACTGCCTCTTGTTTCTGGTTGTTTTTTTGTTTTGTTTTGTTTTGTTTTGTTTCTGTGGCGAGTTTTTCCACCTTGTCATTTTATCCAGATAAGAATATATGAACAAAAGAATAAAATACTAAAAGGGTGGCAAAGACCTCAGAAAAAATGTACGCTAACTAAATCAGAAGAGACCCAAAACTTGGGTGGGGGGGATAAAAAGAAAAAAAATATGTGTATATATATTAGACTGGTGAACAGAACAGAGCCACCCACTTGATTTTGGGTGTATTTTGATCTCTTAGAAGAAACTACCTTCCAAAATTTTAAAGAAAAACTTACACACATACACACACACACAAATAAGGGTAAACACAATGAAGGGATAGAATATGACTGTAAAGATGAAAATTTTTTTTTAAAATTCTAAAAAAGGAATTGATAAGTTGGTTGGAAAAAGAAAAAAAAAAGAGGAGAGAATGTGCTCAGGCTGGAGACTAGAACAAAGCCATGCGCTAGGTTTAGGGTATATTTTGATCTATTAGAAGAAACTGTATCCCAAAATTTCTTAGAAAAAAAAAATACCTATACGTATACAAAAAGTAAGGTTAAATACAATGAAGGATAAAATATGACTGTAACAATGAAGGTTTAAAAAGATTTTTTTTTTTAGAAAGGTACTGTTAAGATAAACTAGTTAAAAAACGTTAAGACAGGAAAGAGGAAAAGTTAAAAAAATAGAATAAGAAAAATAATAAAATTTTTAAAAATTTAACTTTGCAAGACTAAAGGATCCTGGGGAAAAAGCCATGAGTTCTTTGCATTGCTTTCCCCTATCTCTGGAGTTCCAGTGTTCTCCTTGATCGGTGAGTTTGGTCTTGGCAGGATGTTCTCATGGATTTTCTTGGGGAGAGGCCTATTGCAGCGAGTCTCAAATGTCTTTGCCCAAGGCAGAACTGCACCACCCTTGCCAGGGGCCAGGCTAAAAAATCTGCTCCAGCTCGCTCTCAGGAGCTTTTGTTCCCTGAACGTTTTCCATAGAGCCCTAGAGGATGGGAATGAAAATGGCGGCCTCCCAATCTTCAGCCCAGAAGAGCCAAGAGCTTGGGGCCCCACTCATCAGTGTGCCCTCAGAGATAAGCAGTCAATCACTCCTGTCTCCCTGGTCTCCAGGCGTGCTTTGTGCTCACCCGGCCTGTGACCAAGCGTTTCTATCTCTGGTGCACAGCCCCATTTGGAGTCTCCAAACCCAGATTCCAGCCGCGCTGCTCCTCCCAGAGGAGGAAGGTGAGTCTCCCCGGATCTGTTACTTGTGGGGTCCCTGCTTGAACAGCAGTGGTCCAACTGTGCCTTGGATCACAGTTTAAGTAACCCCGATCTGAAAGCTCACTCCTCAGCTCTGTCTCTGTAATTGGCTTCCCTGCTCCGATACCTGGGAGTTCTGCCACACTCAGACACCCCCAATCTTTCTGTGACCCCACAGTACCTGAGACCACACTGTCCGCATGAGGGTTCCACCCCATCCCTCAGTGGAGCAGACTTCTAAAAGTTCTGATTTTGTGTTCCACTGCTCCACCACTTGCTGGGAGCTGGCCCCTCCCGCAGCGGTCTATCTTCCCGTCCCTTCAGATTCACTTCACCGCACGTCCTAACTTTCAGAGTGGTCAATTTTCTGTTCCTAGAATTCCTGCTCTTCTCTTCTATCTTCTGTTGAGTTTGTAGGTGTTTGGAATGGTTTGATAACTATCTAGCTGAACTCCTGGGACCCATCACACCAGTCTGCTACTCCGCTGCCATCTTGCCTCTCTCCAGCGAAATCCATAACTTTCTTAAAGATCCATCTGGACCATAATGCTCATTCCTTCTGAGATAGCACATTTTCTGAGCCCCCTAAGCTTTCTGCTGAATGGGGGCATAACTACAAGCACACCTCACGACGTGTTCCTGCTGCCAAGGGAAAAGCTGAGAAGGTTATTGAGGCCTCTCCTGAGGAGAAAGAGGGAAGTGCAAAGACAAAGGCCCTCAGAGCCACTGATACTCATGGGGAGTCCTCCCTTTCCTCACTTGGAATATATGCTGCCTAGTACTGTACCCATCCTTCCAACAGTGATCACTGCTAAGGCTCACAGAGGAAGCCTATATCCTCCTGCTCAAAATTCACACAGTCCATTGGGTTCATCTTTTCCATGACCACAGTGATCCAAATAACCCCTTCTCCGTTTCCAACCTGAAGAGGCCTCATTTGGTCTTGAGTCTAGAGAATTACTTTTACAAGGCACTCCCCCTAATTACAGCGTGGCACTACTACATTTTATTGTGACCTCGGAAACCATGAAAAAAGCAGAACTCCTATGAGAAAACTTACATCCTTCCTTGCCCCCTGAAGATGTTAATCCTCAATGTCTTTGAAAGATATACACCCCAAGAGGTAACTAAAACTCTACCCATGATTGCCTGAGACTAAAGGGAAAAAAAGAAGGGTAAAGAGGCCTTTTAAAATAGAAAATGCTATAGCAGCTCTTTTGCCCAAACTCTAGTCCACAGCCTCCTTAAGGATTATTTGTTAAGGATAAATACAAATCTTAAAAGTCTTCTCCACAGATATTAGTAAAAAGCTTTAGCCACTGGAGCAGGCAACCTTAGCTTATTCTGTCTGCCAATCTGGATTCAGCTTACACTAGTAAGTCTTATATTTTACCTGATTCATGACAAGGATGCTGGAATTGAAGTTATAGGCCTCTGTGTCTGTCTGCATGTTTATGTATGTCTATGGATATGTTATATATGTGATTTTCTTCTCTCAAACTCCAGATGGTACTGCCAAAATTTGTAAAAGAACTCTATTTAATTGGCTTAAAAATAAGCACTTATGAATTAAGTATTCCTAAAACTCAAAAATATTGAAACTAACCCAAATTTTTTTTTAAGATTTTATTTATTTATTTGATAGAGAGAGAAAGCACAAGCAGGGGGAGCAGTAGGCAGAAAGAGAGGCCAACTCCCCGCTGAGCAGGAAGCCCAATGCAGGGCCTGGGATCATGACCTGAGCCAAAGGCAAATATTTAACCAACTGAGCCATCCAGGTACACCCAGGGGCCCCCAAAACTAACTCAAATATTTACAAATTCACATGATCTGGGATAACCTTTGGGAAGTAAAAGCTTGTTTAAATCTGGTGTAATTAAAAAAAGTACGTCTTCAGATATATAGATACAGATATATATCAGATTATATGTAATTAATGTATATGTAATAACCTATAACTAATATAATTATATTATACACATATAATACATATTATATACTAAATATAACAGAGATCATATTAATATAACTAATTATGTTAAATAAAATGCAGATTAAAAAACATATTCTACCAGCATTTACTAGTCAAACAAATTCATGTTGCCTCTATTACAAAATCTGTCAGCAAGAAAAATAACTTGGGATGATGCTACTTAATGAAGTTTTTCATGGGTCATCTAAACATAATTGCTGTGATCAAGAGATTTAGATAAATGTTAAATGGGATAAGATTTTCTAGGTGAACTTTTCAGCAACAAATATGTTACGATGTATCTACTTAAAACTAGTTTCTAAAATTTTTGTTAACTTCCAGCCCTAGAATTTTGCTAAGTTAAATGAAGGAAATTCACTAAATGTCTACACCATTTCCAAATAAGATAAAATACTGAAACAGTAATTGCAAAACAAGTTGAAGTTTACCTACTTTTGACCTCTCGTTACAAAAGAACTAAAGATATTTGGGTCTGTAGTAAGCATGTCTTGTGACACACTGAAAAATTGTACTATGAAGAAATGTATATTGATAGAAATTATGAAATACACTCATAAATTTGCCAGTGTAAAGAATGTTGGTTTAACATTTCAAAGTTTTACTTCTTGCTTTTCGTTAGAAAAGGTTTCTAAGGGCTAAGAATTCTAAATAACATATGTAATTATAACTACTACAAATAACATAGGAAACATTTCTGCATGCAAGGAAAGTAGGATGTATCTTTGGCTAAGAGAAGGTATGAGGAATGAAGATGTATTTTTGTTAACGGAAAAGGAAGTAAATTTGTCCTAAAGTAAAACTGGCTATTTCAAAATGGGAAAGAGGAAAATAAAGAACAAAATGGTATAGAAAGTTGAGAAGAAAGAGAAAGAATTTTACCTTGTGTGGCTGAGTTAGCTAAAACTTATAAGGATTTGTTGTTTGTTTATAAAGTTTAATATCAATACTATGCTTATATAATTTTCTTTCATCTGCTAAAAAGACAAAGTTTTCTTGGGAGTATTGGTCAGCTCTTGATAATAGATTATGAAAGGTTTTGCTTTACCTTTTAAGTAATCTAGCTAGAAGGAAAAGATTCTCTGTTTTATCAAAATAACCTGTGTTTCATAAGGTTTTAATCAGGTCTTTGATTACTTAAGCAAACTGAGTCTTCTCAATATTAAGGAGCTGAATTTTGCTCAGAACTATGTAATTTTCTGTATATGCCTTTAAAATCTTTTGTCATTCTAGCTAAGTAGATAATTAAGTATTGTTTCATAATTATCTGTGATCCAACTTAGTCAAGTGTCCAAAACCTTTTGATGTTTTTGACTAAGTTCCCAAAATCAAATTCTAAATAAAGTCTTTTTGACCTGGAAATAATTCTAGGATTTTCTGGAGAACCCTGGAACATCTCAAAAGATGTGTTCATTCTCCTTATAAAAAGAGAAACACTGAATTAATTAGGTTTATTTGATAGGTAAAATTTTATGAGAAATATTGTCAAATAAGAAATAATGCTAAACTTTCCTTATGAATATCCCAGTATGGATATACGCTATTAATATAAGCATTCTAGAAATTCTATCAAATTCCTAAATCTGATACAGAATATTATCAATCATCATTCCAGTTATCATCTTAAAATGTATGTCAGGGGCACTTGGGTGGCTCAGTGGGTTAAAGCCTCTGCCTTCGGCTCAGGTCATGATCCTAGGGTCCTAGGATGGAGCCCCTCATCGGGCTCTCTGCTCAGTGGGGAGCCTGCTTCCTCCTCTCTCTCTGCCTGCCTCTCCATCTACTTGTGATCTCTGTCAAATAAATAAATAAAATCTTTAAAAAAAAAAAAATGTGTGTCAAACATGGAGCACTGGGTGTGATGCATAAACAATGAATCTTGGAACACTGAAAAAATAAAATTAAATTAAAAAAAAAAGTGTGTCACAGAAATAGTCAAATTTCCTTCTCAGTTGTGTTACAATTAAAAACATGGGCATTTTTAAGTCTTTCATCATTTAGAGACAGTGTTTCACTCTTATGCTTTTGCACAAATGCTTCATCTTCAAGGAGATTCCTGGAAAGGACTCTGACAAGCCTAGGTTTCTGATAACTTTCAGATCAAATACTGAACTGAGTAAGAAATGACAGACTTAAGGAAAAACTAGATTCACAAAACTGCTAAAAGAAGATCAAGTATCACTAGGACTGGATGAACTGATGAGAATGATTTTAATTTTTTATGAGTTTTGTTTGAAACATTGCTGGTTCTTTAATTTTTGTTTTTCAGATTTAAGGAAAATTTTTCTGTTAAGATAGTTATGACTTACAGCATTTTGGTTAAGCATACCTTTCTGAATGAAGATGAAACATAATCATTTATTTCCCCCATCTGATCCCTCCAGAATTTGGAAACTCTCAGTGAGTATTCTTATATTTTCACAGCAGTATAGTTATTTATGTAATTTCAATCGTGAATCTGTTCTCCATGTACCAGGACACAACTGGAAACACTGGTTACATTACCAAGGCTTTGAGTGGAATGTCATTAATATTTGAGAGAGATATGCATAGATTCAGATATGCGAAGACAACTTTAAAAAAACAAGGCTGAGGGGCGCCTGGGTGGCTCAGCGGGTTGAGGCCTCTGCTTTCAGCTCAGGTCATGGTCCCAGGACCCTGGGATCAAGCCCCACATCGGGCTCTCTGCTCCGCAGGGAGTCTGCTTCCTCCTCTCTCTGCCTGCCTCTCTGCCTACTTGTGATTTCTATCTGTCAAATAAATAAATAAAATCTTTAAAAAAAAAACCCAAAACAAACAAACAAACAAACAAAAACACAAGGCTGACTTTATGGAACCAATTAAGCCCCTTGAGAAAAATCAGTCTGGTACCTTATAGGATTCCCAGTAGCCTTACAAGATGAGTGAGGAAGGTCACTGCCTGGCAGGCCCAGGAATATCAGAATATATTAAGAATCACAAAAAATGAGGAATTCACCCAAATGTATAGGTATTATAGATGAAGTCTGACATCAAGTCTTTGGCTTGGCTTCCTAGCCTTAAGCAGCTTTCAAAAGTTCAATCTGAGACTCCTTAAGAAAAATTCCAGCAAAGCTGACTTAGAAGATTCTACATGATCAATCACTATTCATGCCAAGTTTAAAGACAGTGGACTTACTTTACAAACACTTCAGCCTTATTTTCCTTATCTCTGATAGAAATGAGGATGGCTATATAGAGAACAAATTATGTTTCAGTAATATACCTTTGTGGATATCAGATTTTAGTGCTTTTAATTGTTGAGGTTTTGTTTTTTACCTGTAAACTGAACCACATCATGAATTCTATTAGTTTCTTCCAGTATCTGGCTACAACTCTCCTAACTAACACTTCCATCTTTTCTCTCACCCTTCTGACTTGGAATCATTGAGAACTTAAAAGTGCCATTTTCCTAAATCCATGAGATGTAGGACAGAACAACTTGGTATAACCAGCTTCAGAGAAATCATCACAACATCTCATATACAGACCATCTTTGTGCCTGTTGCTGAATGGGCAATAGCAAGTTCACCTAACACCTGACAGCATCATTAGAAAAATTCAAACTACAAAGCTGCTTTGAGCCTATTACCTAGAAATCCTGCCCTCAGGATTCAGATTTGGTTTATAATTTATTCTGACCATTAGCCTTTATTTTTCCTTTGTTTCCACAGAAATGCCTCTTATTAGATACCTGATTTCTCACAAATACAGTCCTAACTTTGGGAATCTACTTGCAAGACTGTCTCCTGAAATGAGACATAACTGTTTAACTGACCTATTTTCATGGCTGGACCTTTCAAGTTTGGGACAATGGCTACAGACCAGATTTCATACTACTCCCTATATAATTATTAAGTTTTGCTATTATAATTCCATTTAGATGTGAATGGGCTACAACATGCCCTGCAACGGACTTTTATCACATCAGCTTACCCAGGCAGCTAAGGTCCTCACCATTAACTCTGATGGCTCAGACTGGGCTGTAAGTATAGCACACTAAGAATTTAGAGACTGTGCAGATGAGGAGAGTACAAAGCTTTCAGGGGGTCACAGTTTGAACCAGAACATTAAGGTGGGTAAGACTTGCTCAAGCATGTAGCGAAATAAGTCAATCGGAGAAAGACAACTATCATATGATCTCCCTGATATGAGGGAGAGGAGATGCAACATGGGGGGTTAAGGGGGTAGGAGAAGAGTAAATGAAACAAGATGGAATTGGGAGGGAGACAAACCATAAGTGACTCTTAATCTCACAAAACAAACTGAGGGTTGATGGGGGGAGGGGGGGGGGGAGGGGGGGGGGGGATTATGGACATTGGGGAGGGTATGTGCTATGGTGAGTGCTGTGAAGTGTGTAAACCTGGCAATTCACAGACCTGTACCCCTGGGGATAAAAATGTATTATATGTTTATAAAAAATAAAAAATAAATAAATAAAATAAAAAAAAATAAAAGACTTGCTCAAGCATGTAGAGAAGAGAGCATACTACAGTAAGGGAGTCAAGGAAAAAGGCAGAGGAGGTAAAACTGTGTCTCCGTGGAAGATGCAGGGAAGGTAACCACCATAATCAGAGTCCATCCCTACACAGAACGAAGGAATTAAGTTTGTATAAGTATACTGAGAACATAATTATGGATCCTGAGAATCAAGTGAGGGATACAGGGACCATTGTGGGTGTTTGGTCAGAGGGATAACATAATAAATGGGGTAATTAAAATGAGAGTAGGACCAGTATAAAGCGAGACGATGTAAGCAACAGTCAAAATATTAAGTACTGGATGATAAGGAGTCGGTCACAGGATGAAGAGGAAAAAAAAGGAAATCTGAAAGACAGATTGACAAAGATGAAAAGTAAGAGAAGATATCTAGGGATAGAATTTAATGAAACAGCTTAGAGGGAGAAAACCCTCCCCTCAAAACCACCCCCACACTCCTAGAAGGCAGAGGTCCAAAGATACTGAATAAGGTTTTATATATTCTGAATTTCAGCTTACCTGGCATGCAACTACTAAGAGCTTAGAAATAAATATTAGAAAGTGCCACAGGTGAAGCACTGGAAATATAGTCACGAACAAAGCTGAAGTTGGACACAAGGTAAGATCAAGAGATTAAAGACCAGGAACAACACGTAGAACAGAGTTTATGATCATAGGTCAGGGCTGAGAATCTGCTTAGCAAATGATACACATAGCTATAAAAGTCAGAGGACCAGGATGGTGTAATTCCACAAAGCCAGAAATTTCAAGAAATAAATATAATCAATATCCAAGACCACAAAGAGGTTATCTTTCAGACAGCTTGTAGGACACCAGTAAATTTCTTTATCTGAGTTAAATATTAGTTTTGCTTCAAACGGCTTAAACATCACTTTTTTTTAGTTCTTAATAAAAATACTATTATTATTGAAGGTAACTTGTGAGAGATTAACTTATGTCTTTTAGTATCTTCTCTTTCAGTTAAGAAAAGAGTAAATATTCTCTTTAAAAGTTAAAGGTATTGGAGTGCCTGGCTGGCTCAGTCAGAGAAGCATGTAATTCTTGATCTTGGGGCAATGAGTTAGAGCCCCAGTTGGGTGTAGAGATGACCTGAATAAATAAACTTTAAAAAAAAAATTAAAAATAAAATAAAAGTTAAGTGTCTAATTTTATCCATACTTCTACTAGTCTTTTGCGTTCTGAATAAAGCACTGTTATAACTACTGGGCGTATGAACTTTAATAAGTGAACTAGAATATAAAGTGCTTATAGTTTTAACGCTGATTATTTCTAAAACTTTGGTACAAGAGGAGAAAAAAAAACATTACACAGAAGTAATGCCTTTGGGGGCGCCTGGGTGGCTCAGTTGTTAAGCATCTGCCTTCGGCTCAGGTCATGATCCCAGGGTCCTGGAATCGAGCTCCGCACTGGGCACCCTGCTCGACGGGAAGCCTGCTTCTCCCTCTGCCATTCCCCTCTGCTTGTATTCCCTTGTATTCTTGCCATCTCTATCAACTAAATAAATAAAATCTTAAAAAAAAAAAAAAAAAAGAAGCAATGCATTTAAGTATGGGCTTTGAAGTTTGATCAACATGGTTTGGAATCCTGGCTCTGTCACTACTAGGTTTGTGATTTGGGGAAATTACTTAACCTTGCAGAACTTCAGTGTTCCCACCTGTATAACAGGGGAAATATTTCAAGGGCTAACTGCGAGAATTAAATAAAATAATGCAAATCCAGAACATAATAATCATAATTACAATCATTAATTAGCTAACAATTATTAAAGCACCTAAATATGCCAGGTGCTCTTTTCAGCACTTTACATGCATTTTCACATGTAATCCTCAAAACACTATGAGAAAAAGGGCCTCGTATCACCCCTACTTCACAGAAGAGAAAAATGCAGTACCAAGAGATTAAGTAACATGCAGAAATATCAATACCCAGAATGCTCAATAAGTTTTCTTATTGTCACTCAGAACAATGTTAAAATTGTTTGACATGACAGAAAATGACAGAAAACTTATTCACCATTTTAAGATATTAAACTATATCCTTTATCTATAAAATGTGAACCAATAAATAAAAGCAAATGGCATTTTTAAAGTAATTCAAGTGGAACATTAAACCATACACAATGTTATCTTCAAAAGCTAGTAAGAGATGTGTAAGATCAAAACATCCACACATATTTACATACACCTAAAAAGCCAAAGGGCATGTTTTTGCATGTAAACTTTCTGAGTACCACATTTCCATAAAATAATTCACAAAACAAGACAGATCACAGAGGCTCTTCTTAATAGCATTTGTACAGCAATACAAAATGACTCTCCCTTTAGCTACAGGCCACCTCTGAAAGCCACCAATAGAAGAAGTCAATCCCTTACTACAGGTAATTGTTTCTGTTTTAAACTTTCTACTTGATTTTTTTGCAAAATGCTTCCACGTTACAGAAAATTTCTAAGTATAATAATTAAGTATTTTTTCCTTGATATGAGAGTAAGCTGCCAACGTGATGTCCAGTCACCCTTAAATACTTCAGTGTGTATTTCTTATAATCAAAAGAATTCTACATAACTAGATAACAACCATCAAAATCAAGAAACTAACCCTGATACATTACTACAGCTAATTCTTAGACCCTCATGTCAAGCTCTGCCCGTGTCCTAATACTATTCTTCACAGTGTGAGAATGGTACTTAGTTGTCCTGTCTCTCTCACTCTGGTACAGTTCTTCAGTGCGTTCTTAATTTTCATGACCTTGACTGATACTTTTAAAAACTGTACGTAAGAGAATGTCCCTCCACTGAAGTTAGTCTGATGTTCTTCTCATGATTAAATTCAGGGTGTACATCTTTAGCAGGAATATCTTAGAAGTGATGCCCACATTCTCCCTCAGTACATCCCATCAGCTAGCATGCTGATATGTCTGTTTTGATCACTGCCAAGTTTTCCACTGTAGTTTTTAATCTTTGTAATTCTTAGTATTCTGTGAGTAGATACTTTAAGACTATAAACACACCCCACCCTTCATCAAACTTCCCATTTATTAATTTTTTCAGTATAGGCTTATGAGTTCCAATTTTATTTATAGAATTTTGCCATCATAATTTATTTGAATGTTCAAATTATTCAGCGTTGGCCAGCAGAGTTCATTCAAACTGATTCTGTGTCATTCTGACATAATCCTATCACTCTTTGAACAACTTTCTTGCATATAAGAGGTTCCAGGCTCATTTGTACTTTCCCTGACAGAGCCCTGAAATTAGCCATTTCTCCAAAGAGCCCTGGTTAATTGAGAACAGTGTGTAGGGGCTGAGAACTGGGCGCCAGGTTTGCTTTGTCTATTGATCTACCCTGAAAATTTAAGTTCACACTGCTATCTCCAATTCCAATCCAACAGCACATGCGTCAATCTATTCTCCTCCATTTTGTAACTCCTTCCTCCAATAGTGAGAAACCAGGCTCCCATAATAAGTACGCTTAGTTATTTGATGAACTGCCCCACATTGTATATAACCAATTTCCTGTCACTGACATGGACACATTACTGCATGGATGTCCTCTATCCTACTCAGGCTGTCTACTCTGAGCAACTGTCACCATCCTCTATACTGGACATCCTCCATATGCTGCTCCAACTCACATACTCTATGCTGGGCCCCCCTCTAAGGGCAACCCCTTACCATACCGAAGCTCCAAATTCCACACTATGCCACCACTACGCATGTGAACACTTCCTCACCCGGGTCAGGCAACAAAACCTCCTCTGTGGGTAAAAAAGGGTGGGTAGCTTAATGCAATTGCTTTTGACTATTCAGGAATGGAAGAGGAAAACAGAAGTGAAAAGCAGAGATAATATTAAGAATAACAAACTCTCTCTTTCAAAATCTAAGAGCTTCTTTCACAAATAATCTTATTTGCCCTGGAATGGAGTCAAATAATTTAGATTAAGAAAATGAGTTTAAAAAACAGACAAACTCAGGGGCACCTGGATGGCTCAGTGGGTTAAAGCCTCTGCCTTCGGCTTGGGTCATGATCCTGGGGTTCTGGGATCGAACCCTGCATCGGGCTCTCTGCTCGGCGGGGGGCCTGCTTCCCCCTCTCTCTCTGCCTGCTTCTCTGCCTAATTGTGATCTCTCTCTCTCTCTCTGTCAAATAAACAAATAAAATCTCTTAAAAAAAAAAAAAAAGACAAACTCTTAAATTCTGGTTCTCCAACTTAGTACCTAAATGACAAGTTGCTTAATCTCTTCAGTTAAAGAGTACCTATCTCACAAGATTGCTATGGAAATAATCCATGTAAAGCATATATATGGTAACTGAGCTAAAGTTAGCATTCAATAAATGTAAGTTACTATTATTATCTTCTCTTTTACATTTTTAACAGATGCCAAAGGATACTTACGTATGTGTGCAGAATTTTATAAAAATTAGTTCTTAGCTTCTTTAACTTCCGAAAGGGTCAGTGTCCCTAAAGATATTTTAAAAACACCTATAGTATCTATCTTATGACTACTAACCAAACCAGAGCCTCCAGTCTATCTTGCACTTTTGACAAATTATTCCCTAAAATTTTGCCAAGGTCCTATCATTCTCCCAAGTTACCAGGGGTTGCTGACAGTCAAAAAAACAAAGAAAATTCTTCAATCTGGCAATCAAGGCTTAACACAGTGTGACCCCAACCTACCTTTCCAGAATTATATCTCATTCCTCACCTACACAAAATTTCTGCTTCAACCACTGTAATTTTACACACTTTTCCATTTATAAGCCCTGGCCCGTATCTTGGCTAGAATGTTCATCTTCTCCATTACTCCCAGCAAAATTTTGCAATGCTTTTCAATGTCCAGCATAAACTCTACTTCCTCTTCAAAATCTTCCTTGACTACAGCAGGCAGGAGCAATGTCTTCCTCCCTTAAACTCCTAAACAATCACGTAATAATGTAACTGCTATTTTATAGGTACACTTATTATCTCCCCTGCTAGAATGAATCAACATCTTTTTGGAGAAAAGACATATGCTTTCTATCTCCAAATGACTACCATCTATTGAACATATGTATCAGTTACAATTAAAATTTATTCTTCATAGTAGTTTTGTGAGATTGGTGTCATTATCTCTATTTTATAGATGAAGAAACCAAGGCTCAAGGATGTTGGAAATGTGCCCCAAATTACATTATGTAGCAAAACAAGCTTTCCCCTAGCACGTTTCATGAAACATGAGATATGAAGAATGAATCTTACTAGGGAAAAGGCTCTCAGGTCAAATAAATTTGAAGGATTAACAAAGTTAAATCACTATTTTTAGCAGAGGGTTTCTCAATGCCTTTTAACAAGCTGCTGATATGCATTATAAATCTCCAACAGGGATATTATATTTTCTAAATGCTTTGGGGATAAAATCCTTTTCTCAAGGACCATCAGCCTTATAGCACCAACGCTCCAGTAAACTCATTTCAGAAAATGTGTCAGTGTATTCTGTTGTCTTTGCACACAGTGGGCACTCAATACATACTTCCTTTAAAATTTAAAAAAAAAAAATGCTCTTTATATTAAAGTAACATACTAATTTAATTCCACAAACTAAAGTAAAGAACAAAGTAATTTCACTCCTCTTACAGCAGGAGGTCTCAAGTATAATAATTACTTCACTAAACTGTATTCAAACTAAAAGACTTAATTTTCATTAGACAGAATAAAAACAAGGTTAAAAGAAATCTCTACCTGTGCTTTTATGATATGCATGAATCTTGACATCAACTCAGGACATTCAAGGAGAAAGTGAAAGTGGTCAAATATAATTTTGGGATTTCTAAAAGAAAAATATAATTTGTTTAAATGGACAGGAAGAATGAGTTGTACTAAGTGAAATAAAAATTCAGATATACAGATACTGAAACAAAAGAAAAATATTAATCCACACCTACTATACTTTTACTTGTCATGTAGCATTTTTTGAATAGTAACAAAAATAACATTATTTTTGTTGAGATAACAACTATAAGTAAAGAAAGAAAAGTCTACGAGGACAATATATGAATCTGAGAAAACCTTACCTATTAACAAAGCATTTTAAAACTTCATCATGTTTGCAGACAAATTCAATGAAACGAGGTGAGGTCATTCTGTGGGGGATTAAAAAAAACAATGAAAACACACAGAAATTGGTGATACAGCAAAATTTGGTAACTATAAAAAAAAAAAGATTTGGGTTTGGACTAAATTCAAGAAACTGAGGCATGCCCAGTCAATACATAAGATTAGAATACATTATATAACTTTTCATTAACAGAGGATATGCCCAGAGAATTTTTTAAAACCTTGAAAAACTGAGAAACTGAGGCATGCCCAGTCAATACATGAGATTAGAATATATATATATGTATATATATATAGCTTTTCATTAACTGAGGATATGCCCAGAGAATTTTTTAAAACCTTGAAATTTTAAATGTCTCTGCTCTACACATTTTAAATAATACATAATTAAGTAATCCTATACAAAGTGACATTCACCATTCTACATGTTAATAACTTATATACTGCTTAAAACTCAAATATTTTAAGATTAGTACAGTAAGTATCCTAAAGCAAAATTAAAACAGAACATAAAATTAACAAATTATTATTTGTTGTTACTGAAATTACAAAAAAATCATAGTTTTTCTTCATCTATCAGAAAAGGAAGTAATAAGCAGAAACCTTCTTACCCTGGAGGCATCTGACAAGAACAGCACATGTAAAAAGCTTGAATGACAGCACTTAGCCGGTTAGCTGTCATAGAAATAACATCCTGACAGTCTGCACTGGCTTCCTGTTTTCCTCCAAGAGCATCTGGTTTAGATTCCCCTGTGCCAGTGGATAGATTTTCATAGCTCCCAGGTCCTGGAGGTTCAAATGGAGGAATGGAAGTACCATCTTGATCTTGGCCTTTTTGTTTCAGTAAAATAGAAGTGATATCCGTTGAGTCCTTTTTGTTTTTCATCAATTCTGTAGCTATTAAAACTAGCCATTCATCTAATGAGTGCCAAAGCAATTCAAGAGGCTAGGAGAAAAACAGAAGTGTTTTTTAAACATTATTCTTAAATTCTGGGAAAAAAACTCACACAGCCAAACAAATAACATAAAAGAGAAAATTTATTCTAAATACTTCTATTTTCCTAAATTAATGTGATAGCAATGCCTAAAGGTAATAACAAAAACATAAGAACGCCACATAAATAACGATTTCTTTGTTTATAGCAAAGTTTAATTTGCATGTATTTATTCCTTGGAATAAAAAAAAGGTAAAACTAAAATCTAACAAAAAATTTATAAGCAATCTTTCATCTTTTAAAAATTTTCAAATATTTAGCTTTAAAAAGATATACTACTTTTATGGGGGCAGTTGGGTGGCATAGTGTGTTAAGCCTCTGCCTTCGGCTCAGGTCATGGTCTCAGGGTCCTGGGATCAAGCCTCACATGGGGCTCTCTGCTCAGCAAGGAGCCTGCTTCTCCCTCTCTCTATGCCTGCCTCTCTGCCTACTTGTGATCTCTTTCTCTCTGTCAAATAAATAAATAAATAAAATCTTTAAAAAATAAAACAAAACAAACATACACTACTTTTACATATGCAATCCCCCAACATTTACTATATTCATGTGTTAACAATTTTCAATTATAAATCTTTTCACAATTTAAAAAATGAGAATTCCTAGGGGACCCTGGGTGGCTCAGTGGGTTAAAGCCTCTGCCTTTAGCTCGGGTCGTGATTCCAGGGTCCTGGGATGTGGCCCCACAATGGGCTCTCTGCTCAGCGGAGAGTCCGCTTCCCCCTCTCTCTCTGCCTGTCTATCTGCCTACTTGTGATCTCTGTCTGTCAAATAAATAAAATCTTTTTAAAAATAGAGAGAGAATTCCTAAAAAGCATAATAAACAGCATAGTTTTGGGGTGCCTGCCTGGCTGTCAGTGGTACATGCAATTTGATCTCAGGGCTGTGAGTTTGGAGCCCAACTCTAGGTGTAGAGATTTTTTTTTTTTTTAAGATTTTCTTTATTTATTTGACAGACAGAGATCACAAGTAGGCAGAAAGGCAGACAGAGAGAGAGGGGGAAGCAGGCTCCCCGCTGAGCAGAGAGCCCGATGACAAGGGCCTTGATTGCAGGACCCTGGGATCATGACCTGAGCCGAAGGCAGAGACTTTAACCTACTGAGCCACCCAGGTGCCCAGGTGTAGAGATTATTAAAAGAAATAAACTTTTAAAAAAGTTTACTGTGCTCTTTTCTTTACATGCAATTCACAGATTTTGAAAATTTATGGTAAGAAATACATATATATATACACACACACATATACATGCATAAGTTTTCACGGACATAAAACACAAAATCCATCTCTAATAACTAGTAACTATCAAATACCAACTAGCAAATCTTTTTTTTTTTTTAAGTTTTCTTTTTTTGAGAGAGCAGAGCGAGAGCAAGAGAGAGAGAGTGACAGAGAGAGAGGACACGAGCAGAGGCAGAGGACTAGGAGGAGGAGAAGCAGGCTCCCCAAGGAGCAGGGAGCTGGATGGGGACCCTGGGATCATGACCTGAGCCAAAGGCAGATGCTTAACTGATTGAGCCACCCAGGTGCCCCTGACTAGCAAAAGAAAAAGGGAGGGAGAAAGTAAACTGTTTCTTATTTCTATACTATTTAAAATATGCCTCTTAAGAATAATGAAATGTCTTTTGTAATTTAACAGCAAATGAAAATTTCCCTTTCAAAATATTATGTAATCACAAAAGCTACAAAATGACTAAGTACTAAAGAAGATGAAATATATGTATCATCCCTAATAATTAGTAATTTTTAACAAGGAGAAATACTATTAAAAGACATGTTACCAGGGCTCCAATATACAATACCATGACCAATTATCAATCCTACACTGTTTACTTGAAAGATGCTATGAGTAAAGTTTTGATGTCCTCACTGTAACAAAGGAAAATGGAAATAATGTCAGTGAAGGATAAGCTAACTGACCTTATTGTGACAAACATTTTGCAAAACACACATGTATCGGGCGCCTGGGTGGCTCAGTGGGTTGGGCCGCTGCCTTCGGCTCGGGTCATGATCTCAGGGTCCTGGGATCGAGTCCCATATCGGGCTCTCTGCTCAGCAGGGAGCCTGCTTCCCTCTCTCTCTGCCTGCCTCTCTGTCTACTTGTGATCTCTGTCTCTCAAATAAATAAATAAAATCTTTAAAAAAACAAAACAAAACAAAAAAAAACACACATGTACACACAAATTATCATATTGTACACCTTAAGCTTATGCAATGTTACATGTCAGTTATATCTCAATAAAACTGGGGGGGGAGACCTGCTAGAACATTTTTAATTGCAAATAAAAATTAACAGTTATCAGTAGGGGGTGGGAGGACAGCCAAGGATAGCAGTTAAATGCTCCTTCATTTCTACCCTATTTTAAATATTCCTATTAACACCAGAATCATAACCTGAGCCAAAGGCAGAAGCTTCACCAGCTGAGCCACAAGGTATGAAATATTCCTATTGAGAATATAAATTGCCTTTCTACAAATGAATGTAAAAGTTACTCTTATTTTTTGTTTCTTATAGGATCATAGAATGCTACAAATTAGACCATGTGCTTCAGAAAGAGCCATGCCTACAATATTTCGACCAAAAATAATAATAATAATTAAAATACTAAAATCTTACTTAGTGGAAACAGATTCATCAACTACATTTGAAAGTTTAGGAAATATTTAAATAACCTATTCTTCCAGGAAATTCTTTATAATTATTTTCTAAGAAATTCCTCTGCTATATGTTCAGTCTTTCTTCAGGTTTCCAGAACATCCACTTTTTGGAAATATTTGATTTACTGAATTTGCAAATAGTTAAATTAACCCTAAGTCTTCATTGTAATATTAAACCAAAAAGCAGAAAACAAAATAAAGCAAAAAGTCATGCTATCACCAACAAAAACCTACTTCCTTCGTTCAACAAATATTTAATTAGTACAGACTAGGTAACAGGTGAGCAGAGTGAGAAACTAATTATACTCTCTCTGAGGTTGAAATAAGCACTCCTGCCCCCTACAAAGAGGGCTTTTCCATGGTTAGGCACAGCAGTTGGGAGATTGAGGATCCCTGAGCTGCTTAAAGGAAGGGCAAGAAGCACCAGCTGCCATAAACACTGAAGTGCACCAAAAATGTCTTAATTCTTCTCATGAGCAAAACATTAAACACGCTGTAAAAGATGAAAAAGAACTTCTTATGTCAGTGAAACTTTCAGTTTTACATCACAAAATGAACTTCCAAAATAGAAAGAACGGGTGGTAATTTAAAACTTCTTGAAAAAAAGACAAAAGAGGGGCGACTGGGTGGCTCAGTGGGTTAAGCCGCTGCCTTCGGCTCAGGTCATGATCTCAGGGTCCTGGGATCGAGTCCCGCATCAGGCTCTCTGCTCGGCAGGGAGCCTGCTTCCCTCTCTCTCTCTCTCTCTGCCTGCCTCTCTGTCTACTTGTGATCTCTCTCTGTCAAATAAATAAATAAAATCTTTAAAAAAAAAAAAAAGACAAAAGGAATAATTGGCCTCCAAATGAGAAGGGCTAAAACCTAGAAAATCAGCACACTGAATAGAGATGAAGCCTAAGGCAAGAAATGATAACCTGCTGCTCACACAGATGAGAGCACTGAGCCTGAACCAACAGCAATCCTATCTTTAAATACTGACAATGTGTAAAAATTAAAGGCAAATTTGGAATAATCCAGAAATAATTTTTTAAACCCAGATCTGTATAAAAATGATAGTTCGAGAAAGACTTGTCAGTAAAGGAACACAGCAAAAATTAAAAAGAGAACGAGGGAAAAAAAGAAGTAGTCGGTCATCTTGGGCTTTTTCCTATCTTTTCTTTCTTCATTCACACATGCATTAAAACTAAATTTCAACCTCAAGGTATTTTTACCTAAAGAGGTGTCCCTTTGAAGGTTTGTTCAGAAAGTTCATGCCTCAATAACCAAAAGAATACTGTGAAAATAATTTTAATTTCTAACTGTGGTAGCAGCCACAGATTAAAAAAAGGGTTAAAGTAAATTTTTAAAATTAAAAATAAACCACTGCAAAGCTTATCTATGATGCTTTCTATATCCATAAATAATAATGATAGAAAACTGTAGATAAGATACAAAGCAACAGGGGCACCTGGGTGGCTCAGTGGGTTAAAGCCTCTGCCTTCGGCTCAGGTCATGATCCCAGGGTCCTGGGATCGAGCCCCCGCATTGGGCTCTCTGCTCAGCAGGGAGCCTGCTTCCTCGTCTCTCTCTGCCTGCCTCTCTGCCTGCCTCTCTGCCGACTTGTGCTGTCTGTCAAATAAATAAATAAAATCTAAAAAAAAAAAAAAAAAGATACAAAGCAACATATATATCACCTATTTCTGAAACATAAGTCAATGACTATGGAAAACAATGACTATAGAAAATGAGTCAATGACTATAAAAGCCATTAGCAGGCATCTTGACATTGTGAAATAGTGCTTCATTTCATATTACTGAATGGTCTTCACTACAGAAATATATTCTACACATAGTAACAATGTTATGACAACCACACATAGTTCTCAAAACATTTTAAGATATATTTCAAAACCGTAACATATAATCTCAGACTTGTTGGACAATTTTTAAAAATTTAAGATCCATCTGCCAAAGTGAGACACAAATTTGACAGGAAAGTATTAGTAACTTAAGTTCTTTAATAGTATCTTGAAGTTTTCTGTTAGTCTAACTAGTCTCAATTTGATAATGTCAAATGTTATAACTCAAAAGATTAAGATTTTAAATTTAGAAGTTTCTCAATCTTTCCTGGCTTCCAAATTTTACCAATGATAACTCTACAAAGCATTAATAGTCACATCTTACTACACACACACACACACCCTGCATATTAAGATTCAGGAAGCCTAAATAAATTGTCTACCCCATGCTCACACTGCTTCAATATTCATAACTACCTTCTCATTTAGATACCCCAAAGTTTCCAAGGCACTAGATAAAAATCTCTTCACACTGAAAAAAAGGTAGCTAAGTGTTAAGATTAACTTAAAGGATTTCTAAGATAAATCAGAAAACTAGTAATAGGATGTTAAACAATTTCACCTCCTAAAACCACATGGCCTATAAACCCACTCATTCTTAATGGAAAACCCATTAGTTAATCCTAACAATAAAGTAACATGTTAGGATACCTAGTTAATGAAATGGAAAGTAAAGATCAATTGCTACCTTAGACAAAAATGTGGTAAAAATTAAAATGGTATTTCCAGTCTAGCACTGCAGGAACTCAGGAAATGGTTATGATCTTTACAACTGTAAATCACCCCACAATGAACAGAAGACTTTATATAAATAGATGACAATATAGTTTCTATTTTTTATCCTTGTAAGTTGGAAGACATCATTTTCTCATCCTTCAGTCTACATTTAATTCATAAAATTATATGAAAGAGACTATAAGTTTTTAATAGTAACACCTAATGTTTAAAAAAATAGGTGAGTTTTGTAATAAAAACATTTTACAAAGTAAAAGGTCAAAATTTAAGAGAAAAAGTGGTCAGAGGCAAAGCAGTTATCAATGATGCAGAAAACAATAACTTAAGAAAAAAGAAGACACTAACAAATGAAATAAAATAAAATAGAAATAAAGAACTTTTTTATTATATACTTCACTGGTATATGACAATCAAAACAGAGTTTAGATTTCATTAAAGAAAAGTTCAAAGAAAACCAGTGACACCCTTTTCTACTCTGTTACACCTGTACTGATGGGACAGATAGAAAACTAACATTTTAAATCAAGCATTTAATTCCTATACAGAGGCTATGAATTAACACATTACTTATTTTCCGATATCATTAGCAAACACATGGCTGACTTAAAATTTAACAACAACAAAAAAAAATCAGACAATAGTGAATATAATCCACATGCAATCTGGATAATAGTGACTATCTACACCTCAATTGATTTTCTATTAATCATTACAGGTAAGCAGAAATAATAAGCAGAAAATCAAATCAAGCCTAGATTCAGTAACTAACAGCACTGGCCACACCAGAATACATTAAGAACAACTGCATATAATGAGAATGTTTAAGCAATAAAGCTCACTTAAAACAACAATGACAAAACAGTAGCTCAATGATTAAATTCAAATTTTGCAAAGACAGTAAGTTATCACTCCAAACTACTGTTGAAGAAGTAGTATGTGAAAAGCCAAAATCTGAACTACAAGAAGATGTATAACTGACTCCTTCCAGGAGGTGGCACAATGGGGGGAAAAAAAAAAAAGGAAGGAAAAATAATAAACACTCTCTCTCACATACACGAACACACACACAGCTAAAAACTTTCCGACACTAATTCTTTAAAAAACAGTGAAGCAGCCTATCATACCTACTTTAGTTTATTAAAGAATCTACTAGTGTCACAATGCTTACAAAGCAGTTATTAAATGTCCTTAAAAAAAATTTCCATGTAAGAAAAAAATCATTTAGCATAAGTCATTAGTTTTACTTCAGATTTTACAGACAGTAAAGCTGTCAATCATAACTAGTTTTTGAGGAACTGACACTTTAAAATATTTGTATCACTTTTTAGATTGATAACCTATATTTGTACTCAAAAGACTAAAGAAATATAAGCCTTTTGAACCAAAAAGCAAATTTTATACTATGAAAATCTCTTAAGAAAATTGCCTTTAAAAAAATAACATGAAAACAGTTATAAAGTTACACATCCGTCCAACATCTGAGTTATTTAAAAATATAATGCCACAAAAAAGCCCCACCAAGAGAATTACAGCCATGTTCATTTTGCTTAATTCATAAAATTGTAATTTAATTTGGGTAGCAACATGGTCTTGGGTCTTACAGGAAGCAGCTGAAGCAATACAAAATATTTTAAGAAAATATGGGGTGCCTGGGTGGCTCAGTTGGTTAAGCAACTGCCTTTGGCTCTGTTCAAGATCTCAGGGTCCTGGGATGGAGTCCCGCATCGGGCTCTCTGCTCAATGGGAAGCCTGCTTCCCCCTCTCCCTCTGCCCTCTCACCACTACCACCCGCCACCTCTGCTCTCTTTCTCTCTCAAATTAATAAAATATTTTTTTTAAGATTTTATTTATTTATTTGACAGACAGAGATCACAAGTAGGCAGAGAGGCAGGCAGAGAAGGGGGGGGAAGCAGGCTTCCTGCTGAGCTGAGAGCCCAATGTGGGGCTCTATCCCAGGACCCTGGGATCATGACCTGAGCGGAAGGCAGAGGCTTAACCCACTGAGCCACCCAGCTGCCTCTCAAATTAATAAAATCTTAAAGAAAAAGAGAGAGAGAGAGAGAGAGAGAGAGAGGAAGAGAGAAAATATCTCAATGATTTTTCCTTGATGTGATCTCAAGAATGGCAGTAAACGCAGGAAATGAAAGTAATGTTACTTCAAAAACACATACACAGACACACACATGCTAATAACCTCTAAATAGAAACTAGATACTTTCAGAGGGGAGGTGGGTGAGGGGATGGGTTAAATAGGTGATGGGAATTAAGGAGTGCACTTGTCATGATGAGCACCGGGTAATGTATGGAATTGTTGAATCACTATACTGCATACCTGAAACTAACACTAACGCTGTATGTTAACTAACTGGAATTAACATAAAAACTTTTAAAAAAATGGACACAAGAAAAAAAAAGAAAACTAGATATTTTCTTTCCTTCTGAGTAAGAATTTTTTTTAAAAAAAGCATGATGGTTGTATATTGTCACATTTAAAACTTGTAATCCAATAAAAATGTAGATTTAAATAATAAATATCTTTACCCTTTAGAATACAACACTAATGGAATTAAAATGTTATTTGTAAGAAAAATACAGAAAACTCACCACTTAAGATTGCTGTTGATTAGACAGAAATTAAAGGAGAAAGGTGTGCCTAACTTAGAAAGTGGTAAAAAATAAATAAATAAACTTAGTTTGTGATATTTCCAACTAACAACTGCAAGCTTTATCAAATTCATCTCTTTTTCAATTATCTTCCTAACAATATCATGTATTTTTCTGACCTTGAACACCTGGCTTCTTGGAGTTTTATTCCCATTGTAGCCCAAATCGATTCCATTACTGGGAGAGGATGGACCAATTCGAAAGACATGACAAAATATCCTCACAATCCTTAAAAGGCTCTTCATCTGAGCATCATAATTACTAGATAGGCTGAAAATAAAAATTAAAATATGAATAGGTTAGGTGGACAATAAAAATTACATTTTAAATTACTTAAGACCTTTTTATCACATTGACCATGGGTTTCCTAATACAACTAGCAAAATTCCTATCATGATAGGGTTGGAATGTTTTATTTAATAGGAAGTTGCTATACATTATTTGAATTGCATATGAATGAATTATTAATGTTTAAGCAACAAGAATATAACTAATAATAAAAGCATAAAAATAAGAAAAGCACCACTGTAAAACAGTTTCTTGGGGCACCAACTTAAGGCAATCTCAAACTCTCACTTTCAAAATATATATGTAAATTACACTGAGTCTTAGAACTCTGAGAACATTTCACAGAGAAACAATGATAGAAATGTTATGCTCTTAAGTCAACCCACAAATCAGCTGCAGAAGCTGAACCTTCTACTCTTCTATTCATAACAGGATTTTCGCATCTCTCCCCAGAATAATAACCAATTGTTCACATACAGTAGAACATTTACAAACTGAATAATCTTAAAGTTACTATCAGCAAGCATGGTTCTCTACATAATGGGTAGTCTTAGGACTCTACATAAATATAGGATATACATTCCTGAAAAAAAAAAAAACTCAAAACCAATTAACACAATATTGAATATAATATAAACCTTCTTTGATAAATCAAAAAGCACTTCAGAATCTTATAATACCTGGGGATTGTTAATCATCACAAATATCAATGAACTACCCTTCCACAGAGAAACTGTAGTAGGAGTTAGGCTAAATCTGTACTGAATCTAATGACAGATCTTAAAAAAAAAATTTGTTGTTGTTCAGGGGGTGGCTTTATTTTGAAATCTCTAACATCAGTTATCTTGTATTACAAGAGTTGCACAAAAGCAGAGTAAAGAGTTACATAAACTTTTGGGCAGAATGGTATGACTGTCTTTGCATACATTAATTATCAAAGCTTACCCCATCTTCCCCTAAGTGTATTTTTACCCAGCTCACTAAAATTTTCCTCTATATTTTTAGGTATCCTTTAACATTAAAAAAAAGTTAAGGATTAGGTGGATGGAGAGATGAGCAAAATAGATAAAAGGGATTAGAAAGTACAAATTGACAGTTATAAAAATAAGTCAAGGAGACGAAAAGTACAGTATAAGGAATATACTCAATAATACTGTAATAACACTGTGTGGTGACATACATATGTGACTATATTTATGATGAGCACTGAGTAACATAAAGAATTGTTGAGTCACTATGTATGTTGTACATCTGAAACCAATATAACATTGTACGTCAAACACACATCATTCCACAATAATATGGAAACAGCAAATGCCTACTTCTAAGTATTCTAATGTGCTAAGTGCCAAATAGAGGGTATTTTCTACCCTGGTGACATGTGAACCCAAAATTTCCTGACATTTTCACTTCAATATTCATGTTGTTTTTCACTCTAAGAATTATTAAATTGTTAAAGAGTCAGTAAAAATGACCTATCAGTTACAAGTGTTATTAGTAAAATGTAACAGTTACTGCTCCCCATACTGTATTGAACTGGGACAGCTCTATCACATTAGCCAAACTTTTTGTTTTAGTAACTTTGAATCAAATGTGTACAGAATTACTACTTCAGCTTGTACTGAGTTTTACATATTTGTCTTTATGAAGTGTTTCTAATTTTATATCCTAAGATTGCTGAGACTGACAAAATAGAAATGTAGTTTGGCTGAAACTATCTCCTTCTTTGTGTCATGACTTCGGAAAAGTTAACTATGATGACTCTCAAATTCTTCCATGAGAAAGAGGTGAACCTGACTTTCCTCTGCAAAATCATCATATATATAAAGATTTAAGTATCCAATCTAGGAAATACATCATGAGTTATCTTAAGAAGTATTTTCTTGGGGTACCTGGGTGGCTCAGTGGGTTAAGCCTCTGCCTTCAGCTCAGGTCATGATCTCAGGGTCCTGGGATCAAGCCCCACATTGGGCTCTCTGCTCAGCAGGGAGCCTGCTTCCCCTCTCTCTCTGCCTACCTGTGATCTCTGTCTGTCAAATAAATAAATAAAATCTTAAAAAAAAAAAAAAGAAGTATTTTCTTACACAGTGGAATCTGAGTATATTATTAATAGTCTAATAATTTTATTTACTGTACCCAGTTTAAACTTCTTTCCAAGCTGATTCACCGGATCTAAAAAATGTTATTTTTCACTCTACAACCATGAAATATCTCTTTAGTATTAAATAAAAAGATCATAAAATCCAAACTTCATATCCTTCTCCATTTGATCATAAAATGATAATTTCTTCCCAAGCCATGTGGTATCTTAATATAAAAGTTTTAACATTAGTTTCCTAATGCAAAGCCCTATCAATACCTTTGGTTTATATGAGTATACTTTCATTCAGTGTCTCACTAAACAAAGAGCTCTAATTTCTCTCTTCATTTGCACACCGATAACTATCTTTATCTTTAATCATAAGCACGCTGAACGCAAGATAACGCACTTAATTAGTGACACACAACATTATGTGCAAAAGGGCCTTCAGTATTTATCTTTAGTAAATATTTCTAGAATCATTTAGACAAAAGGCTATCCATTTTCTCAAAAGTAAGCTAAATAACATCTCAATTGTCACTAAACACATATTTGAATCAGTTTCCTTAATTAAAATTTCTATTAAAGTATGTAGCCAAAATTATATCACATTGTGGGTTAAGAAACATAAAATTATTCACAAATGAGTAAACAAAAGGGAGACAATTTTGCAAAAGTGCCATGAAACATAACCTGGCAGAAGGGAATAATTTGTATTTGAGATCCTCTTAAGACTCTATACTGGCAGTTGTGAGATAACAGAAAATATATATATTGGTCTCTGTTCCTGGTTGCTGGCAGAGTTCCTAAAACCCGCATAATTTCCTAAGTGATAAGAGCACTAGGAGCATCTTTTGTTCTAATACTTGGTCTTTGACCCATTTCCTGACATAGAGTTCCTAAATCCCTTATAATTTCCTGGGTGACAACAGAGTCTTTTGTTCTACTGAGGTGACTCTTAGTGGGCTCCTGAATGAAGGCTGGTCTTGAGAAAGATGAAGCCATGATTAGAAGTTTGGAATTTCCAGCATCACCCCACATTCTCCAAAAAGGGGAGAGGGCCTGAAAATGCAGTTAATGACCAACATGCCTACAAGATAAAGCCTCCACAAAAAGGCAAAAAAACAGGGGTTCAGGGAGCTTCCAAATCTAAGAGGAAGGAGGTCATGAGAACCTCTGATACGAAGTGAAGTCAGACAGGTGTGGGTAACCTAAGGACCTACTACTTGCAACTGGCATCTGAAAGTGGGAACAGTCTCGTAGGAATGAGCTCTTAACCTGTGAGATCTAATGTAGGTCTGGATGGACAATTGTCAAAGCTGAGTTAAACTGTACAGCAGCTGATGTCTAAATAATTTCTTGGTGTGGGGAATAAAAAAACCCACACATCTGGTCATCAGGGTAGAAGTCTGAGAGTGAAGGAGAAACACAGGATTTTCCAAAATAGTAAACAATATAATAAATTCTAATAAAATACTAATAACCAATATTCACAATCAACCTCAAGAAAAAGATACTCAGAGCCCCCAAAATGGCCGTAATTAACAGATTTCATAAAGCATATGAAAAGTAGCACTGTAAGTGGTGAGGCAGTACAGGTTGGCAAAACAGTTTTAAAACCTGTTATGATCATGGCTCCCTTTTTCCCACTCTACTTCCATTCCACTAATCTCCCTGTTACTTTTAAAAGCTAAACTGTAACCAATACTCTACCCTCTATTAGTGAGACCAGGAATCCTGGCTCTTCTATGTATTAGGTTGGTAAATGGTTAAACTTAAGCTTTCTTCTATGTCAAATGGAAATAACTTACTGTGAGGTTTAAATGAAATAATATATTTGAATGTTCCTTAGCTTACTGCCTGGTTAATAAGTGTTAAAGGTAAACTTAAAAACATAAATACAGAAAAACATAGACTTTCTCATTACTGTAGAAAAGCAAAAAGTAGAACAAAGATTTAAAAAGAAAAAAACGGGTAAGTTTTTTAATGAAAGAAATGTAGAGTACTGGGGGCGCCTGGGAGGCTCAGTTGGTTAAGCCTCTGCCTTTTTTTTTTTTAGGTCCTGGGATGGAGCCCTGCGTCAGGCTCCCTGCTCAGCGGGGAGTTGTCTTCTCCCTCTGTCCCTTTCCCCCACTTGTGTTCTGTGTCTCTCAAATAAGTAAATAAAATCTTAGGGGGAAAAAAAAAGAAAGAAATGTAGAGTATTTATAATAACCATAATTATTATCTCTGGCAATTTTCCATTTATATAATCATCATCATCATCATCTCTACTATGTACCAGACAACATGCCTGGCACTTTATAGTACCTTATCATTGTCTTTTTACAACAATTCATTAAGAAGATATTTAATACCATTTTCCAACAAAGAAACAAAATCCTGACTGATTGTAAATTAAATTTAGGGAGAGATCTTTTCTGTTTTATTTACAATCACCTACCAGATGGTCTGGTGGAGAATAGGCACTCAGAAACATGTATTAGATATATGGGTAGATGATAAAGGGAAACTCAAAACCGTTACTTGCTGAGATCACACAGTAAATAGTGATATCTGGATTTAAACCTAAATCCCAAGCCAAGTCTTTATTTAGTATGTCTGAACTGTAGAAAGTCCTCATCAAATAAATGGATTAATAGAACTGACTAAATAAGAGCATTATGTAAAGCTGAAATTCAATGAATTCCATAAACAGAAGCTAAGCAGTCTCAGAGGTATAAACTGAATTTAAAAAATTAGTAAATGGTACAGTACTAGAAATGCTGAAGAAAGACTTAATGGATAAAAGAACACAAGGGGGTGACCTTGGTATCATGAAGGATAAGGGGCCTCGCAAAGATCCTTCTAAATAAACAGTACAGAGTGTGATTCTGGTCTTAAGTATATGAAAAGCCCAAAGGAAGACAGAAACAAACAGTTATCATAATGTAGTCAACAATGTAGCTGATTTCTAGAAAGAGCATGGAGTTGGGAGGAAGAAACTCCAGTTGCAACCACAGAGATGAGAGAAGACCAAAACCTATTCTAAGATTGTCAGTGTATTAAGAGAAGTGAAAAGAAAACTGCTAAGGGGGAAAGCATCCAAATAGAAGTGGGCCAAATTTATAAGCCAAGAAAAAACACATTTACTATTTCTAAATGATTTTTTCTTTTTTTTTAAGATTTTATTTTAGTTTATTTTTACTCCCTTCTTAAGATTTATTTGAGAGAGAGAATATGTGTGTGTGCACACAAGCGGGGTGAAAAGCAGAGGGAGAGAAAGAGTGGGAATCTGAAGTGGACTACACACAGAGCATGGAGACTGACACAGGGCTCGATCTCACAACGCTGATATCACAACCTGAGCTGAAATCAAAAGTCCGATGCTTAACCAATTGAGCCACCCAGGTGCCCTTAAATGGCTGTATATTCCTAATTCGGACTGTTTATTCCTAATTGGGGTAGCTAACCATATACAGTGACGTATAGTTGCAGGAAAATACAATGCATATAAACACAAGTAATATAAAGGCATTACCTCCATGGATATAGCAATGAACCATTAAAACCATAGCATCTTCTGGAAAGAATAAAGAACTGAATGGAAGGGGACAGTTTAGGGAAAAACTTTATAAGGGACATGAGGGTATATAGGCTGAACAGTAGCCCATACACAGAGCTCTATAAATTAGTAATCAACACTCCTAAACTATTTTGTTGGGGGAAAGATAAAAAAAAAAAAAAAAAAAAAAAAAAAACTCCTAAACTTTCTTGATTATTCTTCATGTACGTTTTACTTAGATGACTAATCTAAGCTATCATTTTATAAAATTTTAGACACCTATGTCCAAATCCACTTAAGTAAGTCTCTATTTTTAGTCTCTCTAGAGAGACTAAAATCTCCCAGTAATAGCTGATTGCCCTGGTCCTTTAAAATGAAACAATAGGGGGGCGCCTGGGTGGCTCAGTGGGTTGGGCCACTGCCTTCGGCTCGGGTCATGGTCTCGGGGTCCTGGGATTGAGTCCCGCATCGGGCTCTCTGCTCGGCGGGGAGCCTGCTTCCCTCTCTCTCTCTCTCTGCCGGCCTCTCTGCCTGCTTGTGATCTCTCTCTGTCAGGTAGATAAATAAAATCTTTGAGAAAAAAAAAGAAAAGAAGAAAAAATAAAATGAAACAATAGTAAGTCAGCAAATTTTTAGGACATCTTAGCACTGACAAAAACATCCAACAAAATAAAGTATTCCCAGAAAAGCCTGAAAGGAGACAAAGCTGACAGATACTGTTACCTATTGATTCACTTATATTTTGAAACACTTACCTAAGCAGCTTATGCCCATTTGTTGTGGCAACTTCAGCAAGGCTTGTTAGAATCTTTAGGTACTGGCTTTCACTTTGCTGAGACAAATGTTCCAGAACTTGCCGTAACTAAATTTTTTACAAATAAAAAATGTGATTATACAATAATCCATTAAACTTTATCAAGAAATTACATACCTATTAGTTTAAAAAGTATCCCAAAGCCAATGAGCTGAAATCAAGTCCTTTACAGTTATTTTGCCTTGCATAAATTCAAAACCTAATATAGAGATGACATAAAATCTTTTCAAAATCACCCAGTAAAAAAGTAATAAAAAATGCAAATAGAAATCACCAAGTTCATTTACAAAAACTTAATTCCAAATTTATAAAATATGAGAAGTTTAAACTCCGTAATTTTTCAGAGTAAAGCTATTACAAAATAGAGCTCAATAAACCAGTGATTACCAATGATATGATACTCCTCCTTAGATTATTTTACCTTACCTATGTGGAAAATTCCAATTATTTTAAGCAAAAACCAAAGACCCAGGGCCGCCTGGGTGGTTCAGTTGATTAAGCATCTGACCCTTGGTTTTGGCTCAGGTCATGATCTCAGGGTTGTGGGATTAAGCCCCAGGTTGGCTCTGGGCTCAGTGTGGAGTCTGCTTGAGATTCTTTCCCTCACCCTCTCCCCTTGCCCCCACCATGCATATGTGCACTCTCAAATACATAAATAAATAAAATCTTTTTTTTTTTTTAAGATTTTATTTATTTATTTGACAGAGAGAGACCCAGCAAGAGAGGGAGCACAAGCAGGGGCAGTGAGAGAGGAAGAAGCAGGCTTCCAGGAAGCCCAACTCGGGGCTTGATCCCAAACCCTGGGATCATGACCTGACCTGAAGGCAGATGCTTAATGACTGAGCCACCCAGGTGCCCCAAATAAGTAAAATCTTTAAAAACAAAACAAAACAAAGACCCAGAGGGCAGAAGACTCATAGGGTTAAATATTAGCACAAAGTTTATATATATAATTCATACTTTCCTATAATGCAAATAAGCAAATTTGAATCATTAAAATATCTGTAATACTAAAATCACTAAGCACATTTTAAAATGCCACATATGCTAAACATGAACAAAACTTGTTCATTTACAAGCAACTAGCACAACTACATTACCATGTTTTCTCGGAGATCTTCATTCTGTGTCATTTGAATAATTGTCTGGAAAAGCCTAGGGTGATACTGAATTAATACTTCACAAGTCTCTCCATAGCCACCCTTTAAAAAAAAGAATAGGAAAAAAACTAAAATTATCTAGGTTTAAAAAAACGTTCCTAATGGAAAACTTATTTCCTCTACATACCAGTCTGACACTAAATGTGTGGGTTTTCCACACAAGCAATTCTCCAGCTCTCTGTGGATACCAACTTAAGTGTAATACAATTTAATTCAATTCTGACACTAACTACCCAGTTAACACAGACTACACAGGTTAGAAGCTCAGTCTCATGAAAGTGCCCCACTTTAGAAACCATTCACAAGTCCAAGCCACCCATACTTCTAACTAACCAGCTATAAGTCAGGAGTTCCCATAAACCCCCCTTCAGGTTTGATAATCTGCTATTTGCTGTTTGATAACAGCTCACAGAATTCAGGAAAACACTTCATTTATTATAAAGGATACAACTCGGGAACAGCCAAATGGAAGAGATGCACAGGGTAAGGTATGTGGGAAGGGACACAGAGCTTCCATGCCCTCTCTGGGCATGCTACCATCTCACAACTTTGATGTGTTCGCCAACCCAGAAGCTCCCTGAGAACCCCACTGTTTACAGGGTTTTTATGGAAGTTCCATTACATAGGCATGATTGATTAAATTATTGGTCACTGATGACAGAACTCAATCTCCAGTCCCTCTCACATCCCCAGGAGTCAATGTTCAGTTTTCCAGGCAATCAGCACCCATCCAGAAGCTATCAGAGGCTTGAAGCCACCAGCCATCTCATTAATGCACAAAAAGACATTCTTATCATTCTGGAGATTCCAAGTGCCTGAGAAGCTCTTGTGCCAGGAACTGAGACGAAGACCAATATACATTTCTTACAATACCACAATTCCTTCTAATGATCATATTCTTAAAAAAAAAAAAAATCATATCCTTTAAAGAATAAAATCTTTGCATTCAGCCTCTCGTCTGAGGAAAAAAAGGTGATTTTACCAGTCTCAGTTTCTATTATAAAGTAAAGGGCTAGGAATATATATTAACAACATACCTGTACACATAAATCCAGAGGTGTTACTCCATTTTTATCTGACAGATACTTAGCTCCTCGTAACAGAAGAATCTGTGCTGTGTCTCTCTGACCATGACTGTACAGAAGTAAAACCATTGTAAAAAATAATCTTTTTAATTTAAAGTCTTTCTCTATGAATTATGGACAGTCAATATGAAACAACAGAAGACTAACAATTTTTAAAGACTGAGAGGAAGATCTGAATTACATCCTCAACATCCAGGAAAACATTTCTCAGTATTAAATCATACCTTCACCACATAGATAAGAAACTGACCTATTAAAACTTAGAATTAAAGTAGGACACATTACCTACAATAAATAATATTTTGGTGTAAGCAGCTACTACTCAGGCTTACGCTCCATTTTTTTTCTTTCAATCATTTCCAACCCTCTTCGTACCTCACCCATCCAAGTCTAGAGACTGAAGTCAAAAAACCTCAATATTCAAAACAAGATTACATTTTATGGCACTTTATACTTGGCAAATAAATAAATAAATAAATAGGAAGGAAGAAGAAAATACAAATATCAAAATAAGAGAATGGGAGAAGGGCAGGGATTAACTACCCCAAAATACTATCTAGCTTTCAACCTTCATTTTATCAACCCACTCAGTTTGGCTTCTGTTGACAGCTCTTTAATATGATCTAGAATGAACAACGCTCTTATCCACATGCCCATTCTATTTGTTCTCTTTTCCAGTAGGAGTAAAATTAGCAACCACCATTCTTTCAGCTAGGAAGAAGCTAATTTGGGGACAGTAACCACTAGACTCCAAGTCTCATTATTTAGTGAGCTAATCTGATTCAAGATACTCAAGACAATAAAAAGTAAATTTACAATTCACAGACATTAAAGTTTAAAGATAATTTTATAAAACGCCCAAGGAAGTCATCTGGTTTGGAAGAGTATCTGATCAAAAATTTCTATTTTGTAGACGACAAAAGCTACTAACTCAAGCGTAGGTGAAACTAGAACTCAGAACCCTGTCTTCCAAAACAAGACTCTTTCTATGATACCATTACACCCAAACTGGTATGTCATTTCCCAAAGAGAAAGACACACGGACTACTCAGAAAGTTAAAAAACAACAACAACAACAACAACAACAACAACAAAAAAAAACCCTACTCATTCTTTTCCACAAAATGACACTGCATAAGTATACTTTATAATCAAATGGCATTAAAAAATTTAAAATTTTTAAAATTTAATAAACCCTACTATGAATGTGATGGCAGATACTACAGATATATCACTCTCTCAATACTTCATTGTAATACTGATTACTTAGCTTAATAAAAGTATCAAGAGGCCAAAAATGAAGAATAATATCTAGGGGCGCCTGGGTGGCTCAGTGGGTTAAACCTCTGCCTTTGGCTCAGGTGATGATCCCAGGGTCCTGGGATCGAGCCCCGCATCGGGCTCTCTGCTCGGTGGGGAGCCTGCTTCCTCCTCTCTCTGCCTGCCTCACTGCCTACTTGGGTTTTCTGTCAAATAAATAAAATCTAGGAAAAAAAAAAAAAGAACAATGTCTAATTTATTCCAGAAAACCAAGAAACCAAGTAAATCAGCAATCTCTCCAAAAGCAACAATACATAGTTTTACTATTATACATCAAGAAAAGTCTTCATCAAGCATCATTTGTCATTAAGCTGGGTATACTAGCCAACACATTATATATTACAGCTAATAGCAAAGAGGTTACAATTGACACTGTTCTGTTCTTTGTAATACCTAAAAATGAAAGCTAAGTGAAAAGAAACTTAATCAACATTAATTTATTTAGAGAGATAGTGGTATCTTTGCTACTACCCTTGGTTCTGAAAAACCTAATTTTGCAATGCTAGTAAGTTCAACTTTAATGACATTTCTTCTATAATTATTTAATATCCATGTGTCCAATCACTCCAATTAAACTATAAACTTCTTCACAATATATTTGTTCCAGAGCACCAAGCATAGTAGTTAGCTTACATAACATGTATTCAATACCTATGCTGAATTGTATTATAGTTTTTTTTAAAGATTTTATTTATTTATTCGACAGACAGAGATTATAAGTAGGCAGAGAGGCAGGCAAAGAGAGAGAGGGAGAAGCAGGCTCCCTACCAAGCAGAGAGACCAACATGGGGCTCGATCCCAGGACCCTGGGATCATGATCTGAGCCGAAGGCAGAGGCCTTAACCCACTGAGCCACCCAGGCACTCCTTGAATTGTATTAGTTTTTAACTTCAGGTACCACTCATTTGTCAAATAAGTATTATATAAGGTAGTGTACTCTAGAAAGTAACCAAAAAAGACCCAAATCACAGTTTATTTAGGTTCTACTAAGTGACAAACATAATGCTCAGTTCTTTTTACAAAGTCTGACTTAAACCTGACACTATCATAAAATGAGAATTCATTCCATTTTTCAGTTGAAAATAACCATGACTTGAGAAAACCCTGGAGTTACTCAAGATCACAATTACATGACAGAGAATTTGAATCTGGGTCAGTCTGATTCCAAAATCTTCCATCTATACATTATTCCACCAAGATGAATAAACAAAGTTTGCCCTCAAAGAGTAAACAATTTAGTACTCAAGGGAGTATGGTACAAGGTGCAAGGGGATATATGCTATAAGAAAAATACAATGGGGATCTCACACAATGGACAGACAAGATCAGCATGCACAAATGCAACACTGTTGAATATATGTGGTTTTTAAAGTCTCCAAATAATTTTATTTCTCATATATATAGCAAAAAGGATAATTAGCATGAAGAAAAAAATACCATTTTGACATTTTTAGAAAACTGGAGTAATTTCTAAAACTACATTAAAATCTCATCTATAATCACGTAACATTTCATTTCAAAAATAAAAGCAAGAAACAAGAGCTAATAATATACAAAATCTGCCTAACCCGATTAGGGCTTCAAGTACCTCACCTACAATATTGCACAACATTAAGACTAACCTATAACAGGGCTGCCTGGATGGCTCAGTGGGTTAAGCCTCTGCCTTCAGCTCAGGTCATGATCTCAGGGTCCTGGGATCGAGTCCTGCATCGGGCTCTCTGCTAGGCAGGGAGCCTGCTTCCTCCTCTCTCTCTCTCTACTTGTGATCTCTCTCTCTGTCAAATAAATAAAATCTTAAAAAAAAAAAAAAAGACTAACCTATAACAAACTCCTCAGAGTGTTGCATAAAAGATTTTTCAGTTCAAATAACTGCAAAACTGTGCTCAATGAACGAGTATTCTTTACAATTCAACTATTTTTTTTAAAATATTGATTGAGATAATAGCCCCTTCAAGGAAATGCCAATGCATTTTCTGGAAACTAACTTGGCAAAGATTTAATAAGAAAGTGCTAGTACTGGGGCCCCTTGGTGGCTGAGTCATTAAGCGTCTCCCTTCAGCTCAAGTCATGATCCCAGGGTCCTGGGACCAAGCCCTCCATGGGCTCCCTCTCAGCAAGAAGCCCGTTTCTCCCTCTCACATTCCCCTCTGCTTGTGTTCCCTCTCTCTCTCTGTCTCTCTCTAATAAACAAAATCTTAAAAAAAAAAAAGAAAGAAAGAAAGAAAGAAAGAAAACAAGCTACAGTACTTCTAACATACTTAGAATTGATTTTTCAAGCACTTTGTCTCCTGATTTTAGGCTTTCAAGCAATATGATCTGAAAACTTGGCTAAAGTGCATATAGTATATATATTCCAGTATTTTTTGGAATAACTTATAAAACAAAGAGACCATAGTTTCCAATGGTCTTTCTAAAGTTTACAATTTTGAGTCTTTGGCCTGTTTTATATGGCTATGATTGTGAAGTGAAAGGAGTCGCTTGGCAATAGCTACAAATCCATGTTCAGAATCACACCTTTTTCTATTTCTCTATTGCACATATCTATAATTACATAAACATCTCACTAATTTACTTTATCTATACAACCCCAGCTAAACCTCACTTTTTCTAATAGAAAAAAGTTATCCCAGATACAGAAAATACACATCCAAAGCTTTATTTAAAGAACTCAGTTAAGGGAATGGGAAGCATACAACTGAAAATAAAACCAATCTAGCAATTTAAGAACTTGAGGCATTTGTAAATACTATATGTAAGTACTAGGGATGGCTGGGTGGTACAGCTGGTTGCACAACCAACTCTTGGTTTGGCTCAGGTCCTAATCTCAGGGTTGAGGGATCAAGTACTGAATCCAGCTCTGCACTGAGTGCAGAGTCTGCTAAAAGACTCTTTCTCTTTCAGGGCACCAGGGTGGCTCAGTCGGTTAAGTATTAAGCTTCTGCCTTAGGGTCTGGTCATGATCCCAGCATCGTAGGATCAAGCCCAGCTTCAGGCTCTCTCCTCAGTGGGGAGTCTGCTTCTCCTTCTCCCTCTCTCTGCTCGTGCTCTCTCTCACTGTCAAATAATTAAATAAAATCTTAAAAAAAAAAAGACTTTCTCCCCCTTTTCTCTGCCTCTCCCTCTGCCCCCCTTAAAAAAAGTCCTAAAAACAAAGCTGTCTAAAAATGGGGGTGGAATGGGGGAGGAATCATTGTGTGCCTACAGTACACATGAAAGAAAGGTAATGAATTATGTCTTGTGCAAAATAACTAGAGGAAAAAAATGGCTGGGAAATAGTGCCTGTCATAATTTTAGGTCAAAATCAGTTTGAAAATGACTCACTCACAGAAGCACTACATAATTAAATACGGGTCAGAATGAGAACCTAAGTATAACAAAGAAAAAAAAAAAAGAAAAGGTCTGTATGGTGAAAGAAGAATCCTATTTCTCAGAATGAAAATCTTATACAGCAATAAAACCGATTGAGGACAACACTACTTTGTGCTGAGGAGTGGAGACGTGTGCTAGTTTAGTAGGCACTTACTAACTACTAAGTGCAAAATACACTGGCAAATGCTTTCTATATGTCATCTCATTTAATTCTCACTATAGTCCCACAAGCCAGATAGAACATTTCCATTTCCTAAACAAAGAGACAAAAGCTTCAGAGGTCAAGAAACCTGACTGAAGTTGCACAGTCTTGAGGCTAAGATTTGAACCCTGCTTCCATGGATCCTTCTCCTGTATATCTCAATACTTCTCAAATGTAATTCAAAATTTTTAAAAAGCATATGATGATATACCTAGTAATACCTCTCAACCAATAAAAACTTGCATTAATTTTTTTTAATTTAGTTTGTCTATAGGGTCAACTTGTTCTGTTTCCCACATTCCTTTCCCTTCTCATTTATCAGAGAGGATACACTGGGAATAATTTATATGTTTAATGTATACCTATATCTAGATATCACAAAAAAAATTAAAAGTATGCCTACAAGCACCATATGATTTCACTCATATGTGGAATTTAAGAAACAATATAGATGAACATATGGCGGAGGGAAGTGAGAGAGGAAAACAAACCATAAGAGACTTTAAGATGGAGAACAAACAGGGTGCACAGAGGGAGGTGGGTGGAAGATGGGCTAGATGGTCTAGTATTTGCTAGAATAAAAGTTAATGATGGGAGGAGCGCTTGATTGGCTAAGTGGGTAGAGCAAGCAACTTGATCTTGAGGCTGTGAATTTGAGCCCCCTGTTGGGTGTAGAGAGCACTTAAAAATAAAATTAAAATCTTAAAAAAAATTAAAGATGGGCACCTGGGTGGCTCAATGGGTTAAGCCTCTGCCTTCAGCTCAGCTCATGATCTCAAGGTCCTGGGACCAAGCCCCACATCAGGCTCTCCCCAGTAGGGAGCCTGCTTCCCCCTCTCTCTCTGCATCTCTGCCTACTTATGATCTCTATCAAATAAATAAAAATTTTTAAAAATTAAAGAAATAAAAGTTAATGATGGGCATATACTAACAGAAAGTACTTCTAAAAAACTCTTTTACCATACCTCTATGCTCTAACTATAAGACTATCCACGTTCTGCATAACACTAATATACCTATATTTAACATGCCATTGTTATAGAAGATTTTCCTCAAACATGTAATTATAGCAATTAATTCATTCAAAAACATTTACTAAGCATCTAAATGCAAAGCACTGTAACCACACATTGAATATAAAGTGGTGAATAAAATTCTTGCTTTTATTGAGCTTTCAGTCTAGTAGGAGAGAGACACTATAAACAAGTAAATAAACAATTACAAAATACAAGTGCTCATGCACCTGGGTGGCTCAGTCCATTAAGCTTAAGTTTGGGACTCTTTATCTTAAGCTCAGGTCTTGATTTCAGGGTCGTAAGGTCAACCCTGTGCTGGCTCCAGGATAAGGGTGAGACTACTTAAAGGAAAAAAAAAAAAAAAAAAAAAGACTGTGATGCTTCTGTGAAAGAAAATTTGTGGGGAGGCCTACTAAGACTGGTTAAGAACTACTTTCCTAAAAAGTAACAGTTAAGCAGTGACATAAAGAAAGAGTCAGCCACATAAAAAGCCAAGTTAAGAGAATCTCAGGGAAAACAAACAGTATGCAGAAAGCCTGCTGGAAAGAGTCCCTTGCATTTGGTGAACTCAGAGAGAGCCAATGTGACAGAAGCACAGTGACATAAGCTGGGGTCAGACCATGCAGGTCTCATAGGCAAAGGAAGAGCCTGTATTTTATTTGAAATGATGCACAGACACTGAGAAGTTTTAAAGACAAAGTTTAAACACAGTGACAAAAGCTGATCTTTTTTTAAAAGATTTATCTTGAAAGGGGTGGGGAGGCAAATGGAGAGAAAGAGAAAGAATCCCACGCAGACTCCCTGCTGAGCACGGAGGCCGCCTCAGGACTCCTTCCCACAACCATGAGACCATGACCTGAGCTGAAATCAAGAGTCAGATCAGGGATGCCTGGGTGGCTCAGTCAATCGGGGACGCCTGGGTGGCTCAGTCAGTTAGGCGGCTGCCTTCCGCTCGGGTCATGATCCCAGTATCCTGGGATCGGGTCCCACACCGGGCTCCTTGCTCGGCAGGGAGCCTGCTTCTCCCTCTGCCTCTGCCTGCCACTCTGCCTGCCTGTGCGCTCTCTCTCTCTCTCTCTCTCTGACAAATAAATAAAAATAAAATCTTAAAAAAAAAAAAAAAGTCAGATCAACTGGCTGAGTCACTCAAGCACCCCAAGTCGATTCTTTTTTTTTTAAAGATCCTTCTGGCTGCTGAGGAAAAGACAGATGGGAAGGAAACAACAGAGAAATCAGACAGACCAGTTAAGAGACGACTACAGCAGTCTAGACAAGCGCTAACAACATTAACTAAAGTCATTGCAGTGAGCTGGAGAAGAGATTCAGAATATATTCTGAAGGTAGAATTTATAGAACTAACTAATAAATTCCAAGTTCAGGGTCAAAGAGAGACAGAGAGAGAGAGTAATAAAAAATAATGATCTAGTTTCTGTTTAAACAACTGAAAGGACAACAGTTCCAATGACTGAGATGAGAAAAGGCAAACGGAAGATTTGAGAAGGAAATTCAGAAGCTTTGTTTTGGACATGTTGACATCTGAGATTCTGTATTACTTGCGAGTGATGATGTAAATCAGGCAGGTGGCCATCAAATCTGAAGCTTCAAAGAAAGGACTGATTTAGAGATAACGCCTCAAGATAGGATATAATTTCAGGGAATCAAACAATGACATTTTTCATAAATTCAGGATGCCATGAAAAGAACTGGTTTTCTAGCCAAGCAACCAAAACATAAATATACTTTAAGAAAATGGCTGGATTCAGATAGCATATAGAAGTCCAGAGATTTGGAAGTCCTTGTATTCTAACTCAAGGTCGTTCAATGATGATTTGAAGCAGTCTGATAAAAGTAACATCAGAGACTCTAAAGAGAAGCTAAACAAGAACAAAAGTAGGTCTTTCAGTCTAAAACAAACATCCAGTAAAATGATATATAACAGAAAAAAGGATAAGAAAAGAGGAACTTTCTGGATAACTCCATATCTGCATTTAAGAGCCTAAATAAATACTGTACTTCATATAATCTAAACCAAAGACAAGAAACACTGGTTTACTGTAAACTGGTTCTAATTGGAAACTACATTTAGGGGGCCTGAGTGGCTCAGTTGTTAAGCATCTGCCTTCGGCTCAGGTCATGATCCCACGGTCCTGGGATCAAGCCCCGCATCGGGCTCCCTGGTCAGCGGGAAGCCTAGTTCTCTCTCTCTCACTCCCCCTGCTTGTGTTCCTTCTCTCGCTGTGTCTCTCTCTGTCAAATAAATAATAAATAAAATCTTAAAAAAAAAAAAAAAAAAAAGAAACTACATTTTTATAACATAGTATGTATGTATGTGGATATGTAGGTACAGGGTGGAATACGTGTGTAATTGTTATGTTGTTAGCTCCTTAAGGACTTAGATTTATTTATTACTATATCACTAATACTCTAATATATGGCACACAATGAGTGCTAACTAAACATTTGCTTATTACATGAATGAACAAATGAACAAAGCATACGCTTCAAGAAAATGAACCAAAACAGAAGTACAAAAATAACTTAGTGCATAATTTAATATCTAACAAGACAAATTCAAAGATTTTTTTTTTTTAAGTTACAACTCCAAAGAAAGCAAAGACATGGCTCTCTGGTCCAAGACATACTTTAATAGCTCATCCCTCTGGAATAGATCTAGTACTTAACAAAGAAAACTATGGAAATTACTGAATTATAGAGGTATCTTTTTTCATTACTTATTAAGTAATTAGTCTAAAATTTAAATAATCAAGTAAATCAAAAGCTCCCACCTACACCACATAAAAACACTGGCAATATAATAGAAAATGCTTTTACTTGTGCAGTTCAGTGAGCACAGCATTTGTGGGAAAACGAGAACTTTAGAAAATATACAGGAAATGCTTGTCTTTGGAAATGTAATAAATACATTAATGAGAACATCTGGAAATATAAAATATCCTACCTGCAAGCAAAATACAATGGAGTAGCTCCAGATACATTTGGTCTGTTAATATCAGCACCACTGTCTAGCAAGCACTGCACTGTCTGGAGGGAAAAGAAACAATTAAAAAGTAAAGCCAGAGAAGTCAAACAAAGACACAATTATCATAATTTAAACAGATATAAGAAATGCTCTTGCCACTACCTGAAATTTTAAAGTAGAATAAGTCGGAACATGACAATTATGATAGCTTAACTACCTCAACTTTTTGGTTAGTCCTTTTGAAACAATATATGTGGAATTATCAATGCAATATAACCTATGTTAACCCAGAAAGGCTCTAGAACATTGCTGACACATGTAGCTACCAAAGACTTGAAAAATGGCTAGAATAACTGAGGAACTGAATTTTTTATTTTATTTCATAATAATTAAGTTTAAATAGCCACATATGGTTAGTGAAATTGACAGTGCTACTCTAGATATTTGTTTTAGAAACCAGAATTTTTGCCTCTAAAAACAAAAAATAGGGACCAGAATTATCACTTTCTTAAACTGAAACGTAATTACTAAACATAATTATTAAAGTTCAAAATGTTAAAAAGCTAAGAAGTCCTTTTGCTATTAACAGTAACCAATACTGTTTCTCTGCTAGTCTCATTCATACATACTCTGTTAAGCTCTACTTCTGCAATCATCTGAGTCATACTAAGAAAGAGCAAGTTAATGTAAAATCTTAAAAACACATATTCGGGAACTAGATATAGAATGTGGATCGCCTGAAAACTTAAAAAAAAAAAAGAATCTCTTCTGGTTTTATTCCTTTGATGGGTTTCTCCTGCAAAAAGGAAGAAAACATGTAACAACCTAAAAGTTTTTGGAATTACACTGTTTAATATTACCTTTAGACTGAACACACACGTTCATTATTAATGTTCTAAGACCTAGTACAAGGTCAGTAAAATAGTAAGATTATAAACTCACAAGGAAGAATAGGAAAGAACACAACAGCATGCTAGACAAGTCAGTAAGTTTCGGGAAAGTGGCAAGCAAGTAGAGGAATAAAAACCAACTTAGCAGATCAAAGGCAGCTTAAGTTTAAGCACCTGCAAACGTGGATTCCAACAAACCACCAAATTCTCCCTGTCGAACACACATACAAAACACAGGAGTTGGGAGTACCAGATACCTTGGAAGATAGGAACAGTAACAAAGAGCTCTAAACGGGAATTGTAGTAAAAGCCTACAAAAGAAACACCTGGACCTTACCACAGGACCCTTCTTCCCCATACATACAGTTAGCCACTATCTCTCCCTACACTGTCTCAAAATAGAAAGGTTTATCGTCTGGACAAAGTGAATAGGGAGGCTCAAGACTGACAGGCAAGATACATAGGTAAAGCAGAGAACAGGAGCCATGAAGAACACAATTAAGTAAAAACTTCCAGCCCCTACGTTCCACTAGACTCCCAGAAATCCAGTATTCAGGCTAAACCTCAAGGGGTAGAGACTGAAAGCCTCCTCTGCAGACTGGCACCAGAGAAGATACCTACAAATACTGGCATTACAGAGTGGCCATGAAATAGCCCAGTCACCCCCAGGGGACACCTGGCAATGCTGGGAGATTTTCTTTTCCATGACTGGGAAAGGGTGTGCAACTGGCAGCTAGTGCGTAGAGGTCAGGGATGGGTCTAAACATCCTACAATCTACAGAGAGCCCCCACAACAAAGAATTTTCAGTTCCATCAATAGTGGCAAGACTGAGAAACCATAGCATTCTGTGATGTCAGTCGACAAACCCAGCCCATGTACATGATACTTTCAGCCAACATTTTAGTGCCTCACCACTATATTACAAATGGACAGACAATATTTAAGAGACAACTAACTTGACTAAAAGCAGGTCTCTAACCTGAAAAACAAAAACCAGAACAAAAAGAAAATGGAAGTCAGAAAAATAAAGATAATAAAGGGAACCAAAGAAAAAACAACAAAATTTAGAAAAGACATTATCCTGAAACAGAAGATATTATATCCATAGGACAAGAATAAGATGCTGGGAGGAAAAATATTCAAAGAATAAGAAATCAAAAATGTGATGGAAGAAGCAAAAACTCAATCGGAGTTTAAAAATATTTTTAAGTTTAGGGGCGCCTGGGTGGCTCAGTGGGTTAAAGCCTCTGCCTTCGGCTCAGGTCATGATCCCGGGGTCCTGGGATGGAGCCCTGCGTCGGGCTCTCTGCTCAGCAGGGAGCCTACTTCCTCCCCTCTCTCTCTCTGCCTGCCTCTCTGCCTACTTGTGATCTCTCTCTCTCTCTCAAATAAATTTTAAAAAATCTTTAAAAAAATTTTTTTAAGTTTATTTTTATTTATTTATTTAAATAATCTCCACAACCAACATGAGGCTTCAACTCACAATCCCAAGAACAAGAGTCACATGTATCTCTCTGAGCCAGCCAGGCACTCCACAAATTCAACAGAAGTTTAGAAAGACAATGTTGAAAACTCCACAAGAAAGAAAGTAAAACAAAGAGACAAAGAAAACAGGAAGAATAGGAAGTTAGTAGATCAATCCACGGAGACACTGTGGAAATCAAGAACAAAGAGAATGAGAGGTGGTAGACCAAAGGGAAGTAATCAAGAAATAATACCAAAAAATTTCTTTAACTGAAAGACATGCAGTGCCAGACTGAAAAGGCTTAAAAACTATCTGGTATAATAAATTAAAAGACTTTGAACAAGGCACATCAAAGTGAAATTTCAAATACTGGGAATAGAAGATTCCAGATAAACATTTATGGGATTAGCACAAAACTTCTCAACAGCAACAGTGGAATTTAAAACATTAAATACCTTCAAAATTGTAAGGTAAATGATTTCCAATGTAAAACTACAGCCAACCACACTATCATTCAAATATATGGTTTTAAATTAAAAATATGCTTAGCTATGTAAGATCTTTTTAAAAAACTACATCCAGTGTACCTTTTCTCAAGAAGCTACTAAACAAAGGAATACATCAAAATATAGACGATATGGAAGCCAGATTATTGGGCACTGAATACAGGAGAAACTAAGAAATTCCTAAGTTAAAAAAAATTGGACCTGATACTATCTAATGAATTTGTCTTTGTAGAAAATAGTCCCGTGATATTCTGTAGGAGCATACAGGAAGAATTACTGATTCATAAAAAGAAAATGGAACAAAGCCAATTATTAACTTTAAGAAAAATAGTCACCCCAGACAGAAAATATTATAATTCATTACTTGACTCTAGTAATTAAGAATAATTAAACAATAATTATCTAACTATATATATACCTAATCTTTTCTGTCAAAATTTACGATTTAATTTTAGAAATGGGGAGAAGGCATGGGAAGAGGATTTAAATGAGTTAAGTCGGGGCACCTGGGTGGCTCAGTGGATTAAGCCGCTGCCTTCAGCTCGGGTCATGATCTCAGGGTCCTGGGACTGAGTCCCACATCAGGCTCTCTGCTCAGCAGGGTGCCTGCTTCCCTCTCTCTCTCTCTGCCTGCCTCTCCATCTACTTGTGATCTCTCTCTGTCAAATAAATAAATAAAATCTTTTAAAAAATAAATAAATAAATAAATAAATGAGTTAAGTCCTCACTCAGCAGGACAAGAAATGATTCAGTGACATCTGAAAGTTGAGAAAGAGCAACAGAAGCATATTATTTGGAAATAGATACCAGAAGGAAAACTAAGAGCTGAAAATTGTTGCCTGGTGTTCATGACCGGACAAAAAAAAAGGTCATTTAAGGGGCTATCATGCTTATTGCAAAAATTCTGAAGAAAGTAAAATATTTTAAGATAGAGTATTCATGCATTACTACTTGAATTCACTTCTAATCCAAGAGGAATAGAAACATTTACATAAAATTTTATCAGCTATAGAACTCCTTTAAACTGAGAACAAGTGGTCAAGCACATCTTTCAAATATAAGAAAAATAAGCATTTAGGTCATTATTTTATAAGACAAGGCCTACTTGAGCCTTTTGATCATGGCTCCTTCCTTCCTTCCTTCCTTCCTTCCTCTTTCTTTCTTTCTTTCCTTCTTTCTTCTTCTTCTTCTTTCCGAGTTTTGACCTAGAAGCTGTGTTGACAGTTGCCTGGGTGGCTCAGTTGTTAAGCATCTGCCTTCAGTTCAGGATCAAACCCCACATCAGGTTCCCTGCTCAGTGGGAAGTCTGCTTCTCCCTCTCCTACTTCCCCTACTCCTGTTCCCTCTCTCACAGTCTCTCTCTGTCAAATAAATAAATAAAATCTTAAAAAAAAAAAAAAAAAGCTGTGTCTATATGGCCCAAAACAAGAATGAGATGGACAGCAGCAATAACGTTCATTAGCTGTTGTAGAAATTAGACAAAAAGCCACAATTCAAAAGGCTCAGGAGAGATGAAAGCAATATGTACATTGAAAATATATATTAATATGCAATTAAAACCAAGCAATTCACAAAGAAGCAAAATAAATTATTATTATTGTTGCTATTATTATCTTAAAGACTTTGGTTTTTTTAAGTAATCTCTACACACAACATGGGCCTTGAACTCACAACAGCTAGATCAAGAGTTGCATACTGGGGTGCCTGGGTGGCTCAGTCATTAAGTGTCTGACTTCTGTTCAGTCATGATCCCAGGGTCCTGGGATTGACCCCCGCATCGGGCTCCCTGCTCAGCTGGAAACCTGCTTCTCTCTCTCCCACTCCCCCTGCTTGTCTTCCCTCTCTCGCTGTGTCTCTCTCTCTGTGAAATAAATAAATAAAAATCTTTAAAAAAAAATAAAAAATTAAAAAAAAGAGTAGCATACTCCACTGACCGAGCCAGCCAGTTGTCCCAGAAGCAGAAATATATTAACAAAACATACTATGCATTTACAAATATTATACAGTTGTTTAAAATACATAATCATATAATAATATGAGTAACCTTAACATGTACCTGTACACTATGCTAGTAAATTTAATAAATCCTGGGAGGCAACTGATATTCTACTTTTAAAGTAGGAAACTGTCCAATACTCCCCCAGCAAAAAACCAAAAACAACAAAAATAAACTATTCTCCTATTCCTAAATAATCTACAAGTGGGGGGAGGTTCCTTCCTTCTTACAGTATAAGAAACTGCTAGTAAAGACCCTTGAAAGAAAAGCATTGAACGGGGATTTTCATATGGCTTCAAGAACTCCTTGAGAAGAAACAACACACTTTCAACAGACTTCATGACCTTCCAAGTGATAAAACAATATTCTGAGTGGAAAACTAATGTGCAAAGCTAATGTTCGGGTCAATCTCAAAAGTCATTTAATTGGGCGCCTGGGTGGCTCAGTGGGTTAAGCCGCTGCCTTCGGCTCAGGTCATGATCTCAGGGTCCTGGGATCGAGTCCCGCATCGGGTTCTCTGCTCGGCAGAGATCCTGCTTCCCTCTCTCTCTCTGCCTGCCTCTCCATCTACTTGTGATCTCTCTCTGTCAAATAAATAAATAAAATCTTAAAAAAAAAAAAAAAGTCATTTAATTGAAGGCAGTGACTAACCAAGACCACCTATGCCCAATACTCTGAAAAATTACAAAGCAAGAAATCCAAGGCAGCTCTACATTATCAATGTCAACTCTAAATAACACTGATCAAAGTAAAAAGGAATAGATGTTCAATATTAAAATTATAAGTAAAAATCTGAGTTGTGATATTTCTACTTCCTAAAAGACAAAACAAAAAAACAGCATCTTTACCTTTTAGTAAGAATAATTCTGATGATACGACTTGATAGCAATGCACAAATTACTTATCCACTAAGAAAAATGGCCAACTCACTAATCAATGAAGGGTTTATACAGATTTTTCAATAGAAACCTGTCCACCTAAACCTTTCAAAACTTTGATTATGTAACATGTAGTAAAAATCATTATCCAATTGTGTTTGAAAATTGTAGTAACATAACTATTTTTGCTCACATTTCCCAGAAGTGATTAAAGAATTCCAACATTAGAATAAATAATATTACTCTGAACCTAAAAATACAATCCAAAATGTTAGTCTATCTACCTTTGTGCCTCAAGACTGAATCCAATGAATGTTTTTGCAAAAGCTTTCAATTAAGTTTGCATGGTTCTCCCGTAATTCTCTGAATGAAAAGCTTGAAAGCTAGCTAAAAGGTACCAGGAGAGCTGACGGAACGTAGGTAAGCACTGTTCCTTACCAAGCCTACAACTTCAATAAAACATGCAGTCAGTTCTATCAAAGACAGTCTATATAATACCAGTGTCAAACAATGCTTTTAAGTTTCAGAAGCTTAAATCTACTCTAAGCAGGGTTCAACTGTCATTTTATATTGCTTGTGAAGCTTCATAGTTAGCTATATATATTCAGCAACATAAAGTGTATTCTGATAAAAATAAAATTTATTTTTTAAGTGAAGTGAAATTAGTTCATAAACTAATCCCGCTGTGTACTCTCATATATATAAATTGTGACAAAACCATTTGACATTTCGCTAGGGTTTTTAATCCAAGTTATTCTACAAAAACAATAATCAACTGTCTGTGGCAATTTAACACAATAACAAATCTTAAAGAACTAATAAAAAAGAAAAAAGTCACCAAAAAGTAAGCTCAGTTTATGGCCAAAAAAATTAGAGTCAATTATATCCAAGTAGAATAATATTAGGTTTTACCATACTTTCTAAAATTAGATAAAAAATCAAGTAACACAAAAATTGCAAATATGCTAATAAGTCAAATTTTTATTTAAAAAAAAAAATCAGGGGCACCAGGGTGGCTCAGTGGGTTAAAGCCTCTGTCTTCAGCTCAGGTCATAATCCCAGGGTCCTGCGATCGAGCCCCGCATCGGGCTCTCTGCTCTGCAGGGAGCCTGCTTCCTTCTCTCTCTCTGCCTGTCTCTCTGCCTACTTGTGATCTCTGTCTGTCAAATAAATAAATAAAATCTTTAAAAAAAAAAAAAAATCAAGTAACACACTGGTCCTAGTTCACTGCACAGGCTAAACAAATTAAGGGTCCAAGATAGTGCTCTCTGTACTTACCTTGAAGAATTACATCATACAAATTAATAATGATAGAAGGAAGAAAGGAAGAAAGGAAGGAAGGAAGGGTAGGTACCAATATGATTATTGCTCTTAAGTGTCTTCCAGAGTGTTTACAACACTTTAATTACATAAACAGTGAACAGAATATACCAGAGGGGGTAGGTAAGGGCAGGGGGAAAAAAATTTGCCAAAGACTGTATAATAGCCCAGCTGAATAACCAAACTCTGAAATGATTTTTAAAATCAATATCCCAAGACAAACCATTATTTTGCTATTGAAAGCTAATAAGAGCTGACCTAAGGAAAATTACAAAAAATTAAATTACTGACGAGTTGTTAAGCTCATTTCTTTCATCTGATCATTTTTAAATAGGAACAGAGTAGTTTAAAATCTACTGGGGCACCTGGGTGGCCCAGCTGGTTAAGGGTCCAACTCTTAACTTTGGCTCAGGTCATGATCTCAGGGTTGTTAGATCCAGCCAGTGTCGGGCTCTGTACTGGGCGTGCAGTCTGCTCAAGATTCTCTCTCTTCTTCTCCCTCTGCCCCTCCCAACTCTCTCCCCACCCCCAACAAAAGCCAAAAAACTCATAGTGCTATTACATTGCAAGGACAAGAAATGGTCAAAATTCATTCTCAACTACCCAAACCAATTCCTTTAAACAAAGCCTTTATCTTGGTTTACCTCTAATAAAACCAACGCATCTATATGAAATCTATATGAGATCATCTATATGAAATCAGCAAAGATTATTCAATTTCTTAGTTACAACAAAACGGAATTTGTCTTCTAAATCTTTGTCTTTTAAAAAAATAATGTAAATCTGAACAGCACTCTTGTTATCAAAGCAAAAATTCAATTACAAATTCTACAAAGCTTTAGGGGTCTTAGCCAATTGATCAAAAATCTTATCAGGCAGTCCTGAGATTTACTATGAAGTGAGATTAGAAAGTAAATTTCAGAGGATTTATCATATTTCTTTAATTTCAAAAGTGCTACTAATACCTTTTAAAAATATTTTAAGATGTTTTATTTATTTGAGAGAGACAGAAAGAACAAGGGCAGGGGAGGGGCAGAGGGAGGAGAGGGACAAGCAGACTCCCTGCTGTTCAGGGAGCCCAACTACGCTGGGCTTGATCCCAGGACCATGAGATCATGCATGACCTGAGCTAAAGTCAGATGCTTAACCAACTGCAACCCACAAGATCCTCTTTTAAAAATATTTTTTAAATGGAGTTTCTTTCTCCCCTGAAAGTTTCCTATTTTATTTTGTAAAACATATATAATCAATATGCAAGATTTGGGGCGCCTGGGTGGCTCAGTGGGTTAAGCCGCTGCCTTCGGCTCGGGTCGTGATCCCAGGGTCCTGGGATCAAGCCCCGCATCGGGCTCTCTGCACAGTGGGGAGCCTGCTTCCCTTCCTCTCTCTCTGCCTGCCTCTCTGCCTACTTGTGATCTCTCTGTCAAATAAATAAATAAAATCTTTAAAAAAAAAAATGCAAGATTTAAGCTTAAAAATAAACCTTGAAACCCATATGCACTGCTATATATCTACATGGAACCAAGTTTTAAACACCTTTTAATGAATTTATGCATGAACTGACTTCTTTGAGACAATGAAAAGGCTGTTTTTACTTGCTGCTAAAGTTAAGTCAGCAGGATACCTGACAAAGCATTTTAGACTCAGTCTAAATGGAGGACTCAGTGTTCAACTTATGGAAAGATATAAAAGAGTTAACAAAAATCAATAATCCCTACCCTGTAATAATTTATATCATATGCTCATCCACTGAGATTTGAACATGTCCCAGAAATACAGAAGTAATTTTAAGACATGGGTGATATTAACACAACTATGAACAAAGATTTTTAGGGGTATAATTCAGCCTGGAGGCTAAAAGACTAATTTTTCAAGATTCCTTCTTGCCTTGAGGAAGAATTAAAGATGCATACAATGATTCATAAAACACTAAACATACTCTTTATCTGTTCATGATCCTTGCAGATAACTAAAATTGACCAACTATAATAGAATGGAATGCCACTCACCAATACAATCAACCACAAGTCAACATAGCTTTTAGTACCCTTCCTCCTCTACTATATCTGCAAAATCTCTGTGAAACTCATCATCGCAGTGAAGTCAGGCCCCCTTATAAATCTTCTGAGAATATAATTCTTCAAAGGCATTTAAGTATGAGGAATTCTCCCTTACTTCACCACACCTGCTTTGGGTTGTAAACCATATGGACTATATTATACTCATACTAACTATTCTTCAATAACTTCAGAAGGCAATTCTAAATTTTTAATGCAGCCTGTAATGCACATGTTTTGAAATAGGGTTTTCTTAGTAATTCTTGTTTCTTCATTGGCTCAAGGCAGCTAAAAATAGCTTTTGTAGATCACTTCTAATCTGTATCCCAGCTTTTTGTACAATAGCTCTTTAGCAACAGGTAGGGTTTATAATCTTAGTATCGGACACGCCTCTCTTTTATATTGAAGTGTGTGCTTTTCTGTCCTATAACAACTACAAGCAGTATTCATTCTCTAATACGCAACCATTGTTTAAAACCTGGGCCATTCAAGATTAAGACATTTCAGATAAATTTTTTTTCACACACAATACTTTTTAAATTAATAGTGCTGACTCTCGGAAAGTAAAAACTAATGAGAAGGAAATACTCCTTCAAAACACTGGGTTACTTTTCAGATGATGAAAGACAAATAAATAAATAAATAAATAAATAAAAATGAACTAGTGTTCAGAAGAAATTCCAGGAAAGGAAAAAAAATCTATATCCCTCCTCTTATCCAACACATTAAACATAAGACAATGTTACTCTTGGCCTCACTATCCTAAAGAAGTGCAATACTCTGTGAATTATAGTCATACATAAAGCCAACTAAACATCTAGCATCTTACATCCTAAACCCAGATTAGGAAAAAAGTATTTGCAGAAATGAAAATCAAGATTGCAGTAGGAATTCTCACAACAGGAAGATAAGACTCAGAGAGAGTGTGTCCAAACAATACATATTGCATGCCTGGATGGCTCAGTAGGTTAAGCTCTGCCTTTGGCTCAGGTCATGATCCCAAGGTCCTAGGCTCAAGCCCTACATTGAGCCCTGACATTGCATGGTGCTCCCTGCTCAGTGGAGAGCCTGTTTTTCCCTCTCCCTTTGCCTGCTGCTCCACCTGCTTGTGCTCTCCCTCTCTCTGTCAAATAAATAAATTTTTTTAAAAAATACATATTAAATACAAATTTTTGTATCTTTGCAGTTATTGGTGATGATTTTTTGTTTTTGGCTGGTTTTTGTTGTTACCGTTATGGTTAACAAGTAAATAAATTTCTCTTATCAACAATGTTAAATGTGAAAAAAAAAAAAAATTCAAAAGTAACCAGGATAGGAAACTATAACAAAGCAGATTTTAAATTTTAATCTAACAATTTTTATATAAGACAGCAGTCTCCTAATAAAAGAAAAACTATTAGCAACTTTTAAAGTTAAATGTTTGTACATGGAAGTAACAGGAAAGTACTAACATAAAACAAATGCATGATTTTAGAAATCTAAGTAAGGAATAAAAAAAACCATCACTCTAGTCTTGCATCATATTCTAAGACAAAAGAAAAATATTATAATCCAAGCTGAAATATTTAAGCAATGTCAGTGCTCACTTTCTTATTATCTAATCCCAGTAACTGAGGCTTAACGGTAAAAAATAAAATATAAAAAAGTTATGTGACAATAAGATTGAGAATAAGAACATTATTACTTAGAATTATATGTGAACATACATTTAAAATTTTAGTATATTCAGCTATCAAAATCTATGAATTAGAAATAAATTTGAAATCCAAATACTTTAAACAGATTTAAAAGCACTATTTTCTATTCCTTTTATCCACAAAAAATATATATTTAATAAGTCCATATGATGCAGAAAATGTTTTTTAAGATTTTGCTGCGATGCTTTATGTTCCCAATTATGCACAGTGAAAATCTTTTCACGAATTCAAAGTTTTCAAAAACAAATACATGCAACTGAAAGTCCTCATGGCTGAATTTACCGTCTTGTGACCGTTCTGGCAGGCCACATGCAGTGCTGTCTGCCCCATCGCATCCTCAACATCGACGTCACTGACGTGTTGTACAAGGTCATGGAGTAGTTCTGTCCGTCCATTCACAGCCAGCCAGTGTATCTGTACAGCATTTAGTTACTTAACATTTATGCAAGGAGTTTTTCATAAAAACAGCAGATAAATAATGCCATTATTTCTCAAATGTGAGCATGATACACAAACTAAAGATTAAAATAAAAGCCCATATATTTTCCTATATTTTTCCTGATTTTTATATGGGGAAAAACATGCATCAACATGTAGGTTACACCACCATGTACTTCAAAATCAAGCATTTCATGGATCACAACAGTTAAATATCCTATATTTAGGATCACCAAATACCCTGCTTCCTAGATGATCCTGGACTCTATGCACAGCTTGTCTCTAGAGAAAAGGTACTGGATACCTTTCCTTCCCCAGAAGCAAATACGAGTAAAGAGGTAATTAACACAATAGACATTATATTCTCTTCTTCTTGCATTTTCCAAATAACTCATGTATCATACATAAATAATAATATATAGGGAGGATAAAATACTTAAAACTCTACCACTCAAAGATAATCAATGTTAAACTTTGGACTATGCTACCCATGCATTTTTCAATTGATTGTTTTCTGTTAAAAAATATATCATGAAACTTGTTTTAAAATGGCAGCTTAAACACGAGCATCGACTTCTATTTCTCCTCCAAACACCACTGAAATGACAATAAAGAATACCTTTTCTTCAAGGACAGACCCATTACAATAAAGAAAAAAGAGATTATAATAGCAAGGAGTTTTGCAAGTTAAAAGCTTAACTAAGCTTTTTGCAAATTAAAAGCTTTTGCTAAAAAATTAGAAAAAAGTTTTGCAAGTTAAAAGTCAGTAAAAGAACTGACCAAGTTCTGATTGGTCAGAACAAAAAGCTGAATACTAAACCAGTAATAGAAAAAGCCAAGGAAGATGATTCAGATCATTGAAATCCCAAAAGGCTCAAGAATTGGAGGTAAGCACCTTGCATCTCTTTGAGTAGGGATGAACTGGTGGATTTAGACCCTTATATCCCCAACCCTCCCCAACTCTTCCAGGCCAATAACTGCCCCTTCCCAATCTAAGAGAACCCAAGAGACTTGAAAATTATCTCTACACAGGTGACACCAAGCACAATGAAGCAAGAATATCACATTGAAAAAGGGAGACGAAGTTAAGTTTATATACCGAATACTGAAATCCCGAAGAATTCTCCTCGACCTAATATCCAGAATGCTAATTCCCTCCTGGCAATTGTTAGAGTTTACCCTGAAGAATCTAACCAGTTTGAGAATAAATGCCTAAAGAAATTGCTATCATGAGGCGCCTGGGTGGCTCAGTGGGTTAAAGCCTCTGCCTTCAGCTCAGGTCATGATCCCAGGGTCCTGGGATAGAGCAGGGAGCCTGCTCCCCACCCTTTCTCTCTGCCTGCCTCTCTGCCTACTTGTGATCTCTGTCTGTCAAATAAATAAATAAAATCTTAAAAAAAAAAAATTGCTATCAGGAAGGATCCTAAAGGCAAATGCCCAAGAGCTCACCCTACGCTGAGGTCCATGGCGAATAAACCTCATTCATTCAAATGGGGGTTTGAAAGACAAAAATACAAAAAACAAAACAAACAAACAAAAACATACAAAGAGCAGAGAAGGAACCATGAATATTTAAAAAAAAAAAAAAATCTTCAAAAAAAAAAAAAAAGCTAGGGGCGCCTGGGTGGCTTAGTCATTAAGCATCTGCCTTAGGCTCCAGTCATGATCCCAGGGTCCTTGCATCAAGCTCCACATTGGGCTCCCTCCTCAGCTGGAAGCCTGTTTCTCCCTTCCTACTACCTCCCCTCTTGCTTTGTCTCTGTCAAATAAATAAATAAAATCTTTAAAAAAAAAAAGCTGTATTTAATACTCTCAGAAAGAAAACATACTGACTGCATCCTTCAAACAAGAACAGGATATTTTTTTAAAGGACAATGAAAAACAAACTTCTGGAAATTAATATTGTGATAGAGACATGCAAACTCAAAAGACTTAGAAGATAACATGGAGGAAGCCTCCCAAGAAGCACAAAAAGACAAAAGTAGAGAAACAAGAAAAAAGGTAAGAAAATTAAAAGGTTAGCCCAAGAGGTCCAATATTCAAATAACAGGAACCCAAAAAGGAGAGAACAGGGAAAATAGAGGTGTGAAATTATCAAAGTATTTTATGAAAATTTTTCCTGAGTTCCCATTACATGAGTTTCCAGGATGATAATGCCTCAGTATTACCCAGCCAAAGGGATATAATTAAACCAAACCCAGACCTATAATCCTGAAATTCTAGAACTCTAAAGACAAAGTAGGTTCAGTAAGTTTCTAGAGTCAAGAATTTAAATGGTGGGGTGCCTGGGTGGTACAGTCAGTTAAACGTCTGACTCTTGGTTTTGGCTTGGGTCCTGATCTCAGAGTTGAGAGATCCAGCCCCACATCACTCTCTGTGCTCAGTGAGGAATCCGTTTAAGACTCTCTCTCCTTCAGGCACCTGTGTGGCCCAGGTCATAACCCCAAGGGTCCTCAGATGGAGCCCTGCATTGGGCTCCCTGCTCATCTAGGACCCTGCTTCCCACCCCCTCCCCGCCTGCTGCCCCCCTCCCCCGCTAATGCTCTCTCCCTCTCTGTCAAATAAATAAAATATTTAAAAAAAAAGACTCTCTTCCCTACTCCTCTACCCTTCCCCCACCCCATGCAAACTATCTCTTTCTCTCATAAATCTTAAAAAAAAAAAAGAATCTAAACAGCAAACAGCACCAAACTTCAAAACTGAAAGCTAGAAGACAATGAAGCAATGCCTTCAAAATTCTAAGGGAAAACAATGTCCAGCCCAGAATTTTATTGCCAGCTCAATTACTAATTATTAATGATTAATATTAATCAGACTCAAAATTAAAGTAATGCAAAGTATCAACGAATTTATTTTCCATTAACTCTTTCTCAGTTAACTACTAGAAAATGTGCTTCAGCAAAGTGACAGAATAGTTATCTGCAAAGACAGAGAATCCATATAAAAAAGAACCTGAAACAAGAGAAAGGCAAAAGGAATCTCCAGAATGATGGTGAAGAGACATTCCAAACAACTGTGAAGGAAGCCTAGAAATCTCCCAAACCAGCTTAGAGAGGACAGAAGTCTCCATAAAAGACTGCTTTAAAGTTAATCAAGAAGATGAAAGACACTGAATACTTATCATGTGGATATTTACAAAACTCAGGGAAAGCTTCACAACAAATTAATAAGTACTCAGAAAAGTGTGTGTTTTTTTTTTTTTAATCTTAAGCTGCAATAAGACAAAAAACAAAGACAGAGAGATTGGAAAGGAAAAGATAAAATTGTCTCTAATTGCAGATGACATGACCATCTACATAGAAAACCCCAAGGAATCTACCAAAAACTCCTAGAACTAATAAGTGAGTTCAGCAAGGTCACAAGAATACAATATCAACACACAAAAAAGGAATTGCATTTCTACATACTATCAGTGAACATGAAGAAACTGGTATTAAAAACATAATATCAACCATTTAGTATTGCTCGAAAGAAAATGAAACTTAGCTACACATACATACTTAAAACATACATAAGATCTGTATGGTGAACAGTACAAGAGGTAAAATTTCATTTACAAAAAGAAATCACAGACCTAAATAAATGAGGAAACATACTGTGTTTACGATAAAGATAACAATTCTCAAACAGATCTATACATTTAATATAATCTCAGTAAATATCCCAGCAAGGTTTTTTTGTCATAGTCAAGCTTATTCTATAAAAACGTTTATTCTATCTATAAATTTCTGGCAAAGAGACCAGAATAACTAACACAATCCTAAAATAGAAAAATAAAATGGGAGGCGTTACTCAACCAGATATTAAGGCTTACTATTTAGTATGTATCTACAGTAATCAAGACAGTGTGGTATTGGCAAAGGGACAGCCACATAGATCCACGAAACCCAGAAAAAAGTCCATATAAATAAGTCCCATAGATTTTGAGAAAGATGCGTAATGAAATTCATGCAGGAAGAATAGTTTTTCAACAAACAGTGCTCAAGTAATTGGACTTGATGAGCAAAAAAAAAAAAGGGACGCTTGGGTGGCTCAGTTGGTTAAGCATCTGCCTTCGGCTCAGGTCATGATCCCATGGTCCTGGGATTGAGTCCTGCACCAGGCTCCTTGCTGAGGAGTCTGTGCCTCCACTGCCTGCCACTTCCACTGTTTGTGCTCTCTCCCCTTCTCCCTGACAAAAAAATAAATAAAATCTTAAAAAAAAAAAAAATGAACCCCAACTTAAGCATCACATCTTACACTATTATTAGCTCAAAATATATCAGAGATTTAGATGTAAAATATAAAAAAATAAAAATTTAGAAAAAAGATCTAAGAAGTCTTGAAGATCTAGAGTTAGGGAAAGTTCTTAAACTTGGTAACAAAAGCATAATCCATAAAAGGAAAAACTGAGAGTGGCTTTCATCAAAACTGCAAACTTTTATATAAAAGATCTGTTAAGAATTAAAATGGCAAGGGCGCCTGAATGGCTCAGTTGGTTGAGTGTCTGCCTTCAGCTCAGGTCATGATCCCAAAGTACTGGGATTGAGCGCCACACTGGGCTCCCTGCTCAGCAGGGAGTCTGCTTCTCCCTCTGCCTGCTGCTCCCCATGCTTCTGCACTCGCGCTCTCTCTCTCTCTCTCTCTCTCTCATTCTATCTCAAATAAATAAATAAAATCTTTTTTTTTTAAAGAATTAAAACAGTAAACTAGAGATTAGGAGAAAATATTTGCACATCACATACCTGATAAAGGACCAGTATCTTCATATATAAAGCACTCTCACAGCTCAAGGTTTAAAAGTAATCCAATTTAAAAATGGGCAAATGACATGAATCGACAACATTTCACATATAAAGATATAGAGACAGCAAAATTACTTGAAGGATACAAAAATATTAATTCAAAGGGATACATGCTCCACAATATTTATAGCAGCATTATCTACAACAGCCAAACTATGGAAACAGCCTGTGTCCATCGACTGATGAATGGATAAAGATGTGATATATATACACGAGAGAATATTATTTAGCCAGAAAGAAGAATGAAATCTTGCCATATGCAATGACATAGATGGAACTAGAGAGTACAATGCTAAGTGAAATAAATCATTCAGAGAAAGACAAATATCGTATGATTTCACTTACAAGTGGAATTTAAGAAACAAAAAAAAGGGGGGGAGGGGAGAAGGGACAGGGGAGAAAGGGAAGGTGAGGAGGGAGAGGGGAGAGGCAAACCAAAAAACAGACTCAGAAACAAACTGACAATTACCAGAGGGGAGGTGGGTTAGGGTATGAGTTAAACAGGTAATGGAGATTAAGGAGTGCACTTGTAATGAGCACTGACTTACTATATTGTACACCTGAAACTAATATAACACTGTAGATTAACTAACTGAAATTTAAATAAAAACTTTAAAAAAGGGGGCGCCTGGGTGGCTCAGTTGGTTAAAGCCTCTGCCTTCAGCTCAGGTCATGATCTCAGGGTCCTGGGATCGAGTCCCGCATCAGGCTCTCTGCTAGGCAGGGAGCCTGCTTCCTCCTCTCTCTCTCTCTCTACTTGTGATCTCTCTCTCTGTCAAATAAATAAAATCTTTAGAAAAAAAAAAAACTTTAAAAAAGAAGAAAAAAGATATACAGATAGCAAAAAAACACATGAAAAGATGTCAACTGGGCAAATGCAAATTAAAACCACAATGACTTAGCAACTATACATGTATTATTACGGCTAAAATTAAAAACAGTGAGAACATCAAATGTTGGTGAGGATGCTGAAAAACTAGATGATTCATGTATTGCCGCTGAGGGTACAAAATGTTCCAGGCACTCTGGAAAAGTTAGGCAGTGCATTTTAAAACTAAACATGAGGGGCGCCTGGGTGGCTCAGTGGGTTAAAGCCTCTGCCTTCGGCTCAGATCATGATCCTGGGGTCCTGGGATCGAGCCCCACATCGGGCTCTCTGCTTGGCAGGGAGCCAGCTTCCCCCTCTCTCTCTCTGCCTACCTCTCTGCCTACTTGTGATTTCTATCAAATAAACGAATAAACTATCTTAAAAAAAAAAAACAAAACTAAACATGAAACTACCATACAACCCAGCAATTGCATTCTTGGACATTTATTCTAGAGAAATGAAAAGTTTTATGTCCACACAAAAACCTGTACATTAATGTTTATGTTTATAGCAGCTTTATTCAAGATAGCCCCAAACAGGAAATGATCCAGATGTCCTTCAACAGGCATATGGTTGAACAAACAATGGTATATCTACACCAAGGAATACCAATCAGCAACATAAAGGAACAAACTACTGATAAATACAACAACCTAGGTCAATCTCCACAGAATATGATGAACTTACAAAAGCCAATCATAAAAGGTTCCATACAATATGATTCCAATTATGTATCATTCTCAGAAAGACCTAATTTTAGAAATAGAGAACAGATTAGTGGTTGCCAAGGGTCAGGCAGCATGGGATGAAGGGGAGGAAAGGTGTAGTTACAAAAGAGCAACATAAAACATTTTTGTAGACTTGGAAATGTTCAGAATATTGACTATAGTAATGGACACATGGACCTACACAGGTAATAAAAATGTATAGAACTTACTATACATACACACACACACTGATAAAACTGGGTACAAATAAATAAGTAAAACTGGGGCAATAGCAACAAGAAAAATTTTATCAGTATAAACATCCTAGTGATGATACTATACTACCATTTTGTAAAATGTTACCACTGAAGGAAACTGGGCAATATATAGAGGACATTCCTCTGTATTATTTCTTACAGGTATATATGAATATACAATTATCTCAATTTTTTTAGAATGAAATTATTAACTCTATGAAGATCAAAATGGTATGTAATAAAAATAACTATAGCAAACTATTTGGCCTAAATATGAATGGTATGTATATAATTTTAAAAAATCAAAATACTGAAAAAAATGATCTAATTAAAATCACAACTATATTGAAAAGGTGTGGGGCGCCTGGGTGGCTCAGTGGGTTAAAGCCTCTGCCTTCGGCTCAGGTCATGATCTCAGGGTCCTGGGATCGAGCCCCACATTGGGCTCTCTGCTCAGCAGGGAGCCTGCTTCACCCCCCTCCCCCCCACCCCCCACCACCTGCTGCTCTGCCTACTTGTGATCTCTGTCTGTCAAATAAATAAATAAAATGTTAAAAAAAGAAAGAAAGAAAAGGTGTGAGACAAATGTGCTTGTACCTGGAGGTGGGGCTGAAAAAGAGAGCAAATAGCCTTATCTTCCATAAAGTCAACTGATGATGCCTAAAACTAAAAAATCAAAAAAAGAGCAATAGTAGCATGTTATTTACAGGTGAGGAAACAAAATTTTTATATCTATTAAAATAGTTGAGAAGCACTAACTACAGAGTTAGAAGTATACAGAGGCTGGGGAAGAAAGTCAAGAGAATATTTTCTTTTCCGGGGGGGTGTGGATCACCATATAGATGTATATTTATTTAAGGTATAATGTCATACAATTCAAATGCCATACTATCCATCTATTTAAGTATACACCTTAGGGTTTTTGGTATAGTTACAGTTGTGCAATCATCACCACAATCAATTTTAAAACATTTTCATTTCCCCAAAAAGAAACCCAGTACCATTAGCAGTCACTGCCTATTTTCTCCCTTGTCCTGAGATGGATAGGTAAGACACATGTCTCACCCTGATTTTACACCTGCATAAAGTAAGTCAACATTGCCTTCGGTATTTATTACTGATGTTCTTTTTCTTTGTTCTTACAGATCTCTGTTAGAGGCAATGAATTCTCTGAACAGTCATTGGGGAATGATATAGGCAGCATCATCAAACAAATATTCCATCGCTCCTACTGCTTCACTTTTATAATTTTGCTAAGTTCAGAACAAACCAATTTAAGTCTAATTATCTCACCCTTGATAGCAATATGTATAAGGCAGGGAAAAGTCTATGAAATCCTACCATGATTTTGTGGTTTATGGTGCTAAATGACAGCCTTTGCAGACACCAATACTTTGAATTGTTCTTCTGCTTGTCACTATCTCCAGGCCATCCTTTACTTAGTAATACTCAGGATGGGTGAGCATAAAATGTATTTCATTCAAAAGGTAGTAGGAGAAGGCACCTGGTGGTTCAGTTGGTTAAGTGTCTGACTTTGGCTCAGGTTGTAATCCCAGGGTCCTGGGATCGAGCACCACGTCAGACTCCCTGCCCAAAGGAGAGCCTGCTTCTCCCTCTCCTTCTGCCACTCCCCCTGCTTGTGCTTTCTCACTCTCTCTCTCCCTATCAAATAAAAAAAAATCTTTAAGAAAAAAAAAGTGGGAGGAGAGTGATTTTGAAGGTGAAGGTGGGAAGGGCGGGCTCTCTACCACAGGAATCATTTTGAAGAAAAAATGCACATCCAGAAGCTAAAGATCTGGAAAGTGATCCCCATAACTATCCATGCCAAAGACCTTTGGGAAGTCTCCATGAACCCCCGGGGTACCTAATACCAGTTAAATGCTCTCTTTCACCTCCAAGCCTTCACAAATCTATTCCGTAAAGCCAAAACTGTTTCCAACCCCACAACCACCACTTTCACCAGTCTAACTTCCTTTTTTTTTTTTTTTTTTTAATTTATTTGATAGACAGGGATCACAAGCAGGCAGAGAGGCAGGCAGAGAGAGGAAGGGAAGCAGGCTCCTCGCTGAGCAGAGAGCCAGATGTGGGGTTTGATCCTAGGACCCTGGGATCATGACCTGAGCCAAAGGCAGAGGCTTTAACCCACTGAGCCACCCAGGCGCCCCACCAGTCTAACTTCCATTTGTCCTTCTGGCCTCAGATCATGTGCTATGTCCCTGGGATACTTCTTCTAATGCCCTAGGTGAGGACGGGTCCCCTGCTAGACTTTTACAGACTCTCCTTCTCCTATATTGACATTCATTACACCATGTTACCACTGCCTGTTAACTTTCCAGTCTTCCTGTAAGGAAAAGTAAGATAAAAACATGGAGGGAGGCAAATCGAAAAGACTCTTAACTACAGAGAACAAATTAGGGGGGTGAGTGGGGGGAGATGCTAAATGGGTGATGGGCTTTAAGGAGGGTACTTGTGATGAACACTGGATGTTTTATGTAAGTGATGAATCACTAAATTCTACTCCTGAAACCAATAATGCACTAAATGTTAACTAACTTGAACTTTAATAAAGACTTGGAAGAAAAAAAAAAAACTTTCCTGTCTTCCTTTTAAGTTTGGGCACAACAAGGACCATATTCATGGCTCTATCCCACAACAGCAAAGTGCCTAGCACATAGTAGGTATACAAGAAATTCCTAGAAAGCCTAGAAAGCATGCAGTAAACAGTTCTCTCTTTTCGTAAGAAAAATCCTGGGACTCTTGGCTCCTCAATGAAGGTTTCTTCCAACTCAGGAGCCATTGGCTTTACTGTCCCACATGTTTGGTGACAACTATTCAGTTCTGCAGCAACACATTTTCACCATCCCAGCTTCCTTCAGCTGATGGGGTCAATGGCCCAGCTGTTGAATTAATTCCATCTTGGTTGTCTGGGACTAGGCAGAATCATGTTGGTTGCCAGAATAGTTTCTAAGAGGAGGAGGCACATTATACCATTCAGGCCATAGGAGAAAAACACCAAGGTTGGTCAAGCAGGAAGAGTGCAAAGACTACTTTTCTATAATAAGCTTTGTAGAATCATCTGACTCTTTAAATAGATGTATTAATAACATTTTAGGTAAAAATTTTATTTTTAAAATTTTTCTCTACTTCCCCTAAAGTTCAGGAGTGAACGGGAGTAATCAGCAGTAAAAATTTATGTTAATACTGAACATCTTATCTTGCCTACACTAGATAGTGTCCAAAAGATAGGGTCTGTCAGTTGCAGTTTTATAATCATCAGTAGTAGAGCATCATTAGGCATCTTGCAGATATTCATTCCAAAGTTTTTCTTTATAGAGTAGACAACAGTATGCTGTTAATACAGGACAAAATCGGGCGCCTGGGTGGCTCAGTCGGTTAAGCATCTCAGGGTCCTGGGATTGAGCCCTGCATCGGGCTCCCTGCTTGGCAGGAAGCCTGCCTCTCCTTCTCCCTTTGCCTGCTGCTCCCCCTGCTTGTGTTCTCTCTCTGTGTCAAATAAGTAAAGTCTTTAAAAATATATACATATAGGACAAAATTGGGGAGCTTGGGTGGCTTAGTTGGTTAAGCATCTGCTTTCGGCTCAGGTCATGATCCCAAGGTGTTGGGATCGAGCCCCGAGTGAAACTCCCTGCTCAGCAGGGAGTCTGCTTCTCCCTCTCTCTGCACCCTGGCTCATGCTCTCTCTCACTGTCTCAAATATATAAATAAAATCTTGAAAAATATATATGTGTGTGTATATATAATATACATATATATATAAACAAAATCTAGATTATCACAGGAATTGTAGATTCCATATAATAATCATGATTGAGCTTATTCTTTATCTTTAATAAGTCATTCACACAGAATAAAGCAAATCTTAGGGAAGCTGTTTTTTAATGCTCAGCACCCCCACCTTCAAAAAATTTTTTAGTCAGAAAGTCTTGAAAACTGGCATGGTATGTAAATAATATTCTTCATCCACAAGTTAAAAGATTCAGAATCTACAAATACTACCAAGAAAGGTAAAAAAAATTTTTTTTCAAACCAAGAAACAGACTCTTAACTAGAGAGAACAAACTAACAGTTATCAGAGGGAAGGCGGTTGGGGGATGGGTGAAATAGGTGTAGGGGATTAAGAGTATACTTATCATGATGAATACTGAACAATTTATAGAATCGTTGAATCACTATAGTGTACACTTGAAACTAATAAAACACTGTATGTTAACTATACTGGAATTAGGATTAAAAATTTTAATAAATTTTTTCAGCTTTATTCAGGTATAATTGACAAATAAAACTGTAGGATATTTAAAGTATACAACATTGATTTGACAGACATTGTGAAAGGATTCTCGCCATCCACTTAATTCATACATGCATAATTTCACATATGGGAAGGTAAAATTTAATATATAAAATTTAACATCTTCTGTCCCAACTTCTAAATAATTTCTCCATAATCACATAATTCTATTTTATCTCTACTTCTAAGGTGAATAATCTTCCATTAAATAATGACAACGATTAAAATTTTTAGATTTCATGTACAGAACTGTTGAATCATATATTGTACATCTGAAACTAATGTAACACTGTATATTAACTATATCGGAATTAAAATAAAAATAAATTTTAAAAAATCTTTGGATTTCAACAATCTTTTCAGAAATATCCCACACTACCTTCAAATAACATCAATATGGATCAAAAATATATTAACTTATTTTTGAAAAGAAAGTGACATAGCAAAATGGATAAAAATACTAGTTTAGGTAAGATCTAACAAGTCTGAAGGATACAGACCAAAATATTAACAGTGATTATCTCTGAGTGCAGAGGATACAGTGAGTGATCATTCCATTACCTTTTTTCCTTTCTGCCTAGCCATTCAGTTTTTCTGAAATGTACATATTAAAATAATTTTAAAGGACATAATAAAAAATAGCTCTCCTATAATGATCTCATAACACAGCAGACATGCTCCTAAAACATCCCCTGAAAGTCAATGACAAAGCTAGAGGAATAAGCCTTCAAAATAAATGAAAGGTCACAAACAAAAAGCAGAAAGGAGAAACATAAGTGAACCCATAACTTCTCTTAATAAATACAGTACAGAACTAGAACTAGATCTTTTTGCATCTTCTTAACTACACAAAGAAGTAACGTGCAGAAACACTTGCACTGCACTTTGCATTACTATCACCTTCAATATGATTTTCAAAAAAGTATTTTAAAACTCACATAGAATTCTTAGCACTTACTGCTGTAAGGCCTTCATTATTACAAATGTTGACATCAGCACTGTATTCTAATAATTTACTCATGCATTTCTTCTGCCTGAAGAGAAAAAAGAGACACAGATAACTGGTATGAGAAAAATGGGCAAATGACAACTATTTTACTGAAATATTGACTACACTCAACATTAGCTGATGGCAAGTATCAATCTATAGGTTTTTTTAAATGAACGTTATAACATTTTAAATAAATCGAAAAAATTGTGACATATAAAAATATGTAACAGTGTATATATAATACCGTATTATGTACCATGTAACAAATACAATATTAACATGGATATACATATATAGTACTATATATGCAATATACAGAATAAATAGTATATAGAGTATATATGTATACATGTTACCATTTACTCAATCAGATCCTAAATTTCTTCATGCCATGAATTGTACATTTCTTTAATAAACTTAGTATTAAGCATAGTTAGATACTCTCAATGAAACTCAATAAAACTTTATTGACTGATTATTAATTATTCAATCTTCTATCTTATAGCTAAAATTTTTATTAACTGAAAAAATCTTTTTAAAAGGAAACAAATTACTTTTTCTAGCTTTGGTTTTTGTACCTGAAATGAAATTAAATACTTAAAATCGGCATTATAATCAAAGAAAAGAAAGAAAAAGTTATGAAGTTATGAGTAAAATTGTAAGTTCAACATTTACAAAGCTCATCTAATACACTGTTCTGAAAACCATAGGAAATAAATCTTCTATAATCCTGAGACAACAGAACAGACAGCCCTATTAAAATGAATACATTGTTTAAAATATGTGTATGTGCGCCTATACCCATATTGCTGGATTTTGAAAACATCTTTAAGAGCCTTAGACCACTGGCCTATTGCCAAAATAAACACTTAGGTGGAATGGGCCAGGAAAATAGTCCTAAGGAGGTGTTTAGGGAGTGGCTGAAGAAAAGCAGAAATTGGGGCACCTGGGTGGCTCAGGGGGTTAAACTTCTGCCTTCAGCTCAGGTCATGATCTCAGGGTCCTGGGATCGCGCCCCGCATCGGGCTCTCTGCTCAGTGGAGTGCCTGCTCCCGCCCCCCACCCACCTCCGCCCTCTACACCTGCCTCTCTGCCTACTTGTAATCTCTCTGTCATAAATAAATAAAATCTTAAAAAAAAAGAAAAGCAGAAATCCATAATGCTCCCCAAACCAAAAACGAATTGTAAAAGACAGCAATATTAGAGAAATGTATCCTTTTTTTCTCATTTAAAAATCATTATTAATACTTTATAGAATCTCAGTAGGTCAAAACAATCCACTAAATGAGCACTTATTTTGCCAGGAATTGGAACTAAAATATTAATTAACATATGGGCTGTGCCCTTTACGAAGTCAAAACTTCGCCCAAAAAATTAAGAAAAAATCATGTTTCAAATGTGACCAACAAGCAACCTAAGAACACACAACAATTTTGAAGTCTTTTTTTTTTTTTTTTTAACAATCTCATCTAATCACTGGATCCTCCTGTACAGGAAGTAACTATTTTCCTGCTCAGATATTGCAACAATTATGGGAAGCTTATGGTAACCTAAATGACACAAGGGCAAATCATCCTAGTGCTGCTCTGTGGTAGCTTAACAGGTCTTCTACTGGAAAGGAGGGCAATTCAGTACCAACGTACCCCGCACTAACGGTTAATGAGAGGAATGTAGAGCGGGCCAGAAGAATTATAATACTCATCTAACAATAACTATGGGAACAAAACAAAAAACAAACTCCCCAAAACTGATGGACAAGGAAAAGGGGCAGAAGTCCCCCTGACTTCTGCTTCAGTCTAGACAAATATGGACTCATAAAGATATTATAATAAAAAGCTATTTCTTTCTTCTTTTTTTTTTTTTTTTATTTGTCAGAGAGAGAGAGAGCACGCGCACAAGCAGGGAGAGCAGCAGGCAGAGCCACTCAGGTGTCCCTAAAAAGCTATTTCTGAAAACATCAGAAATAACATTCACTCAAACCACTCAGCAAACAGTTATGGAGCAACTTTAAGTTGTACAAGCCACTAAGTAACAAAAACTAGTATCAAATATCAAAATTAATCTTTATAGAAACAGAAAGGGTATCCAAATTAGAAGTTATGGTAGGGTTATAAACTATTCTTACTCCTTCTTTCTTCACTGACTTGCCATGTGAATCAAGTGGGTTCTGTCATATTTCCTCACCTTTAAATGTAACAGTCTCCAACTTAAATGTTCTCACACCCACAACCAAAAAAGATAAACATGTAAGGTGACAGTGATGGATGTGTTTACTAACTAAATGAAAGGAATTCTTTCACAGTGTATATGTCTATCAAATCATAATGATGTACACTTTAAAAATCTTACAATTTGGGGCGCCTGGGTGGCTCAGTGGGTTAAGCCTCTGCCTTCGGCTCAGGTCATGATCTCAGGGTCCTGGGATCGAGGCCCGCATTGGGCTCTCTGCTCAGCGGGGAGCCTGCTTTCTCCTCTCTCTCTATGCCTGCCTCTCTGCATACTTGTGATCTCTCTCTCTCTGTTTCAAATAAATAAAATAAATAAAATCTTTAAAAAAAAAAATCTTACAATTTAATTGGTTATACCTTCAACAAAGCTAGGGGGGAAAAAAAGGTAATGATCTCCTAAATGACTTAAGTCTCTGACTACAAGGGAAATAGACATTTTAACCCCACTGTGCGCCAATCTCTCCTTTCACTTACAGTTGTTGATCTAGAGTACTGAGATATTTTTCTATGCGTAATTTTTTGAAAGAGCTTTGTTACTATCCGATAATGTATCTAACCTGAGAACAATTCAGCAAGGAGTGAATTCAGCAAGATGTATGAACTTAGGTGTGACACACTACAAATATAACCAGTGTTACTAATTACTATAAAAACGGTTGGTAATCAGCACATTTTTACCTTGTTACCTATTGCAACAGTGGACAACTGGTTCAAATGCTAAATCAAGAACTGGATCAGACCAAACAGGGTCAAAGGAGTATGCCTTTCCATTGTCCAACCTAGATATCACTATAATTCTTATATTTTTGGTTCCACTTTAATCCCTGTATACAAAAATTTGGTCTCAGAATGATGCAGTACACAATTTTAGCCCCGTATCTCAGTTAGGCATCTACCGCAACTACCTAGAATCACAGGTCAAAACAGGAAACAAAAATAATTTTAAGAGTAATCAAAAAAAGAGGGACGTCTGGGTGGCTCATTCAGTTAAGCATCTGCCTTCAGGTTAGGTCATGATCTTGGGGTCCCAGGATTGAGCCCCATCAGGCTCCCCGCTCAGCAGAGAGTCTGCTTCTCCCTCTCCCTCAGCCCCTCTCTCCCTGCCACTCATGCTCGCTCCCTCTCTCTCAAACAAATAAACAAATAAATAAAATCTTTAAAAAAAAAAAAAAAAGAACAAAAAAGGGACGCATAGGAATATACCTTTTATTCTTTTTGAGGGTGAGGAGGAAAGACAGGGGTAGGGGCAAAAGGAGATGGAGAGAGCGAATCTTAAGCAGGTTCCATGTCCAGCACAGAGCCCAACACAGAGGCGGATCTCATGACCCTGAAACCATGAGCTGAGCTGAGATCAAGAGTTTGAAGCTTAACCGACTGAGCCACTCCAGAGCCCAAGAATATACTTTTATACAGAAGTTTTATATCATTTGGAGCATGTTTATAAACATAAGTTCTTCAAGCCCTGAGTCAAAACTGCTTTTTTTTTTTTTCATTTTAAACATAATTCCAGCCATTTGGTATGGTTTCTCAGTCCAACAGAATTTTTTTTAAAGATTTACTTATTTTAGAGACAGTGTGCATGCACATACACATTCCTGCACAAAAGCAGGGGTCCTGGGGGGGAGGGCTAACAGGGGGTTGGGGGAGACAGAGAGATAATCTCAAGCAGGCTCCCTGATGAGTGTGGAGCCCAATGTGAGGCTCAATCACAGGATTCTGAGATCATGATCTGAGCCGAAATCAAGAATCAGATGCTTAACCAACTGAGCCTGGGTACCCAGGCACCCCTCAGTCCAACAAATTTTAAGACATGAAAAATAGTGGCAAGCAGAGGCAGATATGGATATATGACATCTGAAATTCTCCACAGAAAAGGGAGAAAGAAAGCCATAAAAAGTATAGTAGGGTTTAAAATAGCACACAGTGGGGGCACCTGGGAGGCTCAGCTGGTTAAGTGTCTGATTCTTGGTTTTGACTCAGGTCATGATCTCAGGGTCCTGAGATGGAGCCCCATGTTATAGGCCCCATGCTCAACAGAGAGTCTGTTTGATATTCTCTCTCTCTGCCCCTGCCCCCACTCTACCTCTCAAGCACCTCTCTTTCTCTCTCTCTCTCTCTCAAATAAATCTTTAAAAGAATAAAACAGCACACAATAACATAAACATGTTCATAATGAAGACCAGAGTTATTAGGAAAAGGTAAAAATAAATTTACATTTTGGAAATACTATTTTTATAAGGGGAAAAATTATTTAATAAAAAATTTCAAAAGGAAGGGTAGTAAAGACATTATTCATTTAGGGGCGCCTGGGTGGCTCAGTGGGTTAAAGCCTCTGCCTTCGGCTCAGGTCATGATCCCAGGGTTCTGGGATCGAGCCCCACATCAGGCTCTCTGCTCGGCAGGGAGCCCGCTTCCTCCTCTCTCTCTGCCTGTCTCTCTGCCTGCTTGTGATCTCTGTCTGTCAAATAAATAAATAAAATCTTTAAAAAAAAAAAAAAAAAGACATTATTCATTTAGAAAGGAAAAGTAAGTTTTGGCACTGAAAGGAGTAAGCTACCCTAATTTAGAAAGCTTACTACGGTATAGCCCATTCTCAAAAAGATATAAATAAGCTGGGTATATTTACTCTGTCTTTAATTCCATTAATAAAAATAACTGAACAAGCGATTTGGACAATAAGGTATGGAAATAGATGTGGAAAAGAATCAGCAGGAAAAAGGACACCAAAACAAAGAGGCAACAATGATGCTTTTTAAAAAATAAAATATCAGGGGCGCCTGGGTGGCTCAGTGGGTTAAGCCTCTGCCTTTGGCTGACGTCGTGATCTCAGGGTCCTGGGATCAAGCCCCGAATCGGGCTCTCTGTGCGGAGAGCCCGCTTCCTCTTCTTTCTCTGCCTGCCTCTCTGCCTACTTGTGACCTCTCTCTGTCAAATAAATAAATAAATAATCCTTTTTAAAAATAAAATAAAATATCATTATAATACAAATAAAAATAAACTTCAAGTATATTTTCAAGAAAAAATATTAGTAAACAATTTAATAAATTGTTAAATATGACAGTTATTTAAATACTGAATATAATGACCCACGATCCTCTTCCCAAGGCAAATATTGGTCAAAAAAAATCACCAAAGAGTGCCTTGAATACTGTCAGTCCTAACAGATAGTACAGCTTAAGCTACTCAAGGAGACAAAATATTTACCCATTTCTAGCTGCCAAATGAAGGGGTGTACAGCCTGAAATATCTTGATAGTTAGGATTTGCTCCTTTCTTTAATAGCAGGACCAAGCATTCCACCGATCCACAACTAAAACAATATTAAAAACAGTTCAGATACATTCAACAAACAGTCACAGCTGACATACCTCAATTAAAAAAACAAAAAGCCCTATTAAACACATTATTTTTGAGGTCCATTAATAACCTACAATTTGATTTAACTTCTATCACAAATAGTTAATATCCACTACTTTCAAGAAAGTACATTCTACTATGAAAGCTATGAAGTATTTGAGATGCTCAAATAAAGCAAAATAAAGTATTAACACATAAAAGAAACCACATAGTACTCTCAACGCTTTGACCTTCCAGAAGCCAAATTTATTATGAAAAATTAATTTTAACATATCTATCTAAGTACTGAAAGGAAGTTAGATATCAACTAACTGATAATTGATTGATTACATACTTGAAGATTATGGATAAAAATCATTTGCACACCTCAGTAAAAAATATAAAGCCAATGGCTTCATGTGCAGTTAACAAAATTTCATACTGGTAGGATGAGAGAAAAATTTCAGTGAATATACCCTCTCAAGTACATCCAGGAAAGACAACCTAACTGATCTGATCTAGAACAAGCTAAGACAGTGTATGGGAGACTTGAGTCTGATCTCAAGGTTAACATATCTAGAAAAAGAATGCAAACACAGCACACTATGCTTTCAACACAATAAGAAACCATTCAGCAGTCTTTACTCATCTCTTCCCATAACTACTGTGGGACAACATTGATCCAAAGCTTACTGATCACTGTGCTAGACCAGACTTTAATCCAAAATATCCTTCTTACTTTGCTGCAATGTGAAGCAAGCTTCTTTTCACACGTCCAAATGCATAATTGACGTCAAACTTTGAATTTGATAGTAGCTCAGAAACAGACCTAAGCCAAAAGAAAATAAAGGAGTCAATGCTGAAAATAAAAGTGTTTAAAAACATAGTAACCCAAGTTAATAGTCCTTTAGTTACTCTAACCAATTATCCAAAAAGTTCTGCCCCACGTCAACCAAAATACAAAGCACTATCCTCTAAGCATAGCATGGTAGCCAGCAGTTTCATCCAAAAAACAACTGCACTGGGGCACCTGGGTGGCTCAGGTCATGATCCCAGGATCCTGGGATGGAGCCCCACACTGGGAAAAAAAAAATCCCTGCTCAGTGGGGGGTTTACTTCTCCCTCTCCCTCAGCCTCTCCCCCAGCTTGTGCTCTCTTAAATAAATAAAATCTTAAAAAAAAAAAAAAAAAAAAAAAAAAGAAGCAACTGCACTGACCTAAAAACTAATGTTGAAGGTTTCCTCATCCGCTCATCTAAAAAAGGTATAGCCTATCTATATTAATTTTGGCCAAATAATAAAATCAGATTTAAGTATGTTTTAGTTGTAGCACACAAGAAGTTTAAAGCAAAAAATTATTTATATTTTAAATTTGTTTCAAAATAGTTTCCTTGTCACCTTATTACATCAACTACCGAATGGCTAACCACAGCAAAGCTGCCTGCTACAAATATAAACATCTTATCACTCTGGCAGATAACTAGATCTCATATGCCTCCTGTAAAATGTGTCCACAACACATCGATAAAAAGAACATGAAAGTAGAACATTAGAAAGTTAAGTTGTCCATCAACCCTAACCTTTTGCAATAAAGATCAGTAGTGATCTCTAACTGAAACCATCAAAATATTTTTCTAATTGTCAGTGACCAGCCAAATAACTGACTTAATATCTGCTAATTCATTCAGAACATCTCTCACCATACAATTTTACAGCAGAGATGGACCTTGGAAAATCTTGGTTTTTATTTCACAGACAATAACCTATAACAGAGGTTAAGTAACACGTCCCAAGACAACATCTATGTCCAAACTGTGTGTGCATTCATGTATGTGTACACAACACAGGTGAATTTATATTTTTTAAGTTTTGGGAGGGTTTTGTTTGTTTCTTTTTTTTTTAAAGTAGGCTCCATGTGCAGTGTGGAGTCCAGTACAGGTCTTGAACTCAGGATCCTGAGACCAAGTTCTGAGCTGAGATCAACAGTCAGACACTTAATCAACTGAGCCACCCAGGCACCCTTCTTTTGCATATTTATACAAAAAAGATTAAACGTGAAATAGGCACTCACCTGTGCTGATCAGCCATAACCATTGGCATTAATGTATAAACAGCAGTTTCATTATCTGAGTAAAAAACAAAACAAAACAAAACTAAACAAAAAACAGAGAAAGAATTAATTTTTGTCCTATTTTTTTCCAAAGGGTGATCCTTAAAACTGCCTCAGAGTTTTCTTAATTCCATATAAAAAGTGAGAAGATGGGAAAGAAGATTAAAGATAGTGTAGAATACCAGAGGCATTTCAAAATTTGCAACAATGCAAAATTTCTTATCTTAATGTTACGCCTCTTTACATCACCACCAAAGTGCTTAGCTTCTGGATTTGATGGGGAAAATAAGACCTAATATTTTCTGTAGCTTTAACAACAGAAATTTCTTTTACTTCCAAAAAAGTGTTTACCAACTTCATGTTTTATCAAACTTACATGTAGCTGGGGGAATTTTATGCATATATGGGTATTATAGATACATGGGCATTATAGATACACATGCTAAAATAATTTTTAAACATTAAATATACATAGTACTTGCTTCTTGCCAATATTATAACAAAGGAAATTATTTTAGAAGCTTTTACAAAACAGCATTAAAATCTTACTTTTCCCTGTTTCTTTACACTATTCACATTTTTATTTATATCTTTTATAGAATAAGTTCACAGAGATAAGATCCAAAAGAAAAGGTTAAAAGTCAACAATATCCATGATATTAGACTATACTCATGTAAATTTCAGCCTTGTTTGGATTTATTTTTATATATTACCAATGGTCATCTCAATTCAATGCATTTTAGAGGTTTATGGTTTTTTCTAAGTTATTTACAGAGAAGTAACTGACAACTCTTAAAATATTATGCCAATGCTAAAATTAAAGAGTTAAACTTTCAGGAGGAAAAAGGGTTTTTGCATAGTATCAAAGTATCTCCCCAAAATACTGACTAATTATGAAGGAAAATTTACATTGGAGAGCCCAGCAGATACCACCTTGATCAACTGATAAAGGGTAATATCACCAGATATAATACATATGGATATCATGTAATATCATGTAGCCTCTGATAGGATGATCCACTAAAAACAACACAGCATAAAGAACAGACAAGCCCAAATTAAGGGGAATTCCACAAAATACACAAGCAGTCCTCTTAAAAAGTCTCAAGGACATTAAACACAAGAGAAGTTTGAAGGCTATTACATTTTGGGGAGGCTAAGGAAACATGGACAACTTAATGCAATGTAGTATCTTTGACTGGATGCTAAATGAGAAAAAGGACATTGATATTGATAAAACTCACGAAATCCTAATGAAGTCTGTAATGCCGTTAATAGTATTATGCCAATATTAATTCCTTAGTTTTGATAAGTGTACTATGGTTAACAAGACGTGAACGTAATGGGAAATTGGGAGAAGGGGAACCTGTACTATTTATGCAACTTTTCTGTAAGTCTTAAATTACTTAAAAAGTTTTAACAAAAGAAGGAAAAAGTGGAATTGTTATCATTGAAAGAGTCTTAAGAGATGATCAACCAAATATAATATGTGGACTCTGGGTACTGATCCAAAAAACCAACTGTAAGAGGATGATTCTTTTTTTTTTTTTAAAGATTTTATTTATTTATTTGACAGACAGAGATTACAAATAGGCAGAGAGGCAGGCAGAGAGAGAGGGAGGGAAGCAGGCTCCCCGCTGAGCAGAGAGCCCGATGTAGGGCTCGATCCCAGGACTCTGGGATCACAACCTGAACCGAAGGCAAAGGCTTTAACCCACAGAGCCATCCAGGTGCCCCTAAGAGGATGTTTCTGAAAGAAAAAAACTTAATAGGGACTTGATGATAAGAAAAATTATTGCCATTTGTGTTGGCTCTACCAACAGTATTGTGATTATGTTTAAATAAAGCTGTTTACATATTTAGAAATATATACTGAAGAAATGTATACCGCAGAGAAGGAAAAAAATTATCACCATTTCTTCACATCTTTGTTCATTATTTCACTATTTGTAAGTATATCCATGAAAAGCAATTTGGTCCTAGTCAGGACTATTCACAAGCTCAGCATGAAAAAGCAACAATTCTTTCACTACAAAAAAATAATAATACCAAAAATCCTAGTCTAACAGACCACATGTTTTAAACCATTATCTAAAAGGCACTGTTCTAAACACTTTACATACATCATCTCTTTTATCGTCACAACCACTTTATGAAGTAGGTACTATTATTATCCCCATTTTACAAACAAAAAAACCAAGCACCAAATTAAGTAATAAGCTGTGATGATGATATTAGGTTATTAAGCCTGAATTCAAACCTGTCTGATTGCAGAGGCCGCACAATAAAAATCTTACAGTGTACACCCAGTATACTACATCCAGTAGCCAAAAGGTCTACAATACAATACTTAGTTGTTTATGTGCAATACATTCTAATTTGTTTTATTCTCTTCTATTTCATTTTTTAAAATGCTGACTGCAATAAATTGTTCTCATTAACTACTAGTGAGTCACCACCAGCAGCTGAAATATACTGCATTAAGCCTCCCTGGGCGTGGCAACATTCTTTATCTCTCATACGATACACGCCCCAATAAACATCTGAACTTCCAAACCATGACAATTCCATTAAGTCTCTCCATAATAAGCACAGTCATAAACAGGAAGTACCCTCATGTTTAAACTTATAAATCAAGTTCATACCTAATTTTAAGTAAGCATAAGCTTCATAAGGTTCACATGGGTTTTATTTAATAGGTGTTTGTTTAGACAAAATTTATATATAGATCTCACTTTTTAATTCACATATAACCTTATAAAAATATAGCCCCCATCACTAAATGGTATGAGGAAATAAATATAACCATAACTATGATGCTAGAAGGAGCCTACCCAGGAAATAGTGTACTATGGAAGAACAATAAAATTTGTTCTCACGTGCTTCCTTCTCCACACTCAGGAAGACACCTTAAGAACTAGGTATATAATTAAAGTTTTCAGATTGATTTAAAAAAAAAAGTTTAATCTCTCACTTTTTCAGAGATGTTGGCCATTTTGATTAGCTGATAAAGTTCCAGAACTCCACAACTAAAAGGAAAACCTTAAAGAACAGGGAGCTCAGATTCATTATACACTATTTCTCTTTAAACTACCAAATGGGAGTAATTTTTTATTTATTTATTTATTTATTTTTAAGATTTCATTTATTTATTTGACAGAGAGACAGTGAGAGAGGGAACACAAGAAGGGGGAGGGGGAGAGGGAGAAGCAGGCTCCCCGCTGAGCAGGGAGCCGGATGAGGGGCTCCATCCCAGGACCCCAGGACCATAACCTGAGCCAAAGGCAGACGCTTAAGGACTGAGCCACCCAGGCACCCCAAATGGGAGTAATTTTTTAAATATTGATTATCACCCTAATCATCATTCAAATATATGCTAATATGGGCTTATGTTCCATTATCTTATGAAACAAGCTATATTCACCATAAATTCAGTAAACACTATTTTTTCCACAGAATCAAACACTATATACCAATTTTTTAAAGTCCACTGAGAATTTATATCCCTAGAGTAATAGCTTATTCTTCATTTCCCCTCTCTCACAAGAATATTCTTATGTTAGCCCTGTCCAGGATGACTCAACAACCTGCACTCCATTATTTAGTGATATTACTTAAAGGTAATACTCAGGTTTTCATCATCCCAAAGAAACAATAAAAGTGCTCTACCAGAATCCAGTTCGGTAAATCAAATCTGCAGTTTAATCCTATGCAACAAAGTTAATTTCAGAATAAAAGCTGATTAAAAATTTTCTAACCTTAATAATGTGTTCCAATTAGGTGCTTATTCATTATTGAATTCTAACAAGGCAAAATAAGTATCTGAATATTTTCCAAATTCAGAGCGATCTCAGAACTTCTGTCCAGTCTTTACAATGCGAACACAACAATCTGGATTTTTATAACTAGATTTTTATAACACACATACATACATACTTGAAAGAGCCAATCTCAGAGAATTCAAAAAGAAAGATCCATCAGAACTTAGGGACGAAGACAAATTAAAGGAACAAGATGAGCACCATTCATCATAATGAAAGAAAAACAAATGAAAGCCAAGATTTCACTTTTGCCTAGCAACATGGGAAAAAGTTTCATTTTTACTACTACTCTAGTTTCCAGGGGCTCTCAAGACTGTTGGTGGAACATTCTAAAAAGTAAGCTGAGAGGCTGATACTCAGAGCTTTAAAAATGTTGATTTAATTAGATCTATAAATCTTCTTCTACTTCTAATCATAAGGAAAGACTTAAAGGAAGACTAAGACTTAAAAACTACAAAGCTACTCCTCATAAACGCTATTATCAAAACAAAAATTAAATTCAGTATTTGTTACATGTATCCTATGAAAAGCTGCAAGGTCATTAGGCATATTTAAAGATATTTTAAAATGTGATGTTTTCTAAAAGCAAAATAAAAGACTATACAGTATGATCTTAATTTGGTAGAGAACGACAGAAAAAATAATAGAAGGAAATAAAGAAAATACTGTTAATCACTGAATGGCAGAATAACAATTTTTTTAATTTTTCTTTCTTAAAATGTTCTACAACGAAAATATATTACTTAATTTTAAGACCAGGAAACATTATCAAAGTCTTCTAAATAATATTTGTGTAAAATATAGTGGGATATAAACTAAGCAACAGAATTGCCAAGTCAGTGAAACTGTGCATGCTGTGTTCTTCACTAATCTATACCAATAATTTATGGGAAATGAATGAGGACAGCACTTAAGAAATGGATTTAAAGGTAAAAGTTGGAAAGAAAACATGGAAAGTAGAAGCTCAAGCTGCAAGTCCAGTTACTAAAATCATAATTATTTTCAGTCAACTACTTCATACTAGCAAAGTACCAAGCAGAAAATTATTTTTCAGAAAGTCAAACAAATCAACCCTATTCTTAATCTTAAATAGAGCCTAGGGGGAAATTTTTTTCATGAAAATTATCCCCAAAGTTCCCAGTCCCACATTTATTATTACATGACTCCCCCCAATGTCTCCTATAACCTACAAATCACTTCTCCAGCAGCAATTCAAAGAAAGTTTTGAAAAATGAAAGATACACTAATACATTAAAAAATATAATAATAATCACCAGCCCCTACCTCCTAACCCGTCTCTCACTGGGCCACAGAGGCAGCACTGCCATCTCCCACTGCCACTGAAACGTAGGAATTCGTGAGGCTGCAAACAAAACAGCTTCATTCCTCACCTTCCTTATTGCCAGTGCTTTCTTTACCTGTACTAAAGAAACCCTGGCACGATGAACTAAAATTCCTGAACTACGAGGATCGTGCCTTATTCCTCTTTGTAAAAGGTCCCCAACACACACTTAACATCTGATGAATAAATGAAGAATGAAGACAGGCAGGCATAGTTTCAAAGTGTATATACACACACGCACAGTACTTTAAGGGTACATATTTGATATTTAACACGCTTTTGTCTGCCAAAATATCAAAATACAGTACTCTCCATTTCCGAAGAGAAAAGAAAGGCTACTTGATTCCCGCTCTGCTGCTTAAAGTAAAAAATACTATTTTGGTGCATCTCTCTACCCGCAGCTAGCAACGACACTAAAATGACCCACAACTGTAACGTTTTCTGAATCCGGGTCTCCGCCATCCGACTGATATTTTTGCCTCTTTGCCAAAACCCCAAATCGACGGTCGGGAGACTTCCGTCTTGCTTCTTTCAGCACCAGTGCCCACGGAGCCCAGACCCTCCCCCAAACTCCCACCTGCCTGCGCGGGAGCAGCGGTCGAGGGGTAGTCGGGGGCTCCAGCCTGGCCCCTCCCAGCTAAGGAAAGTAAATGTGGGCGTTTTCTCCGCTTTGGGTTAGTTTATCCACCCGATCTCGCCTCAGCCCGAGCCCTGCCCCCGCCACCACACGGCTGCCCCAGACACCCCTAACCCCCTGCCCCGCTCACCGTCGGGTAGCTCGACGGTGCGCGCGCGGCGCAGCGAGCGCGTCAGGCGGTTGAGCTGCTCCATCGCTCTCTCCATCCTCGGCGCGCCCTCCGCGCCCACCCCGCCGCGCCGGCGGCCTCCGCACCCAGCGCCCTACATCCCGCCCCGGCGCCCGTTTGCAGGGCCGCTAGAGGCCGCCTCCTCCGCCGGGGGCCCGTGGACTGCCGGACCCACCACTGACGGGACACCCAAGGCTGCCGCTCTCGCCCTTCCTGCCACCGCCGCCGCTTCCCTCCCGGTTTCGCACAGCCTTCTGGGAACAGTAGTTCAGAGCCTGCCGACTCGCGCGCCTGAGGCGGAGCCACGCTGAGTGCGCGGGTGACTCCACGCCCAGACTACGCAGACGCCATGGTAGAGAGGTGAGTGCGGGAGGCGAGGCCGAAACTGGGCGCACCCCCAAGTTCCTGGAGAGACTTGCTCTGTGGCCCCACGCCCTCTCAGGCCCGCCAAAGTTGTACAGGAGAGCAGCAGCTTCTTTCATTTCGGTCACTCTCCTATATAGCGGATTGGAGTTTTGCACAGTTCTTAAACCCATCCTCCTCCTCAGTTTTGGTACGTTTGTTTTGAAGATGCATGAACTGCTGAAATAGTATATTTTTATGTGTCAAACTTAAAAAAGAATAAACTCAAATGCAAAACAGATACACGTTTTCTATCACTGCAGGTAGCTTAATTATTTGTCTTCCCTTTTGGGCGACTTCATGAGGGCAAAACACCACTCTATCTTGTGTCTTGTACTACCATACTTACCACCTGACAGAAAGAGGGAACTTGGGGCGCCTGGGTGGCTCAGTGGGTTAAGCCGCTGCCTTCGGCTCAGGTCATGATCTCAGGGTCCTGGGATCGAGTCCCACATCGGGCTCTCTGCTCAGCAAGAAGCCTGCTTCCTCCTCTTTCTCTCTCTGCCTGCCTCTCCATCTACTTGTGATCTCTCTCTGTCAAATAAATAAATAAAATCTTTAAAAAAAAAAAAAAAAGAAAGAGGGAACTTTAAGGAAAATCTAGATGATGACATTCTGAAAGAAAATTTTCGTTTCTTTGGTACAGTGCTGAAACGTCAAGGCGATGACAAATCCCAGTGGGGAATCCAGACTTTGATTTTGTGAGTTGCAAAAAAAAATTTGACAATACAAAGTGTGGAAGAAATGAATTATGAGGAAACCAGCAGAAAAAAAATCATATTTGTCAGCTCTGCCCAGAAGCTGAGCGCAAGTCAAGGTAAAAACAGGAATTTGAGCACTGAAACTTGAAAGAACCCAATCCAGGTAAATATAAACCTGGCTACACCACTGACAATGAAAAGTTATGGGAGGAATTTTCTTGGATGCTGAAGTAATAAAGAAGTAAAGAGCTTGGACTTTCTCAACTTCTCCTTCAAAGAAGCAAAGCTGTTCCCCAAAAAAGGCAGCAAAGCTGTTCCTGCAATGAATGGGGCACATGTGTGTTGATGATGTATGTTGGCTGACCAACAGAGTCTCACCTGCCCATCCAGGATATGCAGGGGTAGATGGTAGCAGGCGTGGTGTTCCCTACCAATGCCAGCCTAAATCAGTTTCAAACTGCAACTGTTGGGGGCACCCGGGTGGCTCAGTTGGTTAAGTGACTGCCTTCAGTTCAGGTCATGATCCTGGAGTCCCAGGATGGAGTCTCACATCGGACTGCTTTCTCAGCAGGGAGTCTGCTTCTCCCTCTGACCCTCTCCCCTCTCATGCTCTCTCTCTCTCGCTCTCTTGCTCTCTCTCAAGTAAATAAATAAAATCTAAATAAATAAATAAATAAACCCCTGCAACTCTTGATCACTTTTGTCAGTGGTGCAATAGGCTCAAGGCAGACCTCCTAACTAGTTGGTTCAGATGAGACCTAAACCAGTCTAACAGGATTGGGAAGTCAAAGCTTCAAAGGAAACCCAAATGCTACAGCCCAGTCTGGGTCATGCCCAACCCTTTGCAACTTTGTTTCAACTAGAAATGCTTCAGCCTTTCTTGGCCTTCCCATTACCATTTAGGTTAAGACCACTACTGTACAGAAGTTAATAGCTCAGCCCCTGTTATCACTACCACTCCCTAAGCTGTTACTCCATATAAATTATTTCCAGTGTCCTGTGGGCATCAAGCCTGAAAGTCTGAGTACAGGGGCAGGATTACTCTGTAGTCTCCATAGGGAGCATTGCTCCCCATGCCGGTCACTGCTCTACATAGGAGCAGAAGATGCTGGAAGAATGCTGCTATAGATTGTCAGGTCTAAATTCTGCAACGTGATGCAGTCTCCTAAATAGCTCCAAGGGGTACGAAGCTATAATACTATCACAGGCTTATCACCTCCTATCCAACAGAATTTTCTACAGAGATAGAAATGTTCGGGGTGCTTGGGTGGCTCAGTCAGTTATGCATTTGACTCTTGACTTGGGCTCAGGTCATGATCTCAAGGTTGTTGTTCCACGCTGCGTGTGAATCCTGCTTAAGATTCTCTCTCTTCTCCATCCCTTTGCCCCTCCCCCGAAAAAATAAATTTAAAAAACAAAGATTGAAATGTTCTATAATCTGCACTAATGTTGGAGTTAATGTAGAGCATGAAATCAGCCATAATACCTGGCTTGTTCAAAAATGTAACACAGAGGCCGCTGGGGGCGACGGAAGGTTTCAGAGAAGGACGTAGGCCTTTGGAATGCTGAGGCCTGCTTGACCATTCTGCAGTTGGAATGCCTCGGGAAATTGCCTTTCCTAAAGCTTTCTTAGCCCAAACAGCCACCCTGTGATCTGAGACCTGTGCATTGTTCCTCAGGCTGCATTTAGCTGAACTCATAGACAATGCAGATTAGCATATTGTCTTTTTCCCGTTAAACAGATTCTCCTAGTTCCAGAAAGACCCCTTGTCACACATCGCGTGCTTGGGAAACGGTGAGCAGGTTTTGTGATTATCCTGAAGGACCGATAAAAGCAGAAGCAAAGAGGAGCAAAGGTCTTCGTCACTGAGCAATGACCTCCTTGCCTTCTGTCTTTCACAGCAAAGTTTGGACTAATCTTTCATCCATCGGTACAGGGATTGCTAGCCATTCCTGGCAGGGTCAATTAGTAGCCACTAACCAAGTGGAGGTACTGAATGCATGCAATACGGCTAGTGCAAGTGAATTTTAAATGCATATTTAAGGGGCACCTGGGTGACCCAGCTGGTAAAGCATTTGCTTCCGGCTCAGGTCATGATCCCGGAGTCCTGGGGTTGAGCCCTGCATGGGGCTCCCTGGTCAGCAGGGAGTCTACTTCCTCTTACCCTTCTGCCCCTTACCTCTACCCCGCTCTTGTGCATGCTCTCTCTCTCTCTCAAATAAATAAATAAAATTTTTTAAAAAATATGTATTTAAATGTAATTAATTAAATTAATTGAAATTAAATAGCCACATCTGCCTCATGGCTATCATATTGAATAGGGCAGCTATCACACCAAGACCAAGAAGGATAACAACAACAGAAAAATCAAATTAGCTAAAGAACTGAAGATTTTCTCACTTGTCCTGTGGAAGTCAATACCAAGAATAACAAATGAAAAATTTTTAAAGGTCATTTTTATCAAAAATTCTATTATTAAAGCATAGAGTTTTTCTACTTATAAGAATCCAGTTTTTTTTTTCTTGAGGCAAAAAAAAAAAAAAAAGAATCCAGATTTTGGGGGGTACCTGGGTGGTTCAGTTGGTCAAGCATGGTATCAGATTTTGGCTCAGGTCATGATCTCAGGCATGTGGGATCGAATCCTGCATTAGGCTTCGCACAGGGTCTGGAGCCTGCTTAAGATTCTCTTTTTTCCTCTCCCTCTGCCCCTCTGTACTCCCCTCACTCGCTCTCTTAAAAAGAAAAAAAAAAAGCCAGAATATTCTATGGCCCCATTTTAACTTTCTTTTTTCTATTTCTGAATATTTTTTCCCCTTGGAAATTGGCTTTATTGGAGATACCGAAGCTTAAGTTTCTCCATTTGAAATAAGAAAACAATCAATTTGACAAAAAGCAGGAAGAGAGCAGGGGGAAGGGGGAAAAAAAAAAAAAAGAACAAGGAACATCATTGTAAAAACAAAACACAAAAATAAGACGGTAGAAATCCGTCAAAATATATCCATGGCCATAGTCACAGAAACTATAAACAGAGGAAATGTAATGGTTAAAAGACAGAAGTCTTGGATTGCATGAAAATGTAACACAAAATACTTATTTGCTATTTCTAAAAGACAGCCATTTGGGATGCCCAGGTAGCTCAATCAGTTAAGCATCTGCCTTTGGCTCAGGTCATGATCCCGGGGTCCTGGGATTGAGCCTCTGAGCCTCACATTGGTCTCCCTGCTTAGAAGGGAGTCTGCATCTCCCTCTCCCTCTACCCTCCCCCTCTTCACCCCGCTCATGCTCTCTCTCAATCTCTCTCTCTCTCTCTCTCTCAAATAAAATCTTTAAAAAATAAAAATAAAAAACAAAAGACCACCATTTGTAGGAGACCACCATTTCCAAGAGTAAATGGGAAAAAAGATATACCTAATAAGTTTTAAAGAACTGGTATTGTTATGTATTAGTCCAGGTTCTCCAGAGAAACAGAACCCATAGGATGTATACACATATATAGAAAGAGATTTATTATAATGTATTGGCACATGTGATCATGGAAGCTGTCCAACTGAAAATCTGCAGTGTGGGCAGGGAGGCTAGAGACCCAACAGAGCAGATGGTACAAATCAAATCTGAAGGGAGTCTGCCAAAGAATTCCCTCTTGCCAGTCTTTTCAATCTATTCAGGCTTTCAAGAGACTGGATGAAGTCCACTCAAATTATGAAGGGCAGTCTGCTTTACTCAGAGTTCACTGATTTAAATGTTAATCTCATCCAAAAAGATCCTCCAAAGGGACACATAAAGTGAACCATTACAAACACTATTAATATTGGCAAAATAAACTTTAGAGCAAAAAACATTATTAGAGTCAAAGAGAGTCACTAAGAAGTTTGTAATAGCCCTGAATCTATACCTGACAACTCAGACTAAAAATATATCTACACTTGACAGAATCACAAAAATAAGTTCTACCACCAAGAGTAGATTTTTTAAAAGATTTACTTATTGGGGCACCTGGGTGGCTCAGTCGGCTAAGCGTCTGCTTTCAGCTCAGGTCATGATCCTGAGGTCCTGGGACCTGAGCCCCGAATTGGGCTCCCTGCTCAGCAGGAAATCTGATTCTCCCTCTGCCCTGCTCATGTGCTTTTCACTCTCTCTCTCTCTCAAATAAATAAACAAAAAGTCTAAAAAAAAAAAAAAAAGATTTATTTATTTGAGAGGGGGGAGGGGCAAGGGAAAGGGAGAGAGAGAATCCCAAGCCGACTCCCTGCCAAGCTCAGAGCCCAACACAAGGCTCCATCCCATGACCCTGAGATCATGACTGGAGCTGAAATCAAGAGTCAGACACTCAACTGAGCCACCCAGTCACCTCCCCCCCCACAAACGATTTTTTTAAGATTTATTTCTTTATTTTAATGGGGGGAGAGGGAGAAAGAATCCCAAGCAGACTCCCCAAACAGTAGATTTTTAATACCCTTCACTCTGAAACTGATAGAGCTAGAAGAAAAAGGTAAGGAGAATAAAGACTTAGAATATTGAAATACAAGCCTCATCAAGGGCATGTGTGAAACACTCACTCCCCTAATAGAGAAGGAATACACATTCTTTTAAAGTACCTAAGTTACATCTACAAAAACATAAAGGGCAGTAGTGCTTGTCTTCCAAGCAGTATGAACTGGGGCAACTGAGGAGACCATGAGAGAAGCCAGGCTAGGGTAGGATGGTAACCCCAAGGAATGGAGTGGACAGAGGGAGGTATCAAAGGAAAACAAAGAAGGCTGTGGGTCAAGGAAGGCAGGGGACATAGGAACCAGAAAAACTAACTGGAGCTTAGCCAAAAGAAGCAGCTACAGGTCTCATTAAACCACTCTCTCATTCAGTGTACAAGCAACACATTTTTATTTTTATTTATTTTTTTAAAGATTCTATCTATCTGAGAGAGGGAAAAGAGTCACCCCAAGAGGCAACAGAATTTTTATCTTATTATTATTTATATTATTATTTTTAAGATTGACTTACAATCTGGCTAACCATCTGAGCCACCCAGGTACCCCCAGAATTTTTAAATTTCGGGATCTGGGGCATCTGGGTGGCTCATCAGTGAAGTGTCTGCCTTCAGCTCAGGTCATGATCTCAGGGTCCTGGGGTCAAGCCCTGAGTCAGGCTCGCTGCTTAGCCCGGAGTCTGCTTCTCCCTCTCCCTCTGGCCCTCCCCCTTGCTTGTGCTCTCACTCTGTCTTTCTCTCTCTCTCTCAATGAACAAATGAAAAATCTTAAAAACAAAACAAAACAAACAAACAAACAAACAAAAAACTTTAGGATCCTGCACTTGCCTTATTGGATTTCATCTTGGAATACTGAAGCCATTATTATACCTGCAAAGATCTTTTTGGATCCTGCATCTACTACACAGGTGTTAAATATCCTTCCATGATGTATATCCTGTGCAGATTTGACGAACTTGCCTCTATAGAGATTTAAGTTAAAAGAAGTGCAAAAACACGAGGAGGTTGAAGAAAAACTTACTTAGAATTGCCACTTAAAACTTTTCCTAGATTCTCTTTGATTCATTAATGGGCTCTTTTGGGGAGAAGGTTTCATCATTTATGAATACATCTGATTGTCCATCTATTAAAAACCATGTAAAAATGGTTGTGCATAGTTTTAGCCCTATGAAGAGGTCAGTGTGGTAAGGAACTGAGGCCAGCCTCAGGCCAGGAAGGAACGGAAAATCCTGCCAACAATCACTTGAGTGAACTCAAGAGCAGATGCTTCTCCAGTCAAGCTTTCCGTTGACCACTGCCCTGGTTGATACTTTGAAGGTTTGTGAAAGACACTGAAGCAGAGGACTCATTTAAGTTGCACCCTGACTCCTAGCCTAGAGAAACTGAGATAATAAATGTTGTTTTAAGCCAATTAAAAAAAAAAAGGTTGCACACATTTTAATCCATTCATTTCACCTCTGGGAATATAGCTCAAGAAATTACCTGAAATAAAGACAAAGATGTAAAAGTAACTATATTTAGGGGTGCCTGGGTGGCTCAGTCAGTTAAGTGCCTGCCTTCAGCTCAGGTCCTGATCTCTCAGGGTCCTTGAACTGAGCCCCGGGCTCTGCATGCAACAGGGAGTATGCTTGTCTCTCTCCCTCTGCCTCTGTCCCTCCTCCCACTCATGCTCTCTGTCTCTCTCTCAAATAAATAGTCTTTTAAAAATTTTTTTAAAAATTAAAAATATATTCATTTATTCAATCAGAGGTATGTATTGAGTACGTCCCATGATCCAAGCACTGTACCATATATCTTTTTCTTTTTTAAAGATTTTATTTATTTATTTGACAGACAGAGATCACAAGTAGTAGGCAGAGAGGAGAGAGAGGAGGAAACAGGCTCCCTGTGGAGCGGAGAGCCCGATGTGGGGCTTGATCCCAGGACCCTGGGATCATGACCTGAGCCGAAGGCAGAGGCTTTTAACCCTCTGAGCCACCCAGGTGCCCCCCATATATCTTAAATAATATTTTTCAGGGCCGCTGGGTGGCTCAGATGGTTAAATGTCTGCCTCAGCTCAAGTCATGATATCCAGGTCCTGGATCAAGCTCCATGTCGGGCTCCTAGCTCAGCGGGGAGTCTGCTTCTTCCTCTCCCTCTGCCCCTCCACCCCGTCCATGTTCTCTCTCTTTCTCTCACAAATAAATAAATAAAATCTTTAAAAAATGTTTCTATTTGAAAAACTTCTACCATTTAAAAGACAACCCAGTAGGGATGCCTACCTGGCTCAGTCAGTAGAGCATAAGATTTCTGATCTCAGATGGTGAGTTCAAGCCCCATTTTGGGCATAGAGTTTGCTTAAAAGAAATTTTTTTTTAAATCAAGAAATAAAAATGACCTAATAAATTGGAATTATTTGGGCTATAGAATATCCAGAAAATATGTCACCCTTGAGATAGAAACACAGTTTAATACTTTTATGACACACAAAGTTAGTATTCATTCTAATAAAGTAGGAGGCTTCTTCTCTAAGACTAAAATGAAATAATACAGGAATAGGGTAGAAGATGTTCTCCTTTCCAGACAACATTCATGCTTAATATATGGGAAAGAATTAGTCCTGTAAAAACCTATGTAGTAAAATAATTTTTTTTGAGTTCTGAGATAACACACTACAAATATTGAGGACATATATATTAAAAATCTATACCTAATTTTATGAATTCAAAGCACTATAGATACCAATTCTCTTCTCCACATATCAAACATGTTAAGTACATGCCAACAATAGTGATTCCTCGTGGATACAAATTGCAAAACACTAGAACTTCCTCAGGAGTAGATTATTGCAAGCCTACATGAAATTTAAGATTAAAAAATGTATTCATTCTTTTTTTTTTTAAGATTTTATTTATTTATTTGACAGGAGGAGATCACAAGTAGGTAGAGAGGCAGGAAGAGGGAGGAGGAAGCAGGCTTCCTTCGGAGCAGAAAGCCTGATGTGGGGCTTGATCCCAGAACCCTGGGATCATGATCTGAGCCAAAGGCAGAGGTTTTAACCCACTGAGCCACCCAGGCACCCCCAAAGAAATGTATTGACTCTTGGGAGAGATGTAAATCATGGGATTTCCATAAAGCCCATAAATAAATTGTGACTGTGTAAAGTAGAAGCTCTTGGCTATGGCAAAAATAATTTTGATGTTTAAAACCTTCTTATAACTGTTGCAAAATTTCATAGTTTATGCTAATATTAAAAACAGTCTTATGTCTTCCAAAGTGGGACATTAGAATGTAAATAGAGATTAGGCAACCTCCAAAATGAGGCTCATCCTGAGAATTTTAAAATTTCAAAGCATTTGTAGAAGTCTCTGAATTTCATAAATAAATGAAATCAGTAATTAGTCCTATGAAAGAATTTTATGAATTTTGTAGTAAGTTTAATGGCCATAGTGATCACTTGAGAGTGTGAAAGATCATGTTTCCTACCAAAAAAAAATAGTGTCAAGAAAACTAGTATCATTGAATTTGAGTATATTTATATACTTTTATACATATTGTTTTTTCCCATTTCAGTAAAATTCTGCCTTTTTAAAACATCCAGTTTGGGTTAGATAAAAGATGTTGGTGAGTTCGTGTCATCATCAGCAACTTAGTCCCAAATTCGATGCAAACAAAAATTTATATGCAAGATGAAGGTAGACATGCAATAAAGAATAAACCTTCTTTATTTTATGCAAGGAGTTCAACTTCAACAAAGTGCTGACATGTACAAATACATTGGTAATACATGGCAAACTGTGGAGAGTCCTTCAAGTTGTGCCAAAAACCCTGGAGGTGTAAGGAGGGAATGGAATCACTTCATAGCAGGGAGGGAATGGAATCAAGGAAATTTTCATGCCCCAAAGGAGGTCACATTAACACATGGGGAATAAAAACAAGCAGGACAATCTGATTAACAAATAATAACAGCTGATAATTGTTGAGCATTAATAGCTGATTTAGCCGAAGCTTACGGGCAGTTGGAGAATGAAGGCTAACCTGTGTTAGAGTGTAGTTAGCCTTGATGCTGTGTGTACAGCTTGAGGCCACTTCGGCAAGTGAGGAGCAACATAATTAGACAGTATTTGAAGAGAGTGGCAACAAGTGACTGAGTTAACAGGCCCTAATTACACAGGTGAGTGGAAATAAAACACTATTACGTAAGGAAAAAAGATGGATGTGGATACAAGGGCTTGACAGGAGGCAGAATCTAGAATGTTGAGGGGCAGCAGACTAGATGGGGAAGAGTTAAAGATGACTCCAAAGTGAGTGGTAATCAGGAGTAAGTCTTTCTGAGAGAGCAAAGCTTGTTCAAAAGTTAAAACTAGGGCACCTGGCGGGCTCAGATGGTAATGGGTTGTAACCCTTGATCTCCAGGTTGTAAATTTAAGCTCCACATTGGGTGTAGAGATTACTTAAAAATAAAATCTTTTTTTAAAAAAGTTGTTAAAAACTTTTAAACCGATTTTCACAAAAGATGACAATTATTTTAAATTCCAGTCATCCATTTCTCATAAAGCTAGGTCTCTGGCATTTTAAGTTAGTATTAGGTATGTTTAGTTCTGGCTCCCCTCCACTTGGTGCAGTGTACTTACTGACAAACACATGTTACCATGTTTCTTACTATTCATGTGCACATGCTATATCTCTAGCTCTAAATCATTAGATTACAGACTCTGAAGAGCCTTCTCAAGGCTGAGTCTGAGTACAGGATGCTCTAAAAACACACTTAATAAGTGCATCTGTGATCTGAGTACTGGTTTTCCACATCCACATGTCAGTTGTGTTTAATTTACATAAAATCACCTTAAATCACCATGAATAAGAATTGGATTTGTTCCCCTTTTCTTCAAGCCACATCGTGGCATGAAAATGTAAATGGTCTAATTTGCCTGAGTAGAGTGGTTTAGGACTGCAGTTGGAGATGTGGGCATTCTAGTGCTGACACGGACACCAGAATGTGGTGATTCCTTCAAACTGTCCGGGTTCAAGTTTCTTCATCTGCAACTTGAGATTTCTTAATCAGGACTTGTCCAATTGCAAGTGACACAAATATGACTTCAGCCAGCTTATGATAAGTAAAGAATTTATTAATACAATAGGACGGCTTATGGACGCCCAAGGGAGGAAGTACCATTAGAACTCTCTCTGGTCTCTTTCAGGTTTATCTTTCTAGAGAACAACTTGAAACATTCCACTTACTGCGTCAGAATCTATGCAGTTTCTACCATTCTCCATAATTTAAAGTCTAAACTCCTAAACACACTATGCAAACCTGACACAATCTGTTTTCAAACCACCTTTTCAGTCTTCTTTCAGTAATTGTCTGCATTTATTGAGCACTTACTGCAACCAGGATTTGTCCTAGAGGGGAAAAAAGCTGGGATAAGAATCCATGGGCCAATCCCTACTAACTGTGTGTCTTGAAAAAAACCTCTCTAACCCCTGGAAGACTTCGTTTTCATGATTTGCAAGAGTAATTACAGTATCTGTCTTATTTCACTCACTTCATTCTGTATTTCATAGTAGGAAACATAGTTTTACATCTTAAAGCTTTCCTTGGGGCGCCTGGGTGGCTCAGTGGGTTAAATCCTCTGCCTTCAGCTCAGGTCATGATCTCAGGGTCCTGGGATCAAGCCCCACATCGGGCTCTCTGCTTGGTGGGGAGCCTGCTTCCTCCTCTCTCTCTGCCTGCCTCTCTGCCAACTTGTGATCTCTGTCTGTCAAATAAATAAATAAAATCTTTAAAAAAAAAAAAAGCTTTCCTTGATGGCCCATTCTCAGACCAGAGTGTAGGGTCAAGCTATTTTAATAGGCTGCTCTCTTAGGAACCATGTGCATGGAAGATATAGTTCTTATTATCACTTATAAATAAGTGGACTTATTTATTCAACTCTAAAAGTCAGTGCCTAGGGACATTTTTTGGCACATCCTTGACATCTATTCTCCATCTATTCTGTAAATGTTTTGCTTTTTTTGTTTGTTTGTACTTCTAGCCTTGCATTTATCTCCTGAATGCTTCTTCATTTTTGGCATTACCATGCCCCCAGGAATTCTCGATTCATTTAGTATCTTAGCACTTGTTGCCTTTAGGAAAACAGATACACTAAAATGATCTAACAGATCTCTTCTTCACAATAGCCGCTGTGGAAGACTGTGCCCTCTCATTATTATTTTGACCCAACTGGCCATTTGGGACAGGGTCAAGAATACTCGATCCGCCTTTCCACTCTGAGCCTTGGAGGTGGAAGATTTCATGTTATTAAGGGAAGAACGAACTTGAGTTTATAGCTTTATTTTACCTGGACAAATATCACAGCTCCAAGTCCTTATCTAACCTCAGCTCTACCTAATTAACCACTGACTTCTGTGTCCCAACCTGCTTCCTACCTAATCTCATAGTTACAGTTTAACCCCTACATTTCTTCTTCTTTTTTTTTTTTTTAAGATTTTTATTCATTTGACAGAGAGACAGAGACAGCAAGAGAGGGAACACAAGCAGGGGGAGTGGGAGCAGGAGAAGCACGCTTTCTGCCAAGCAGAGAGCATGATGCAAGGCTCAGTCCCAGGACCCTGGGATCATGATCTAAGCTGAAGGTAGATACTTAACAACTGAGCCATCCAGGTGCCCCTTAACCCCTACATTTCAACATTTTAGGCACTGGTTCTTCAAATTATATCTATAACTTAGTATGCCTATAGCATTCACAAAGGCAGGGCATGGCTTCATATGGAAATCCTGGCAGAAAAACAAGGAAGATAATTGGATCTATCTTTTCTTCATAATTGCCTAAAATGTGGATACCTGTAGAAATAGAATGTAGCAAATCTTTGATGCTTAATGGTACTTTCTTAGCTGATCACTATATCAGTTGGAGAGGGGTGATTTTTTTTCATCTTCCTAAAAAAATCTATGAAGAATCTTTAGTCTTTCAGAATTTCAATACAATAGATCCAGTTATGGTTCCTGGGTCATTACAGAGAAAGATTTGGTAGGATGGGGGCAGAAGGCAGGTAAAGGGGGAAGTGGCTACTCTAGACCAGGTGCCTGAGAAATAGTTGGGGTGGGGAGCGGGAGATCATCTGTATTCCTATGTTCTGACACGGTGATACTTGGAAGAGCTTCCTGTTAGAGGATTACATGGCCCCGACTCCCTCATTTTGGGAAGGAGTTATTCCCAAGATCATTGAAGGTGGAACTAGGTCTGATTCTCACTGAGGGACCTACATGGCCATGTACTGCTTACAGTGATACTCAGATAAGTGCCACTAGGCAGGCACTATTCTGTTATAGCTATTAAAATAGCTACTATACTATATAATACTATAGCTATTATATACTATAATACTATAGTTAGGATAGTAACAATAGTATAGTAGCTAGTCTATTCTGAATAGCTTTTTATAATTGGGTTGATTATAACTTCAAACATTTTTGGAAGATATCATCAGACTGTAAGGCTAAAAGATATAGCCTTTCATCCTTTTGACATCTCCTTATTTCTCCAAATCCCTATTTCATCATGTATTCAACAGATGAACAGCATACAGAGCCTTGTGTTTCACACTAAAAGAGATCATGATAAATACAAGTATTGTCCTAATCTATAAAAAAAATAACAAGTGAGAACTGGTGGTGGATATAGGAGAGAAGTCAGATACATGGCAGAAAATAGATTAAGATATGCACATTTTAATTCACTGAACACATTTTTATTGTGTATCAGTTCCATTTCAGGTGCTGCTCAAGGTAGTGGGGATATAGCAATAAACAAGACAGATAATAGTCCTATCCTTGTGGGTTTACACTATAGTACTATAGTAGAAGAAACTTAAAATATGAAAATAAAAATAAATAGTATGATATTTGCTCTATAAAAGTGCTGGGGGAAAAAGGCAGAAGGAACAAGTAAAAAAGTCATTAAGTGGAAAAGAGCTTGGGATGTTTGAAGAATAGCACAAAGCCCAATTTAACTAGAATATAGTGAATTTAGGAGAAAGTGCAGGAAATAAGGTCAAAGAGGTAGACATAGTCTGATGAACCAAATGGTTTGAACAAATGAAGTGATATAATCTCATGTATATTTTTAAAATATTTGCCTAGCTACTAAGTAGAAAGCAAAGTGTAGGAATGCAAGACCACAGGCTAGGAGGTCAGTTAGGAGACTGTTGTAACAACTCAGCAGAGGAACAGTGGTGGCTTGAACCAAGAGTATTTTGGTGAAAGTGGTGAGATATATGTTTTTTGAGATTTTGCTGGTGCATAGGATGAGAGGTTTAAGACAAAGAGAGAAGTCAAGAGTCTAATATTAGAGCCCAAGCACTTTGGCCCAAGTTACTGGGTGACTGAAGTTGCTATTTATTGATATGGAGGATACTAGAGAAGGAGCTAGTTGGGGTGGAGAAGAATCAAGAGTCCTTTATGTTTGAGATGGTTATTAGACATCAAAGAGGAAATGTCAAGTAGAAGGCTAAATAGTTGAGTCTGACATGGGCATCTGGGTGGCTCAGTGGGTTAAAGCCTCTGCCTTCGGCTCAGGTCATAATCTCAGGGTCCTGGGATCAAGCCCCACATCAGGCTCTCTGCTCAGCAGGGAACCTGCTTACCCCTCTCTCTCTGCCTGCCTCTCTGCCTACTTGTGATCTCTCTCTGTCAAATAAATTAAAAAAAAAAAAAAAGAAAGAAAGAAAATGAGTCTGACATTGAGGAAAGAGGTCAATACTAGATACATTCCATTTTTTACCATATTTATATTACCTATCTCATCAGCATTGTAGTATCAAAACCACAGAACTGAATGAGACCCTAAAGGAAATGACTGTAGATAGAGAAATTTAAGGTAATAAACAACACAACATGTACAGATAGGAAGGTATAGATAGATCTAACAAAGCAGTCTAAGAAGCAGCAGTGAGAGTTGGTAGCCTTGAAGTCAAAATGAAGAAAGTATTTCAAGTGAACCTGAGAGAGAAAAAAGTCTGAAAATTGGCCACTGAATGAGGCAGCAGAGAAGTTGTTTGTGTTCTCGGTAAGTGTAGTTTCCCTGGAGTGACTAGTGGGAAACCTGACTGGAATGGGTTTAATGAGAACTAGAACATCTGTCCTATATATTGCTGAAGACGGTGTTCATATAAGTCATTTAAAGGACGGTGTGGCAATAGCTAGCCAAATTTAAATGCACATGTCTTTGACCTAGCAATTCAACTTGGAATTAATCCTGTAGATATGTAAAGGTAATTTTTAACGATTATGGTAACATTTATGTAACAAAATTTACCACCCTAACCATATTTAAGTGAATGGTTCAGTGGAATTAAGTATATCCACCTTGTTGTGCAACCATCACCACTGTCCATTTCCAGAACATTTTTCATCTTACAAAACTGAAACTCAGTACCCATTAAACAGTAATTCCCCATCCCCCTATCTCTGGCCCCTGGCAACACTCTTCTACTTTCTGTTTCTAGGACCACCATCTTATATAAAATTAAGTGTTAAATTAATTAAACAAGAAGGCCATTAGACTGAGGTGGTTCTTATGCCTTAGCAGCCTATGGAAGAAAACCACATACTAAGACTGTAAATGTCGCAAGGTTAAGAAATCAAAACTTAACCTTAAGAAATCAAAACTTAAGGACAACCAATGATCAACAGCCAACTAGGCTGTCCCAAATATGGTAACCATTTAAGCTATAGCCAATCAAATTTCCTTGCTTTGCTTCTATGTCTTCTCTATAAAAGTCTTGTCCCTAATTCCTGTTAGTGGAGCACTACTAGTCACCTCCAGTTGGATGCTGCCCAATTTGAATAGATTTTTGCTCAAATAAAGCTTAAAATTATAACACACTTCAGTTTATCTTTTAACAATACCCATGTAACCCCTCCTACCATTTTCTAGATCCTTTATCCTGTTTCATTTTTTCTCAGTATATTTATCTCCACCTGACCCAATAGTTGTTTATTTAAATTCATACTCCCCTGTCTTTCCTCAATGATCTCCTGAAAACTGCTACTTCAGTTCATTGATGTGCCCAAGATACATGAACATATTGACTATTTCTTCCTCTCTCTGTGTTTACTAATATTAACCTGAATGCACATACACTAGGTTCCTAAAATAGACGCAGATTGTTATTACTCACTTAAAAGTAAATAACCCCCTATGGTGTTCCATGTCCCAATTCTTTCCCCTGGAATGATACAACAAAAGCCAGATATGGCTCTACAAATACGGGGCTTATATTATAGCAGAGTAATCCCCCCACACACAAAGAATCTGGACATTTATATAAAAGAGAGAGGCAGCTGTCTCCTTTCCTATCCAAAGTGTCCTTGGAGATGGGATGGAGATGATCCTGGATTCTCTTATAAATAATCTCTCAGGAGAAAGATAAGATCATTGTCCTCAGCTTTACAACCCAGCGATGCCTCTCTGGTTCTGGCTTTCACACCCCCACAAACACACAACTATAAAAACATGCCTCTGTGAGGCAAATCTCTCTGGAAGTCTCTCATTATCTAATTAGTCGTAAGTTACCTTTCAGGGCTTGCAGGAACCATGTTTCAGTAACATTTGTTCAGCAAGCATTGGCTGTGCAGAAACCTAAAAATATTTTCTCTGCACCCCCCACCATCTTACCTCCAAATTTGTTCGTATCCAGCAAAGACCTTAATTGCAAGTCTCAGAATTTTACTCTCACTGATTTATGCTGAGGAGTCATTAGGAGGCATACAGTCAGGCTTGAAAACCAGGCAAGGAGATCTGAACAGCAACCAGAGTTACAACCAGGATCATTCCACAGAACAAGTCTTGACATGACTGCTGATGAATGCCAGGTACCACAGCCACATAGCTACTCTCAGCTGTTAGCAGTTGCGAGCAAATACTGGCTGCCACAGCAGAATTTTTGGCTACTGCCACTACTCCCATAAGAAAGGATTAGAGAATCAATCCTTAATATCAGAGGTTTCCAGTTTAAACTCTGGGGCTGGAGCATCTCATTGGGTGAGCCTAGGACATGTGGTTCTGCCCAAGCTGCAAAGAAGGCTAGGAGAGTGTGTCATTTTTGATTCTATGTTGGAAAGTGCGCTCTGACAATAGCTAAGGCTTTATTATGGGGAATTACCCCCACAAAGAAGGGGGTTCTGATGCTGGGAAGCCACATACACAAGAAATGTCCACTATTTGGCTATTTAGCTGTGTTCCTTATCTCAGTCTTTATCTATATCCATCCAAACGGATAAGCCAGAAATCATGGCAGCATCTTTGAGTTGTTCACCTCCATACCCAGTAGGTCTCATTGCATCTCCCTGACACCCGCCCCTTAAGCCTTTCTTCTTTCCCTCCAGGTTAAAAAAAAAAAAAAAAAAAGAGGTATTTCATGCACTAGTACAAAGTGTACAACAAAATGATGTGATAGACATGTATATTGCAAAACGATTACTAAAATAGGTTTAGTTAACAACCATCATCTTACATAGTTACAATGTTTTTCTTCTGATGAGAACATTTAAAGTTCTACCGTCTTAGCAACTTTAAACTATACAACACACGGGACGCCTGGGTGGCTCAGTTGGTTGGACGACTGCTTTCGGCTCTGGTCATGATCCTGGAGTCCCGCATCCGGCTCCCAGCTCCACGGGGAGTCTGCTTCTCCCTCTGACCTTCTCTTCACTCATGCTCTCTCTCACTGCCTCTCTCTCAAATAAATAAATAAAATATAAAAAAAAATAAACTATATAACACAGTATTGTTTACTATAGTTACCCTCCTATACATTATAACCTTGAAGTTTTTTTTCGTGTAACGGGAAGTTTGTACTTTTTGACCATCTTCACCATCTCCCTGCCCCCCACCAAGCATTTCTTTTATCTGCCTTTTCCCTCTATCCCCATTACCATGGCCACAATTCAACTTTCATCATTTCATCATTTCCTTGGATATTTGCTATAGTGTCCTACTTGGTCACCCTGAGCCAGGCCTTTACTCCAGTTCAGTCTTTCATGTTGTTATTACACAAATGTCTTTCTAATATTCAATCATATCAGTCCCCTAGTTAAAGTCTGTCAAGTGGCCTTCATCACATTCAGAATAAAGCTCAGACTATTGGTATGGCACGCAAGGCCCTTTTGAGGCCCCATCTTCAGCTTCATCTTCTTTCAACATTCTGCTATATGAATCCTTCACTTCAATCATGACAAAATACTTGTTCTCATACATCACATCTATACATATACTATTGTTTCTCCCTGGAATGTCCTTCCAATCTCATTTACTTGCTTAAGGACTATTTTTCTTCAAGACTCAGCTCATGCCTCCCCTAGATGAGTTAGGGGCCCACCCTCTCTGATCACATAGCTTATTCTATACACATATATCAGCTTAATCACTATGTGTTAGGTTACTTTACTGACTGTCTCCCTTACTAGTGATTTCTTTGAGGTAAATTCTTGCTCTCTTTATAGCCTCACTGTCTTAAATATTCAATAAATATTTGGTGATGGAATAAAAATTATCACTGGAAGCAGAAAAGAATTTCCATTGGACAGACGAAACTGAGATCTAAGTGGATTAGATGAGTTGTCCAAAGCTTTACAGCTAGTTATAGCAAAACTAAGAACAGATTTCTTTTTTAATAATCTCTAACCCCAACATGAGCCTTGAACTCATGACCCTGAGATCAAGAGTCTCATGTTCTACCAACTGTGCCAACCAGATGCCCCAAAATAGAATTCTTTGTTACTGCTGTTGTTTTTAGAGAGTTGTGGGGGACAGAAGGGGGAGTCAGTGGGGGAGGGAGAGAGAGAATCTTAAGCAGGCTCCATACCCAGTGTGGACCTTTTTCTCACAACCCTGAGATCATGACCTGAGTGGAAATCAATAGTCAGATGCTTAAACAACTGAGCTACCCAGACACCCCAATTCTGTTTTTTAAAGTTTATTATTATTATTTTTTTAGTAATCTCTATGCCCACCTTGGGGCTGGAACACATGACTCTAAGAACAAGAGTCAACTGCTCTTCAGACTGAGACAGCCAGGCAACCCTTCCCCAAAATAGAATTCTTAATACATTACTCATTCTACTCTACTACAACTTCTCTTCTAAAAGGTATATTGCCTTTTTTTAAAAGATTTTATTTATTTATTTGACAGAGATCACAAGTAGGCAGAGAGGCAGGCAGAGAGAGAGGAAGGGAAGCAGGCTCCCCGCTGAGCAGAGAGCTCGATGTGGGGCTCGATCCCAGGACTCTGGGATCATGACCTGAGCTGAAGGCAGAGGCTTTAACCCACTGAGCCACCCAGGCACCTGCAACCCACCCCCAGAAGCAACTCTTATGAATAAGAGGCTATATAACATCTCAGGAAAAGTTACCTAAATTGTATTAATTTCGTATACATAGAAATTCTTTCCAACATAAAGTACTTAAAAGTCATTATCTTATAACATAGTCAGCTGACATGCCTTAGAAATGTTTGAAATGATGGTACTTATGTTAAGGCAAAAATCTGGGTTTTCAAAAAAGGCAAGTACTGTATAACACTTAAGTGTAATCTAAAAAAGACAAATTCAGAGAGACAGAGACTAGAGTGATGGTTACCAATTTGGATGTAGATGCCTCTTTTAGGCAACAGGCTTGAGAATGGAAAGTAGAAAAAGCCAACAGTGAGCCCCCTGGCTGAATACAGCCAGGCCCATCAGACAGCCCACCACAAAATATCCATAGATCCTAACTAACCAATGGAAACCAGGCAGTTTCCAAATAAGGGAAAATTCCACTCATCTCCATACCTACCACTTTACCTTCCCATTTAAAAACAACCCCTACCTTCTGCCTTGTGGCAGTCTCTCCCTTGCCATCCTACCCACAGCTCCCTTGCAATGTATTCAATAAACTATCTCCTTTGTTCTGCCTCCATGAATCCTGTCATTGCCCGTGCCTCCAGCTTCCACATGATAGGGTCACCCTACATTTTGGGGGTCCTCATCTGATTGGAAGAGACATCACATTGGAGAGTGGGGAAATTGAAAAGATGCCTGTCAAACGGTACAAACTTCCAGTTATAAGACTAACAACTTTGTGGATCTAATACTATATCATATACTTGAACACTGGTGAGAGAGTAGATCTTAAATATTCTCATCACAAAAGAGAAATGGTTAACTATGTGATGGAATGGAAGTGGTAGCTAATACTATGGTGGTAATAATTTTGTAATTTAGAAATACCTCAAATCAACACCCGTAAACTTACACAATGTTATGTGTCAATTACATCTCAATAAAGGGGAAAAAAGCTGATGCAAAGAAAAAAATATGGGTTTTAAGGAAGCAGGTAAAGTTTGAAGGTATCAACATGTCAGTAAAATAGTGTGGCTTTGTTCCATCACTCTTATTAAGCAAATCAGATCATTGATTCTCTCCAGTGCTTAGATGCTGTAATTGTAGTAGTTGTTCAGTAAAAGTAACAGAGTGGTGCCTGGCCAGCTCAGTTGGTAGAGCATGCAGCTCTTGATCTTGGGGTTCTGAATGTGAGCCCCACATTGGGTGTAGAGATTACCTTAATAGATAAATAAATAAGTATATAAATAAATTAAATAAATAAAATAAAAGTAACAGAAAGCAACTGACAAGCAGCAATGAGCATATAGATGACCCAGAGTAAAGTTGTTAGATTTTGTGTGTGAGGCTATAATGATAGGATCAGAGCAGAATCCACCATGACTAGAAGTCTAATTATACCTCAGTACCATAGCTCCTGGAAAATTAAAGAAGTATTTCCAAATCGCTAGTGTCTCAGGGGTTTTATAAATGCAGGTTAACAGATTATCATATCTACATGGACTGCAGTTATAATAGGCTGTAAATATTTTCTTTTGTCTTTGGCATTTCATCCTTTGTTCTCTATACCAGGAAGACTCAGAAGCTTCTCATTAGAATGAGACAACAGATATAGTCCTAAAATGTGTTTAAACAAACAAAAAAACCCCCCAAAACATAGGCTCAATATGGTGTCACTTAGACAAAGTTCCCAAACAAGTGCTTAATATATAATCTAATTGCAATTTCAACTTACTCCAGAAATGTACTCTTAACTGGCCAATCTGGAATTTTTCAACTTGCATCCATGAATCTGCCACCTGGGTCCTCATAACTTCCCAGAAAAAGATGAAGTAATCTGTATAAGACAATTAGACACTTTGCTTTCCCTCCTAAAAGTGGCCTAACCTGGGACAATGCTTTTCTTTTGCTAATAACTTTCTTGCCTCTATTCTCCTTCTATAAAAACCTTCCATTTTGTACAACTCCTTGTAGCACCTCTCTACTTCCTAGACGAGGTGTTGCCTGATTCATAAATTCACTTAATAAAGCAAATTAGATCTTCAAATTTACTTGACTGAATTTTGTTATTTAACAAATGCAACATAAATTTTAAATAGAGAAGTAAATACCTATTTAATGACTATTACTAGGTCTCAAAAACAGTTAAATTTAAAAATCAATTGGCAGGGGGCGCCTGGGTGGCTCAGTGGGTTAAGCCTCTGCTTTCAGCTCAGGTCATGATCTCAGGGTCCTGGGATCGAGCCCCGCATCGGGCTCTCTGTTCAGCAGGGAGCCTGCTTCCCCCCCTTCTCTGCCTGCCTCTCTGCCTACTTGTGATCTCTCTCCCTCTGTCAAATAAACAAATAAAATATTTGAAAAAAAAGTCAATTGGCAGGGCACCTGGGTGGCTCAGTTGGTTAAAGCCTCTGCCTTCGGCTCAGGTCATGATCCCAGGGTCCTGGGATCAAGCCCTGCATCGGGCTCTCTGCTCAGCAGGGAGCCTGCTTCCCTCTCTCTCTCTCTCTCTCTCTCTCTCTCTCTCTGCCTGCCTCTCTGCCTACTTGTGATCTCTGTCAAATAAATAAATAAAAATCTTAAAAAAAAATCAGTTGGCAGAAAAACATTGTATAAAATAACATATATGTACATAATATAATTACATATTCATACTTTAATACATCAATATTAATTCATTTTTTAAAAGTCACAAGGGTAATACCCATAAACCTCATAATGGCATCACCTTTGAGGAGAGACATCATATTGAGAGAAGAAAAATTAAGGTCACATTCAGCAATTTACACTTTATATGTCTCTATATTTTTTTAAGTTTTGCCAAAAATATCCCAAGTTGTATTATTAATTTTGCCAGTTAAAGTAACAACAAAAATCTTGTGACTTGGTAGAGCAGAATTTGACTCAGGCAAGATAAAATTTCCTATGCCCTTAATAGCTCTGATACTATGAAACAATTACATTATGAGCATGTTTACATAACACAGTCTAGAAATAATTTAATGTTTCCAGTATTTTATTATACAGATACAGTATAATTTTATTCATAAGTCTTTTGTTTCCAATTGTTTAAAACAATTTTAAAAACTTTTAAAATTATTTATTTATTTGAGAGAGACAGAAAGAGAGATCACAAGAAGTAGGGAGGGGTAGAGGGAGAAGCAGACTCCCTGCTGAGCAGGGAGCCCAACTCAGGACTTGATCCCAGGACCCTGGGATCATGACCTGAGCTGAAGGCAGACACTTAATTGACTGAGCCACCCATGTGTCTTAAAATCTTTTTATTATGGAGGTTCCCAAAACCAAAACTAGACAGCATATATATAAGAAACCCCCAAGTATCTATAACCCAGTTTCAGTGATTATTAATTTATGGCCAAACAGGTTTTCTTAAGTGAAAACTTTGCTTTCTCCACTCATATAACTTCTTTTTCTTTGTAATCATCTTTATCTAAAGATGAAGAAGAGATTTCATAAATATCTGGATTCTGGTCCATTCACCATTCTCTACAACTTTAATTAACCTTTAGAATCATCTTCCATTAATAACATGGTTATTTATCAGAGTTCCACAAGTAACTGGGGCAAATTTATTTAAAACCTAAATCCCCTAAGATTTTCTCTGTCCCTGTGACAATTCAAAAATATAAAAATCCTGTGCAAAGAACTACAATGATAATTGTGTATTTAAAGCTATCAGTATGCACTGACAGACAAAGAGTTGAGTAAAATAGAGGGCATCAGAAAAGAAAATAATTTCAGGAAATGACTTAAAAGTTTTTCCACACTTAACATTTTCTTTCATGATCTTTGGTTTTAAGCATCTTTTGGTTAAATGAAAACAAGCCAGGTGGCAGATGCAAGCCCAGTTCACTATTTCAGTGACTCCATGTAGCATCCTCCTGGAGTGCTTTGCAAGTTAAAATAGTGTCCTTTTCCAATGCAAGGCAGAGTAGAACTCAAGAGATCAAGACCATGCATCAGGCTGGATAGCAAGTTGAATGAAGTGTAATCACATGGTGTTTCAGTACAATGGTGATTCAGAACCATGGACAGTGGTGTTCTTGCCTCCCTTCTCATTCCTGTTCCTGTGGTAGTTTGCTCCTCCAGAAAGGCATCTGTTACTGTGTATTGGGAGTGGCTAGAGCTAAGGCACAGACAAGATTCAGAGACCAAATGCAGAAGCCAGTCTAGCATCAACAGAGCCCAGGCAGAACATGGTAAAGGCCTTAAAGTCTGAAGACAGAAATGCAGGAATCACACTCAGGGAAATGAAAAGTCAAATTTGAGGTAAAAAAGAAGGACTGGAGTATAAGCTAAGGCCAAATACAATGGAAAAGGGAAAGCATTTAAAGATGAGGACTAGAAACAGCACTTTCAAGTATAGAAACAGGCAACAAGATCTACACAAGAGTGAGGTGTCCTTGCCTTTGGATCTGAATTTAATTCAATTCAAATGAATTCAAATCCACAAGCATTCAATGCACACCAAAAGTGAGACAATGGTTTTAGGCAGTAATCTTGGTGTGGACAGATAAGAGCTAACAGATTTTCACTGGTTAGAGGTATAAACAAGATTGAACAGATGCTACTGATTATACCTGTGGCCTAGGTCTTCTGGAGTCTCAAGATCTTCTGCAACCTCAAGATCTTGACATCTGGAAACAGTACCTTAGTTCACTGTCAATTCTTTAGCACTAACTCAGAGAAGATAAAGAAAACAGAATGAAAGAAGAATGAGGTCATTGCGGAAGGGGAAACTGAGGAGTACTGACACGATTATCCCCATCCTCGTATTAGGTGTTTCATTTTAACACTTTTTTTTTTCAATTTCTCTAGACAAACAATGACTTTATATGGACCTCCTTTAGGAAGAAAACCACATGTGTGTTTGTGTGCATGTGTACATGTGTGTAAAAATTGAGAAATTTTGTTTTGATTTTATCCAAACAGATAAAGTGGTACCAACACAACTGAGAAAAATAGACAACTAAGTACAGTATATAAAGTTTTCTTAAGAAGAAAAGTGCCACTTACTTAAGAATAAGAGACTCCTTATACTCTCTTTTTAAATATACTAAGTAGAGTGCCTGGGTGGCTCAGTGGGTTAAGCCTCTGCTTTCGGCTCAGGTCATGATCTCAGAGTCCTGGGATCGAGGCCCACATCAGGCTCTCTGCTTGGCAAGGAGCCTGCTTCCCCTTCTCTCTCTGCCTACTTGTGACCTCTCTCTCTGTCAAATAAATAAATAAAATCTTTAAAATATATATATACATACTAAGTAAAGGACAGATCCATTAGACAAAACAATCCAAGAATACAGTGGGTAAGATCTTAACATCAGAGATCCCTTTCTCAGAGACTGACAATGCTGCTCAGTGGGAAGAAATTGTAAAGAGAAGTTCGAGAGTGGCAAATACGCAAGCAGAAGTAGTGGAAGACCACATACCTATTTGATTTTGCTGCATCACTTGCATCATTATCATGGGTGCAAATGTCATCTGGCACTAAGGTAAGTCTCTTCACCAGCCTTTGCAATAGGTTTGATACAATGTGACAATGTGGATGTTCTCAAACTTCTTCAATGCTCCATATGTACTTTTTCCAAATTTATGCTTTGTTGGTTATGGAATAACTTCCTAGATAAGAAACTTATTCTTTGTTCAGAAATATACAAAAAACTACATTTCTGCTTAAAGCAGGTCTTGCCTAATATCTAGGAATATCAAGGGCCACACTTGGACCATATGGTTTTTCTTCTGTGGATACTGTGATTAGGGGCTTCGAGTGAACTTCTAGAATAGGGGTCAGCAAACTTTTTCTGTAAAGGACCACATAGTAAATATTTTAGGCCTTTGTGGGCCACATATTCTTCTTGATCACATAATCTCTTTTCTTTTTTAAACTTTCTTAATAGGGGCACCTGGGTGGCTCAGTTGTCAAGTGTCTGCCATCAGCTCAGGACATGGTCTCAGGGTCCTGGGATCGAGCCCCATATCAGGCTCACTGCTTGGCAGAAAGCCTACTTCTCCATCTCCCACTCTCCCTGCTTGTGTTCCCTCTTGCATTGTGTCTTTCTCTGTCAAATAAATAAATAAAATCTTAAAAAAAAATAAATAAAAATTAAAAAATAAACTTTCTTAACAGTTAAAAAAATATAAAAAACAAGGCACCTGTATAGTTTAGTTGGTTAAGCCTCTGCCTTCAGCTCAGGTCATGATCTCAGGGTCCTGGGATCGAGTCCCGCATCGGGCTCTCTGCTTGGCAGGGAGCCTGCTTCCTCCACTCTCTCTGCCTGCCTCTCTGCCTACTTGTGATCTCTTTCTGTCTTATAAATAAAAAAAAAATCTTAAAAAAAAATAAATAAACAGACTTCAAACTAGATTTGACCCATAGATCTAGTTTACCATCTTCTGCAAGGAAAAAGGTGAGCAGATTAGAGTTACCTGACCTAAAGAAAGGAGTAGGATGAAGGTGCATCAATGGAACATAAATAACATAAATAACTTTCTAAAAAAAAAGAAAAAAAGTGATTTTTTTTTTTCCCCAAAGGAATGCCATCTATGTTTTGGACAACTAAAACTAATCTGCCCCTTGGAAAAGGATATGGTTTGTCCATTCCACATAAGCAACGATGTTCATAGGAGTAAACTAGGAAACACTTCTGACAAACTCAGGTGGAATATTCACTATCTCCTATCAGCGATTTTCTTCCTCATATCAGCTATTTAAGCAACAATTTGTCTTTGTTTTATTTTTATAGATTTTATTTATGTATTTGAGAGAGAGAGAGAATGAACAGGGGTGAGGGACAGAGGGAGAAGGAGAAGCACACTCCCCTGCTGAGCAGGGAGCCTGATGTGGAACTCCATCCCAGGACCCTGAGATCAGGACATGAGCGGAAGCCAGACATTTAACCAACTGAGCCACCCAGGTGCCCCTAAGCAACAATTTGAAAGAAAACTTTCTTTCCATATTATGTAGAAAATAACTGTATGTGATGTGTGTGTATATATTTAGGAAATAGAGAAAATGTATGTGCATGTTTACATATGTAATATGTAACGCGTGTATATTACATATGTAATATGTAACACATGTAACATAGTAACTCATTATGTAATAATGAATTTATCAAATATGCATATGTAATAAATACATATGTATAAAACACATTTATATATTTTATCTAATTCACAGGTCCTACTTTTGCAGAATACAGCTTTCATAACTGCAAAAGGTATGTAAGGGAACTAATAAAGTATAATTGAGTGAGTAGGAGTGGTCCTTGCTCAACCATCTAGTTAACTAGTTTTGTCAATAATTGCCTCCTGTGCCCATAAGGTACAGGATATACACCTTCATATAGCAAAGAGGTCTCCAGTGTTCATTTTATTTTTTTAAAGATTTTATTTATTAGAGAGAGAGAGTGCCCAAGAAAGAAAGTGAGCAAGCAAGTTTGAGCGGGGGTGTGGGAGTGGGGGCCGGGGGGCAGAGGGAGATGGAGAAACAGGCTCCGCATTGAGCAGGGAGCCCCACGCAGGACTCCATCCCAGGACCCTGAGATCATGACCAGAGCCGAAGGCAGATGCTTAACTGACTGAGCCACCCAGGCGCCCCTCCAGTGTCATTTTCATTTTACAGAGCAGTACTCATATCTAGAGTGATGAGGGCTCTACACTTGCTTGACAGCCATGGCCAAGGTACATCACACCCATTTCCATTAACTGATCAGCTGCTCCTCTTGTAAGAGGAAGTTTTTCATACATGTATGTATTTAGATTAAATTTACTTCCAAGGAGGGGCGCCTGGGTGGCTCAGTCGGTTAAGCATCCAACTCTTGATCTTAGCTGAGGTCTGATCTCAGGGTTGTGAGTTCAAGTCCATGTGAAAAAAAAAGTAAAATGGAAAGAAATTGTCAAGGAGGTGACACTGCCTGCTACAAATGATTCTCATGTGCTAATTACCTTACAGAACACGGAAGCTATAGAGAGATTAGGGTAATGACTTGGATGGATGAGCAAATAGGTCAACTAGAGATGAGTGAACTGATTTGTCTAATATTAGAACCAAGCCCTACAAACCCCCTGCCTGAACTAAATCATCCAATTGCTTCTGCAGTTTTGGAACTTAAAGGTGGTTTTAAACACTTGGCGTTTTTAATTTTCATATATTTGCTAGTCTTCTTCAAGAATTTTAAGAGATGTAAATATAATCACGTTCTGAAGAATTACAAGAGATATAAAAACACATTAACAAAACTGCGTTCCTAGAGGTTTATAATTTGGCAAAAGAGCTTCCCACTCTGTAAGGCTTTTTTTTTTATTAAAGATTTTATTTATTTATTTGAAAGAGAAAAAGACAGCAAGAGAGGGAACACAAGTTGGGGGAGTGGGAGAAAGAGAAACATGCTTCCCACTGAGGCGGGAGCCTGATGAGGGGGCTCAATCCAAGGACTCTTGGATCATGACCTGAGCTGAAGGCAGATGCTTAACGACCGAGCCATCCAGGCACCCCCCTCCCAATTCTGTAAGGCTCTCATGATTTCCTTAATGCCCATTGTAGAAATGCTCTGCACATGAAAACCTTCAACAACTACATGCTGTGCAGTCATGAACAAGTATCAAAATGTAGCATTAAGATGGTCCTCCATAACATTATCAGCAGGTAGGACTTTATGATTTTAGTAGATGATATAAGGTGACAGGCAGCAAACACAGAGGATTTGCTGACCTAGGAGTTAACAGACACAGACCTTAGTTCATATCTGCCTCTAAGGTCTTTGTGAAGGGACACCTGGGTGGCTCAGTCAGTGGAGATTTTGCCTTCCTCAGCTATGATCCTGGGGTCCTGGGATCGAGTCTCCTGTGTTGGCTCCTTGCTCAGCAGGGGGCCTGCTTCTCCCTCTGCCTGTGGCTCCCCCTCCTTGTGTGCTCTCTGTCTGACGAATAAAAAAAAAAAAAAAAAAACTTTTTAAAAAGGGGAGCTTTGTGAAATAAGATGTTTAACCCTGCAGTGCGTCATTTTTCTCTTTATAAAACTGATTTCACATGCTAGCATCTATGCCTCAGTTAATGGTAAAGTTATCTTAAAGAAGGAAAATGACATCATTATTTTGCACTACTCCTTGCCTTTCAAATGCACCCTTCTCAATCTTCACAAAAATAAAAATACCAGATTCAGTAATAGAATGAGAAAGATCAGAGACCATATTTAAAAAAAAAAAAAGAAGAAAGAAAAGAAAGTTAAGCTATTGGGCAATATGGGTCAACACTTGTTTTAATTTTCTTAGGCAACCAAAGACCATCTCTGTATGTGCTGCCTTGATAGCTCATCTTTGTAATGAGAATTAGATTAGACAGTTTAAATAAGACCAGTTTTTACCACTGTAGGAATAACTGAAGGTTACTCACATGACTGCACGAAGTAGGCACGTAATGAGTCAGAACCAGCATGTAGGGGCACCTGGCTGGCTCAGTCGGGAAAGCATGCAGCTCTTGATCTTGGGGTTGTGAGCTCGAGCCCCGCATTGAGTGTAGAGATTACTTAAACAAATAAACTTAAGCCCTTAAGAAAAAAAAAACATTTAGACATGTCTGGACCTGAATTTTTTTTTTTAAGATTTTATTTATTTATCAGAGAGAGAGAGAGAGAAGGAGAGCACAAGAAGGGGGAGTGGCAGGCAGAGCACGCAGAGGGAGAAGCAGGCTCCTCGTTGAGCAGGGAACCCGACTTGGGACTTGATCCCAGGACCTTGGGATCACGACCTGAGCCGAGGGCAGATGCTTAACTGACTGAGCCACACAGGTGTCCTTTGCCCTGATTTTTAAGTTGCTTTTTTTTCTTTTCTCCCCTGTCATTTCCTACAGCTGCACAACCCACCCTGCTCTGCACCACCCCACCCCCAGTCATCCAAGTCACACCCCAATAGTATGTTATGCCTTGGATACTTGTCCTCTAGCTCAGCTCCATTAATTCCTAGTGGAACCCTCCAGAAAGAGAAGTTACAAAAAGAATTCCAAGGAATACTTTATATGGCACTCTAGATGCCAAGGGAACACAGCTGGATATAAGCAAGGAAGGGGGCATTCTCCATGTTTTCTCACAGTACAGCATGACCTGGCATCATATTTGGCAGCTCTGAAAACAAAGAAAGATGGCACTTTAAACAGATCCAGTATTATATTGGGTGTGGGCAACAAAGGAAGGCATCACTTCTGGAGGCTTCCTTTCTTAGGCAGCACATTAACCAGGTGACCAGAGTTCCAGAGCATATAAGAGGGCTTCCCAAGCTGATGCGAGGCTTGCCCTGGGAAGTTCGAGAGAGGCTGGAAGCCCTGTGATAGTGGGGGTGGGGGAAGGTGGGGGCAGGAATGTGAAATTTAATCGATCACTTATTTAAGTCCATTTGTACCCACAGGCTGGTGAAGACTGAGGAATTAGCTTATATGGATATTCTGGTAAAACCCAGATTTCAAATATTCTTCCCGTGGTATTCAGTTTGTTTTTCCATTGAGGTATAACTGACATAGAATAAACAGTACATATTTAGGGGTGCCTGGGTGGCTCAATCAGTTATGTGTCTAACTTTGGCTCAGGTCATGATCTTAGCGTCCTGGGATCAAGCCCTGCGTTGAGTACTGTGTCAGGCTCCACTCTCAGCGTGGAGTCTGCTTGTCCCTCTGCCTCTCCATCGGCTCATGCCCTCTCTCTCAAATAAATAAATAAATAAATAAATAAAATCTTAAAAAAAAAAAACAGTACATATTTAAAGTGTACACTGTGGGGGTGGGTGCCTGGCTGGCACATTCAGTGCAGCATGTGACTCTAGATCTTGGGGGTATAAGTTCAGGCCCCATGGAGATTACTTAAAAAAAAAAAATCTCTTAAAAAAATAAAATGTACACTCTGATAATTTTCAACATATGTATGCATCCATGAAACCATCGACAAAATCAAGATGGAGAACATATCTATCATCTCCAAGTTTGTGTGCTTTTGTAATCATCCCTTTCCTATTCCTCTTGTTCTCTATCCCCCACGCAACCACTATCTGCTTTCTGTCAACTACAGATTAATTTGGATTTTATAGAACTTTATATAAGTAGAATCATAACTATGCATCTTTTGTTATCTTGCTTCCTTTATGGCCTAATATTTGGAGATATATCCATGTTGTATATGTCAATAGTTTATTCCTTTTTATTGCTGAGCAGTATTCCATTGTATGAATATACCATAATTTGTTTATCCACACATCATTTTTTTTTTTTAGATTTTATTTATTTATTTGAGAGAGAGGGAATATAAGCAGTAGGGAAAGGGAGATGCAGACTCCCCGCTGAGCTAGGAGCCCGATGTAAGACTCCATCTCAGGACCCTGGCATCATGACCTGAGCTGAAGGCAGACACTTAACTGACTCAGCCACCCAGGCCCCCCTCCACCCATCTGTTGATGGGTGTTTGGGTTGTTTCTATCCCAAAGTTCAGTGATGCTCTTTTTATTAAAACAAACAAACAAACAAACAAAACTGCACAGTGAAGGAAACAATCCACAAAATTAATATTACTCAGCCGTAAAAATGAACAAAATCTTGCCTTTTGCAACAATGTGGATGGAGCTAGAGAGTATTATGCTAAGTGAAATAAGTCAGAGAAAGAAAATACCATATGATTTCACTCCAAAGTCAAATTTAAGAAATGAAACAGATGAACAGGAGGGGAAAAAAGAGAGGCAAACCAAGAAACAGACTTTTAATGACAGAGAACAAATTGATGGGTTACCAGAGGAGAAGTGGGTGTGCAGAAGGGTTAAATAGGGAATAGGGATTAAGGAGAGCACCTGTGATGAGCAGCAGGTGATGTGTAGAAGTGTTGAGTCACTATATTGTACACCAGGAACTAAATTTACACTGTATGTTAACTGAAATGTAAATAAAAACTTGGGGGGGGGGAAGGAGAAACAGTTAAACCAGGTTAAATCAGTCCAATCATATCTTTAATATGTGAGGCCATTATGCTCTTCTAGGATGCTAAGAAACCAAAACAAGAAATACTGAATTTGAAATAAAAGATTACCTGAGGTTAATTATCATACAGGTTATTTAGTTGCTTGTTGTAAGCCCCCTTCTCTAACATGAATAAAAGAAATATTTTATTGCAAAGAAAAAGAAAGAAATTCTTTTTACTCTTTGGGGTTCGTGATAGAGTTTCTATTGCTACGTGTTGAATGAAGTTTGCCAGTGTTCTGTCATGTCTAATCAGCTGTTAATACAATCTAGAGTGTTTTTTCCTCTCTGACATTGTAGTTCTCATCCCTAGAAATTGTGTATGGGTGTTCTTTTATATCTCCCAAGTTTCTACTTATATGTTGAATACATGGGATATAATTTAAACAATATAGCTAAAAATAAGTAAATACTATAGTTAAAATAAATACTCCTTAATTGTAACCTTTGTATCTGTTCTGAGTAGGTTTAGTGGATTGATTTCTCTTTTAATGGCTCCTTCTTTCCTGCTTTGCATTCCTGGTAATCTTAGATTGGATGCTGTAAATTTTACTTTGTTGAGTGCAGTATATTTTTATACTCCTCTGTAACTTTTTTGAGCTATTTCTGATAAGTAGTTTTTACTTGAAAACAGTTTGTTATCTTTGGGGTCTCAATTTTCAGATTTCTTAGGGTAGGGCCACAGCGGCATTTAGTCTAGAATTAATTATTCCCCACTCCTGAGGCAAACCCCTCTGAGTATTGTACCCAAATTACGAATTTTTCCAGCTTGTGTAAACAGACACTATTTCAGATTATCTGTGAGCCCAGAATACTATTTTCTCTACTCCTTTCAGATAGTTATTTGGCAGGCCTCAAAAGATTTCCTTACTGCATGTGTTGATAGTACTCTGCAGAACACCCTACAGAGCTCTGAGATGTTTTCTCTCTGCAGCTCTCTCCTTTCTGGTACTGTCCTGAGAACTTTAGCTGCCTTGGTCTTTCGGGACTCTCAGCTCTGTCTCCTCAGCTTAGAGAGTCTTGGGCTCTGCCCACATTTTTCCCCTTTGCTCCTGGCCTGGAACCTTTCTCAAGGAGGTGAGCTGGGGGCAACTGTTTCTCATCTCTTAGAGATCACTGTCTTTTGTTACTTGATGTCCAGTGGCTAGAAAATTGTTTCACGTATTTTTTTTTTCCAAGTGGACAAGTAAATCTATTTCCTATTACTTCATCTTGGCTGGAAGTGAAAGTGATTACCTTCATTACTAGTACAATTTATTTCAGTATAAGTTTATACAATTTAGTATTTAATAATGGCTGTGTAGGTTACATGGCTACAAAATTCCTGAGATTTTAACTGGCTCTCACAAGCCGGTATAGGCTAGCACACCTCTGCCTGACCTTCACTTTCTGCATCAGTTGGCAAAGACATTATTTTATTTTATTTTTTAATATTTTATTTATTTGAGAGAGAGAGAGAGAGACAGTGAGAGAGAGCATGAGCGAGGAGAAGGTCAGAGGGAGAAGCAGACTCCCCATGGAGCTGGGAGCCTGATCCAGGACTTGATCCCAGGACTCCAGGATCAGGACCTGCGTGCCCTGAAGGCAGTCGCTTAATCAACTGAGCCACCCAGGCTCCCAAAGACATTATTTTATAATATAAGATTATTTCTAGCTTATCAAGTCTAAATTCCATGGCCTTAAGAAGAACAACTCTAGTTATTCAGTGATTTTTAAAAACAAAGCAAATAAGGGGCGCCTGGGTGGCTCAGTGGGTTAAAGCCTCTGCCTTCAGCTCAGGTCATGATCTCAGGGTCCTGGGATCAAGCACAGTATAGGGCTCTCTGCTCAGCAGGGAGCCTGCTTCCTCTCTCTCTCTGCCTGCCTCTCTGCCTACTTGTCATCTCTGTCTGTTAAATAAATAAACCTTAAAAAAAAAAAAAGCAAATAAGATAAAACTAATAAATTCTTCGGGATTCAGACTCAGGATTCAATGAACTACACTACTCTCTTCATTCAATAGTTTCCTGCCTCTCTGTAGCCCAAAGCATGTTTCTAGCCCAGGTCTTTGTCATCACTAGACTAAGAACTTACTGTAACTGGTATTTCTGCTTTTCATCTTGTTTCTCTTCAATTCTACCCTCCATGGCATCAACGGAATGAGCCTTCTTAAAAAAAAAAAAAAAAAAAAATCACAGCCTTGATGAGGTGTTTCACATTACCTGTGGGATGAACTCCAAGCTCCTTAGGATATGTACAGCTCTGCAAACAAACAGACAACTAACAAAATACATCACTCCCAAATCTTGTTCCCCTTGGTAGTATATACTTCATACCCACGTCATGGCTTCATGGAGGCATTTTGTGCTTTTTCAGTCTTTGACCTTCGATTTGACATTGTGATTGCTTTGGCCATTGGGATGTTAGGAATGTGACATGAACAAAGGCTTGCACTTCTTCCATCACTATTAGAGGAACATACCTGATAGCCTCTGTCCCTGTATCCTAAACCCATAGTGAGTATGTGGGCTGGACCCTCAATGTGAAGCAGAACATCCCAGCCAACCCAACATTAGCTATTTGCCATTGACCTGCAGACCAGTGAGCCTGAAAATAAATGCTAATTGTTGTAGGCCATGAAGATGTTTTGTGGTTGTTTATTATGCAGCAAATTCTGATGGGCAAAATAACTAAAATTTATTATTTCATGTCAGGAAGTTTCACACCTATTAGCTCATTTAACTTTCTCAATAAATCGTGAAAGTTTTTGTTTTTGTTTTGCATTGTATGGATGGGAGAAGTGGTATTTTTTGAGCTTATGTTACTTGCTTAACTTTACATACTAAGTGTAGTGGATATGAGATTGGAATTCAGATTTGTCTTTCCCATTACACACTGTCATTTCCTACTTCTCCCGTAATTTCTTCTATTTTCTGCTTCAGCAACAACATACTCTAAAGCAGCATTTCTCTCTCAAGCCTTTGCACATGCTGTACCTAGGCATATGGTGGGTGGTCAATAAATATTTGATGAGTGGCTAATGAATAAATGGCTATGTAGAAGCCTCTTTTTCGCCACCTGGTTAATTCAGTGTTCAAAGCTGTTTTAGAGATCATTCTTTTCTTTTTCTTTAAAGAGTTTAGCTAGTTATTTGAGAAAGAGCCAGAGAGCACGAGCAGAGGGAGAAGGAGACAAGGAGATTCCCCATGGAGCTCGATCCCAGAACCCTGAGATCATGACCTGAGTGGAAGGCAGCTGCTTAACCGGCTGAGCCACCCAGGTGCCCCTGGAGATTATTCTTATATGAAGTTTTTTCTCCCCCTCTTCAATAATTTCTTCCTTTCTGCTTTTCAACCTATCATAGTAAAAAATTCTACCTATCATACTAAATGGCAGTGATCTCATGGAAACATTTGTTTTCCTTACCTTAAACTTTCTCATTGTTAGTGTCCAGAAAAGTTCATTTTGCATCCCTAGGGCAAATCTGGGAGTAGCACACAACTAATAAGTATATGTTTTCATTCTCAGTGTTCCTTGTGATTACCAAAATAGATCTAAGCTTCCTCAAAATCCCAATTATTATGACCACCCCTGATGCTATCTGCATTCATAAGCAAACACTGAAGAAAAACTTAAAACTACTTTTCAAGAGGTTTAGCAAACTCCTTACCTGTACTCTAGGACTTCCCATGTTTCTTCCAGGACCCTCCTGATTGCATATAGCAGACTTTGAGGGAAAGCGCTTGTGAATGCCATACTTGCAGGGGGAAAATATTTGAAAATTGTTTAATTTGAAGGTTTGAGAATTATTTTTCTTAACCAAAGTATCTTAAACGCATAGAGTTTTACAAGGAGAAATCAAATGACTTACGTTTTAAAGTAATTACTTTTTTAAACACTGATGACAGAACCCACAGAAGAGATTACCTCGAAAGTACTTTTCGAGGAAGAGCAACCACCACTAGATGTCAGCACTTAAGAACTATAACCCCGCCAATGTCTCTAATGTCGGTTGAATTTGTTTTCAAGATTATGATTTATGATAAAAGACAATTGGAAAACATTTGTAATGTTTGTTTGAAATAGGGAAAATAATCTGTTTAGGAAATAATAAACTCTATGGCAACAATTCTAACAAGAATAAAAATCTCATTTTAAGTAACCATTTTGCAAACCCTGGAGGGATGTTCACCAACCAGTACCTTGCCGAAACAGCTCAAGACAGGATTCTCCTAGCGAGGAGTCCCCACAGGCAACACCCTATCATCTCAAAAACTGAAGAAGTGGACTTTCAATCTATATATCTGGGATTTTCTTCAAATCAGGACAATAAGAAGTTCTTCTTCACAAAACCATACTAGTTGTGGTCCTGCATTAGGACTTCTTTTGTTGGTTCTTGTCAACCATCAACTTTCTCCCATTTCTTTTTTTTTTAATTATTTTCTAAGTTTTATTTAAGTAATCTCTACACCAGACATGGGGCTCAAACTCAAGACTCCAAGATCAAGTCTCATGTTCCTCCCACGGAGCCAGCCAGACACCCGTTTCTCCTTTTATTTATTTATTTTTATTTATTTTTTTTTTTTAAAGATTTTATTTATTTATTTGACAGAGAGGGATCACAAGTAGACAGAGAGGCAGGCAGAGAGAGAGAGAGAGGGAAGCAGGCTCCCTGCTGAGCAGAGAGCCCGATGCGGGACTCGATCCCAGGACCCTGAGATCATGACCTGAGCCGAAGGCAGCGGCTTAACCCACTGAGCCACCCAGGCGCCCCCGTTTCTCCTTTTAAATATAAGCCATGCGATCACTAAATATCCTTTGCTTTTGAAGCATATTTAACAAATCAAAATCAGTGCACTGACAGGCCCTTTAAATTACAAACCTTTGTTCGTTTTGGTTTTTTCCTAGAACAACAACAACAAAAAAATAGTGTCTCTTTGGCCGTTTCTAAATAGCAAAGAAAGAAAGATGTATCATGATCAAAGAGTATGGTGGGACGCCTGGGTGGCTCAGTCGGTTAAGCATCTGCCTTCAGCTCAGCCGGGATCCTGTTTTTCCCTCTCCCTTGCCTGCCACTCTACCTGCTTGTGCTCACTCTCTTTCTTTCTGTCAAATAAATTAATAAAGTCTTGGGGAAAAAAAAAAAAAGCAAGGAGTATGGCAAAGGTGTGTCCACAGGGTGGGGTCTGTGAGCCTATGGCTGAGAGTAATGCAAGTCTAATTAGCTGCTTAATGAACCATTATTAAGCTGTCTGGGGTTGAGTGAGGAATGTACACACTTGGCTCAGCTGACTGGCATCATTCTGATCACAGCCTGAAAGGAAACAATAGAATCTGTTAGGCCATTAGATACTTTCATAGGTAGCCTCAGAGAGTTCTTCCATATTGAAATTCTGTAATACAGGAGACTAATTAAATAGCCCCTGTTTCTTGTACCACCTGCACTTAATTTTAAGGAAGTGAAAACTGTTTTTATTCTTACTTAAAAGTTAAAAAAAAAACAAAAACAAAAACTAAAATCCCATTACAGAATTAGCATTTCTATTCACGGTGCCTTATGACGGAGAAATCTCAAAGTACTTTTGTTTATTGAGGTGCCTGGCTGGGTCAGTCTGTACAGTGTGTGACCAAGTCTTGGGATCATGAGTTGGGGCCCTGTGTTGGGTATAGAGCTTACATTAAAAAAAATACACACAAGAGATTTTATTTTTTTGTTCCAGTCAAGATTATATGATGGGTCAGAGATAGGGTTATTTTACATGGCCTTTTCTTACTTTGTTGAGCTCATAATTTTTTAAATCTCTTTGGGAATCAAGGTAATTATGTAAAATTTTGTTCTTCTGAAGTGTGCTCTTCATCTGTAATACACATCTTCTACTTCATTCTGTTTCTGTTCCAGCATTTTTGTACAGGTCCCATATGAGTGTTTATTACCTGTCAAAAAGAGTGTGATAGAATGATCTTAATACCTTCCCTTATTCATTTGGAGACCCTTTGAATCCTTACCTTAGACACAATGTGGAAGTTTCTTTTTGATGTCATTATTTTATAATTAGTTCCCAAGGCCTAAAGGGGCAAGGGATGGGTATAAAAACCAGTGGCTATAGGTAGCCCACAGTATTAGGGCTTTATGTTAACAGTTCAACCATTGTGTACACTGATGCCAAATTATGAAAAATACTTTATCTTTCTTATTCAGTGGGATATCCACAGATGTTGGTTTATTCTGTAATTTAAGGGCGTGTTACAGAATTTGGTAAAAAATCGGGTTAACGTGACAGCTCATGTTTGTTAATTCTCTTTCTTTCCTTTTTTCTTCCCTTCCTTCCATTTCTTTCTTTCCTTTCTTTTACAGGTCAACTTGTCCTTTTCTCCATCCAACTGGATATTCATCTGCTGCAAATTTAGTTCCCAATATAGAATCCCCTCTTACCCTTCAGAGCCCCCTCATCCTGATTAAGGAGCTGGATTAGACAAACTTTTAAATGTTAGTGGCCACAGATGTATTACAATTTACCCTCTGCAATGGAGAAATGGCTCTAGGAGACTCGGTTTTTGCCTTTCTTACAGCCTCCCATGCTTTCAGTCTTGCATCTTCAAAATGGTAGGTACCCTATTATCCTAAATTACCTCTGATAATATTGTATGACCTCAAGCAAGGAAATGCTTTGTTGATGCCATGGGAAAACTCTCAACTCTGAGAATTCTACTTGTTACATTATGGACCCTATCATGTTCTATTTTTTTTTCAATAAACTTGTTTCATTTCCATAATTTTAAGATTAAAGATTTTAGGGACACCTGGGTGGCTCAGCTGGTTAAGCATCTGCTTTCAGCTCAGGTCATGATCCCAGGTCCTGGGATTGAGCCCTGCATCAGGCTCCCTGCTCGGCGGGGAGTCTGCTTCGCCCTCTCCCTCTGCCTGCCACTCCCTCTGCTTGTGCTCTCTCTCTCTCTGACATATAAATAAATAATATTTTTTTTAAAAGATAAAAGTTTTAAAAAAAATTAGTCAGCTTCAATTTTGCAGCAAATAAAATTTAGTACCCTGGAAATTTAAATATGGAATGGGTCAACTTGCTCATTTGCTCTCTCTGTCAAATAAATAAAAAAAATAAAAAATAAAATTAGTGCCCTTCCTCAGCCCATGTACTTGCTCTAATGTATTTATCTTCGTTTGGAAAAAATTTCTTTACTGCTACTTCTTTAATCATAATTTTATCTACTTTTTCTACAGGCTATTTTCTTATTATTTAGAAGATGAGCATCACTACAGTGAAATGGGTGGTTAGATGAAAACAGTGTTTTATAAATCAATATAGATAACATTTTATAGTCCCAATCCTGCTTATTAGTTGTGTGAAACATAGCCTCAGCTGTCTCATGTTTGTGTGCCTTATTATCATCCAAACAACCCTTGGGATTGTCAGACCATCCCCTACATCTCTGCTCAACGTGGTTCTAGGGGGCAATGAGAATTTGCTAGAGTTTCTACCCACTATCAGGACCAGGTCAAGTCCATTCCTTTGACTAGCCCATGTGGCTCATGCTCTTCTTTTGTAAACACTGCAGGATTCTGTTCCTTGGCAGTGCTTTCTAGACTACTGTTTTCACTATCATCCTGATGTCGGCATATGTCTTTGCATCTCCACCCACAATATTCTACTGGTCTTTGTTGTATTGACCCCACAGTGGAAGAAAGAGAGACGATAAAGTGTTGTTGTTGTTTTTTTTACGATACTCTTTTGGTCTCCAAATATAACTCTTACTATGAAATGATTCTTCATTGTACTGAAATGCTCCCTCCATGAGGGCAGGTATAAAACCATCCATATTTCTAGGATACCTCCTGGCACATAGTAAGTGCTCAATCTTATTTGTTCAATGAATGGTCTAAGTCCTTCAAGGACTGGCTAGAGAGTACATAAATGACAACATTGACTTTAAACATATCCTCTCTGGTGGACTTTTTCAGACAAGACAGCATAGACTTCTCTCCTTGTTCCTGCCAAGTACAGCTATAAACCCTGGAAACAATGAAAGAGGCAATCATAGGAGGCCTTTGTAAGGTGAAAAGGGAAAGGCAGACTGGCTAGGGACCAAAGACTAGAGGAACAACACAGCGGTCAGGTATCTTAATTATCCTCCTCACCCAGAAACAGAAAGCAACCCAGGCCCCATGTCTCCTGTCCAATGGCAGGAAATGGACCAGGTAGGCTCATTCGCCCCCTGGATCAAATAGGAGTCCTGCAAATAACACAAGGCAGGCCAGTGGCACTGACCAGGGGGACAGAGTAGAAGTTCCTCTGACAACAGGTGGCTCTGGGGAACTGCTCTTCATCCCTGTGAGCTGAAGAATTCCTTTCCCCACCCAGAGGCGCAGGTGGCTTGGCTGGGGAAGTGCCTTTTATCTCCACAGATGGCATCAACAGAGATCAGTCAGAACCCTGGTGGTACCAGGGGGGGAAAGCAGACCAAAATAACACAGCAAAGTCTCCAAAAATTAAATTGTCATTGGAACCACAGTCTATAAGTAGAATACGATCTGCATGGTAAACCTAAACAGAGTGACTGCCTGCTAAAATAGAAGATGTATATAAGACCTAGAATCACCCAAGTGTCTAGTATATAATAGAAAATCAGCTGTCATACCTAGAGCCAGGAAAATCACAACTTGAATGAGAAAAGACAATGAAATGATACCAACACCAACATGAATCAGATTTTGGAATTATCTGACATGGATTATAGAGCAGACATCATAAAAATGCTTCGACAAGCAAATGTCAATTCTCTTGAAATAAAGGAAAATGTAGACAATCTCAGTAAAGAAACAGATGTTAAAAAAATGGAAAATAGAAAGCTGAAAGAAATATAATAACCAACACCAACAAATCATTAGATTGGCTCAATTGTACAATGCAGATGACAGGACAGAATCAGTGAACTTGAGAACAAATAAATAGAATTCACCAAATCTGAATAACAGAAAAAAAAAATAGACTTCATGAAAAGAATACCCTTTTTCTGATGATCAAAAAGAACCTCTTGCTATGCGGTGAATTGTTTCCCATCCTGATGTATTAAACCCCACTCCTGTCCAGCTGGATGGACTTCATCTCCCTTCTTTGTCCTAATTTCATTATCACAGGGATGTAGCTATCAGTCCCAAAGCTTCCTCCAAGGGCTCCTGGGACTCTAAGCAAAAAGGAAATTTTGTAACCTGCTTCAAGGTTCACATTGGGAAGCTTAACAACTAAGGTCACTTTCTGAATCCTTCCATCTCCCATCTAACATATTTCTTTTTTTTTTTAAAGATTTTATTTATTTATTTGACAGAGAGAGATCACAAGTAGACAGAGAGGCAGGCAGAGAGAGGGAGGGAAGCAGGCTCCCCGCCAAGCAGAGAGCCCGACGCGGGACTCGATCCCAGGACCCTGAGATCATGACCCGAGCCGAAGGCAGCGGCCCAACCCACTGAGCCACCCAGGCGCCCCTATCTAACATATTTCTAATCATTCCTGATGAGATAGCATTGGGTTGCCCCATCAGGACTCAGAAGCACAGTCTCCTAGCTAGAATCTATGACAATCCTTTGAACTTGAGAAATTGGCTCTATAAATTTGAAATATATAGCTCTATAAATCTAAATATATAAACTTTTATTGAGATTTTATAAATTAGTTAGCTACTCATTATACAAAGTGAAAAATATACAAAAAGCGGTATAAAAGAAACTTTTTTTTTTTGTACAAGTCCTATCCCTTTCAGAGTAAATCTTAACTTTTCTCAACGACTCCTTAATCTGTGGTTTTCTTTGCTATCCTTAAGAAAAATATAAATCATCTTTTTTCCCTAAGATTTTTAATTAATTTACTTAAGAGAGAGAGGGAGAGAGCACAAGCAGGGGGAGCAGCAAAAGGAGAAGCAGGCTCCCCACTGAGCAGGAAGCCCAGTGTGGGGCTCTATCCCAGGACCCTGGGATCATGACCTGAGCTGAAGGCTGACCCTTAACCAACTGAGCCCCTCAGTCACCCCAGAAAAATATAAATCTTCTACTTAACAGTATTTTGAAACTGCTCACAGTTACGCCTGCTGATTCAATTTGTGTGTTCTACTTTGGGAAACGTTTTGACATCTAAAGCCTTACTTTAGCTGTTTCAAATACCCTGTAACTAGGTTTTCAGAGCTTAGGGGAAGTCTGTTGTTAACTAATTAGCTCTGGCTAATTGCTTGCATATTCTAATTGCCCTAGCTATCTATCCCTGAATCCACCATAATCTCCGAGACCTGAATTCTTGGCACTTCTCTCACTTGTCAGATTTGGCTTCATTCCGTTCTGAAGCTTGCCGGCTAAACCCACTCCTTCCTGGTTCTCTTTAGACTGGGAGAATAACAGAGGAAAACATGGACTCAACTGACAAATCACAGAATGTGGCTCCTGCCACGTCTTTCTCCCCAAATTCATAACTTCATACGGTTATTAAAAAATAAATTTCAACAAGTGCTTACAGTATTCCAGGCAAGGTAATGGTCTGTTGAGAAAAGGGAGCTGACAGCAGCCACACGGAAGCATCGCCCCAGTCAAGCCGCTCTTCCCATCTGATTAACTTGAGTTTTGTGTTCATATTACTTCGCATATTATTTTTCCTGAGTTTAAATCCTAGTTTAAGGACCTACTTTCGGTGTGTCCGAGTAAACTATTTAACAGCCCCCCAAGTCTCAGTTTATGCATTTATAAATGGAGAATTATATGAGTACTATATTACGATTCTGTGGGAAGATCAACTGTGGTGATCAACAGTGCCTCAAATATAGTAAGCACTTGATACATGTTAGCTATTGTCACTCTTCTTTATCATTGAATTAAGTTGTTCCCATACCCCTTATTTACTAAATTATAAATTTTGTGAAGTCAGGACAGTCTTCATCATCTCTGTTACCATTTTGGGAGGCTTCATCTGAAAGTGACTGACCCCTTTTCATGGCTTCTGTTGCCACCACTCACATCACCTTTGCCACCGACTCTGTCACATTTTTCCAACCAGAACTCTGCTACGTGGCTACAAAATGCCTGCCACAACAGCCTTCTAATTTGGTGGGGACTCCAATACTTGCTTTGCTATGATATCACCAAATATATCAGAAGGCAGTAGAGATATCCCTGGCTATTTACTTCTCAAAACCCCATTCAGAGTCACAGAGGATTGGCACTGGAGCCCGGGCATCTGAATTTCTAACTGTCACTGTGTGACTTCTTGAAACATATATTAATTCTCACTGGAAGATGTAGCATAATTTATTCACTTAATTAATCATGATTCTATATGATTTTTTGAATCTCTTCAAGTAAGGTGGATTTTCAAGCAAGGTGAACCTGGTAGGAAATCTGTATGACATCATTTTATTTCTGTATATTTTTTTTCTTTTTAAAGATTTCATTTATTTATTTGAGAGAGAGAGAGAGCAGAGTAAGAGAGAGTGAGACAGCTTGAGCTAGGGGTAGGGGCAGAGGGAGAGAGAAAAGCAGACTGCCTGCTGAGCAGACGCCCCATGCTGGGCTTGATCCCAGGGCCCAGGGATCATGACCTGAGCCAAAGGCAGAGGCTTAACCACCTGAGCCACCCAGGCACCCTCTTATTTCTGTATACTTTCATTGGGAGAGAGGACATAGGCTAAAGGCAGTAGTCAGACGTACATGCTTCTCTCACATTTATTCCACCAGGCCAAACATCCAGCCTCTGGAACTGAAGCTGACTAAATTTTACTTAGGTCCCCATTTTGTAGAAAAAGTTGTCTTTATTTACATTCATATGTATTCTAAATATGTTCAATATAAATGTACTAATACCAATACTTAACTTTAGACAATCTTCTAGAAACACGGCTGAAGGATACTGCATGTCTCTGTTACTGATCCCTGGGCTTGACATTTATAGTGATTCTAAGTCAGCAGGTCATTTCAGGGTCTAGACTTGGTGAGAAATATTAGGAAGAATGACTGGTTGTTGATCTAAGCCCTAGTTTTCAATCTAGCTTTTTTGTTTTAATCTCCATCTGTCTTGCCTCTCTGTATATATCGTAACTGGTTCAGACTGGGAAAAGGAAAATGGAGTATTATTTAATGCCTTACCAAGTTAACTGAAACTGGTGACAAACCCAAGGCATAGCAAGGGGAGAAGAAAAATTAGTGTACAGTAAGAAAGTAGAAAAGATAAAGTAACTGGAATTAAAACTAAACTAAAACTAAAAAAAAACCCCTAAAACTAAAAAAAAAAAAAAATCTAAAAATAAAAAAAGTAAACAAAATAAAATAACTATTAAAAAAAGTAGAAAAGAGAGACTGAAATAAGAAAAGCAAAATAAAAACAAAGGAATATATACTTTTAAAACAACTAAAAGTGATAAGAAAGGCCCTAACAATTGCTTTCAGTGCTATTCCTGATAGCCAGTTGAAGGAGACTCAGTAGACTAAAGTCTAGAATGTTGACCTCTTTTTTCTTTATAATGCTGCCTTTATGTGCAGACAAAAAATTAGTAATTGACCATTGATTACACCGAAATATAATTGTAGATACAGATACTGGTCACTAAACAACCTTATCATGAACAGAGATAGGTTAACCAATGACTTTAACACCCACTTGCTAAAAGAGAAAACTTTCATGTATTTTTCAAATTGGTATCATTTAGTTCATTGGTTCTTTTGAAAGTGTCCCAGAAATCATGATTCAGGGAAATTTGAATTGAGGTCCAGGAATTAAAATTTTTTTTTCATTTTTTTAAAAAGATTTTATTTATTTATTTGACAGAGAGAGAGATCACAAGTAGGCAGAGAGGCAGGCAGAGAGAGAGAGGGGAAGCAGGCTCCCCGATGAGCAGAGAGCCCGATGTGGGGCTCGATCCCAGGCCTGAGATCATGACCTGAGCCGAAGGTGGAGGCTTAACCCACTGAGCCACCCAGGTGCCCCAGGAATTTAAATTTCTATTAAGCTCTTCAGGAGATTTTGATGTGAGTGATTTGTAGAACACCCTTTGAGAAACATGAAGTAAATAAATAACCTTAGAATCCTCCTCTGAAGAGGCACTTGGGTGGCTCAGTCAGTTAAGTTTTTAACTCTTGATTTCAGTTCAGGCCATGATCTCTGGGTCACATTATTCAGCCTTGTGTCGGGCTCCAAGCTCAGTGTGGAGTCCGGTTGTTCCTTTCCTTCTGCTCCTCCCCTGGCTCACTCTCTCTCTCCTCTCTCTTTCTCCAAATAAATAAATAAAATCTTAAAAAAAAAAAAAAAGAATCGTCTTCTGGAAATGAAAATGATTATGAGCATAATCATTTATATGCTTTTTTATCATTTATAGGCTTTTTTATGAGATATAAATGAGATATGAGATATAAATACTTAGAGTCTGGTATTTAGTAAGGACTCAACACATGTTAATTCTTCACCCCAAATCCCTTCTTATTTTATTTTTTTATTTTTATTTTTTTAAAGATTTTATTTATTTATTTGACAGAGAGAGATCACAAGCAGGCAGAGAGGCAGGCAGAGAGGCAGGCAGAGAGAGAGAGTGAGGAGGAAGCAGGCTCCCCACCGAGTAGAGAGCCTGATGTGGGACTTGATCCCAGGACACTGAGATCATGACCCCAGCCGAAGGCAGAGGCTCAACCCACTGAGCCACCCAGGCATCCCAATCCCTTCTTATTTTAGAAATTGCTTCCCACTATACAAAAAGGACAAGTGTTGAATTACAATATAATTTCTCTCTACTCAATCACATCACAATAAATGTATTCTGGTGTTCCGTTAGGTTTATTTCTGAATAACTTTACTGACTGTTTAAGACTGGTCTACCATCTACTCCAGTTTAACATCCGTTATACTATGTTTTAATACATGAAATCAAGATGGCTGTTATAATTTTTTAATTCTGTCCCATAATTTGAGTCAACTTGTTTGTCACTATCTTAAATACCAAATACCACTTGTACTTTAACACTATCTTTCCATGATTGATCTGAGGCTAAAAGCACAGCAATTTTAGTTATTAAGGTAGGACTAATGGAAGAAATGACTCCAGGCAGATCACTGGTGGGAATTCCTTACCATCAACTCTATCCCCAACATGGGACTTAAACTCATGACTCTGAGATCAAGAGTTACATGCTCTACCAACTAAGCCAGCCAGGTGACCCAACTCTATAGTAATTTTTCTATGTTATTTTATTTTATTATTTTTTATTTTAAATAAATAAATAATAATTAATAAATAAATAATAAAATAAGAATTTATTTATTAAAATATTATTATTTTATTATTATTTATTAGTATTATATTATTATTAGACAGAGAGAAAGACAGGAGTGTGAAGGGGGAGGAAGTGGCAGGGGGTGAGGGAGAGAGAGAGACTCCCAAGCAGGCTCCATGCTCAGTGTGGAGCCTGCTATGGGGCTCAATCTTACGACCCCAAGATCGTGACTGGAACTGAAATCAAGACTGGGATGCTTTTGGGAGATGGAGAGGAGAATGAGTTGGGGGAAATTGGAAGGGGAGACAAACCATGAGAGACTGTGGACTCTGAGAAACAAACTGAGGGTTTTGGAGAGGAGGGGGGTGGGGGATTGGATGAGCCTGGTGATGGGTATTAAGGAGGGCACGTATTGCATGGAGCACTGGGAGTGGTGCATAAACAATGAATTTTGGAACACTGAAAAGAAAAAATTAAATTAAATTAAAAAGAAGTTTTTAAAATCAAGCATTTAATATAATCTATGTTAAAGTTAAGTAACAAAAGGTATATATGAATCTACAAAATTTTGAGGCATCCTCCATTGTTTTCCTTGACATTTCAAAATATGTTGCAATGAAAAAAATTCAGTGTTTTTCTTTTCTCAATAAATTTATTTTTATGGACAATCCGTAAACTCTTTGCGAATATTTTTGGGGGACAAATCTCGTATTTAAAACTTAAAAATGGACTCTAAAAATTAGCAGAGACATCTTCATACCTACCACTACCTACAACCCTGATGGGGGAAAAGGGGTCTCTAGTTTTTTTTTTTAGAAGCATTACAAAAATTATTTTAAATGTATTGCCTTGTAGGTTGTGCTTCTGATGAAACTAAAAGCAGATGATTCCAGGAACTCCTTTTCTAGATTAAACAATGATCATACAACAGAACCTTGAACCATATTGCCTCAGTACCTCTTATAATTTATATATAGAGAAAATTCTGAGTAACACTACTGAAGGGAAAAATGTAAAAATATGGAAGTTCCTGAATTTATCATTATTTGTATGTCATTCTTTAACCTTTTTATTCAATGGCCAGTAAGTCAGTAATAATTTATTTATTTATTTTTAAATATTTTGTTTATTTATTTGAGAGAGAGAGAAAGAGATAGTGAGAGAGAACATGAAGGGGGAGGAGAGGGAAAAGCATGATGCAGAGCTCAGTTCCAGGATCATGACCTGAGCAGACGCCTTAACCACAGGAGCCACCCAGGTGCCCTGAGTCAGTAATAATTTTGGATAAAAAAATGGGCATGGGGCGCCTGGGTGGCTCAGTGGGTTAAAGCCTCTGCCTTCGGCTTAGGTCATGATCCCAGGGTCCTGGGATCAAGCCCCACATTGGGCTCTCTGCCTGCCTCTCTGCCTACTTGTGATCTCTGTCTGTCAAATAAATAAAATCTTAAAAAAAAAAAAAAGATGGGCATGGTCTGAAGGTTAGCAAAGTGTTCTCCATCTCTTCTCCCCAAATACCACTCCCTACTCTTCCAAGTGTCTCAGAACAAATTTGCCTACCTTGGTAATTCTTCCCCAAGTCCTGGTTAGAAAGCAATGATAGGAAAAAATGTGTGAGAAGCCACATAAAAAAATACTAGCCTATGATTACATGTGCACAAAGAGTTTACTTACCAGGTTAGTTCTCATCAAAGAGCAGGTGGGTCTGGATGAAAATGGAAGAGTAAGAAAGAGGCCATGCAAAAATGATCTGACACATTTCTCCAAAAGTTGCAGATGAGTACGTTCCCATGACCTGGAGACATCATAGGACTGAAGCTGGAAAACGACCTAAGGATCAGAATTTCATATCAATATTGATGTGTAAAAAACCGCCCCGAAATGTAGCAGCTTAAAACTTCAAACACTAATTATTTCTCATGTATCTTTGGGTTGGCTAGGTGATTCTCACTGGGAGAGAGCGCAAACTGAAGGCAGTTGTCAGAGGTAAATGCTTCTCTCACACTTATTCTACCGAGCCAAGGATCCAGCCCCTAGAATTGAAGTGGACTAAATTTTACTTAGGTCGCTGTTTTGTATTTCTTTTTTTGCTTTTACATATTCAGATATATTCCAAATATGTCATCCTTAATTTGATCTTTGTTCTGAGATCTCTTAATTCCTCTGAAGGTTTTTGTTTAATTCAACTTCTGCTCCAAGACCAATTTTTAATTAACCAAACCTTTACAAGCTTTTATGTTCTACCACATGAAGTAAAAATGCAGTTGCCAATAAATAAATATGAAAAGAAAAAAAAATTAAAAAAAAAAAAAGAAAGTAAAAGCACAAAAAAAAAATGCAGTTGCCATTTTAAGTATTCCAAGACCCTAGATTTCTAACCCTCTTGTGGCTAGGACTAATAAATCCTTCTCTGCCTCAAGGCTTGGGAGAATTGGATGAAAGCAGTGCAAGCTATTTATTTAATCTATTCTACAGCTATTTATTGGGTACTTACCCAAAGTATAAAAGCAAGAAAAACACCTCCTCATGGGATTAAATTAAATTATGTTGTAATATATGAAAATGACACTACTGATGTACCACCATTAAGTCTTGGATTTTAGTTTTCCAGAAATAAGGGAATAGGGATAAAGGTTCTATTAGTTTGTAATTTTCCTGTTTTCATTTCATTTCACCTCTCTAAATGTTGTGTCCCTTTTACACTCCCACAGCAGTGTATGAGAGTAGTGGTTTATGCACAGCCTTGCCAAAAGAGTGTCAAACCTCAGGATTTTTGTCTGTTTGATAGGCAAGCACAAATTTGTCATAATTTTAGGAAAGCAAAACTTTCTGCCCAGTTTTCATTTTTCTTTTCCATATGTGAAGGAGAGTCCATTAGATAACTTATAATTTGGGTGGTAGTGCTTCCCTTATAAACTTTTAATTTTGAAAACAAGATAAATTATATTTGTGATAAGTATACAGAGTCCTAAAGCAAACACTTATGCCTGGAGTTATTTCTTTTTATATTACAATGGTGGGGGAGAAATGGATGTGAGGGGCAACTGGTTGATTCAGTTGAAAGAGCATGCAACTCTTGATCTCAGGGTTGTGAGTTAAGCCCCATGTTGTGTGTAGAGAATACAAAAAAAAAAAAAAAAAGATAAACTGGGGCACCTGGGTGGCTCAGTGGGTTAAGCCTCCACCTTCGGCTCGGGTCATGATCTCAGGGTCCTGGGATCGAGCCCCACATCGGGCTCTCTGCTCAGCAGGGAGCCTGCTTCCTCCTCTCTCTCTGCCTGCCTCTCTGCCTACTTGTGATCTCTCTGTCAAATAAATAAATAAAATCTTTAAAAAAAAAAGATAAAAAAAACCAAAAGGGTTTATACCTATTTTTTTAAAAAAACTGATGTGGATCTAATCAGTTCTCTGCAGAAAGTTATTCATTTCTAAATTTTCTTTAAAGATTTTATTTATTTCTTTACGTAGAGAGAAAGAGCACACTGGTAAGCAGGGGGAGGGACAGAGAGGGAGAGAGAGAGAATCTCGAACAGACCCTACGTTGAGCATGGAGTTTGACATAAAACTTGATCCCATGACCTGAGATCACCACCTAAGCTAAAACCAAGAGTCAGACACTCAGCCAACTGAGCCACTCAGGCACCCAGAAAGATACGCATTTTTCAGTGAAGAAGCAAAATTGTCTACTTCTAATAATGATACCTTAGGGGTTTTAATTGCTCCCCCTCCAAAAGATGTTGCAGTCTTAACCTCCAATACCTGCAAATGTGACCTTAATTGGAAAAAGTCTTCACAGATGATCAAGTTAAGATGAGGTCATTAGGATGGGCTCTAGCAAACAAATACAATAGTATTCTTTCCTATTCTTAAAACTCTATTTTAAAAATTGTTTGAGGGGTTGGTTAAGTGTTTGCGGTTGGCTCAAGTCATGATCCCAGGGTCCTGGACTGAGCTCCACATTGGGCTCCCTGCTCAGCGGGGAGCCTGCTTCTCCCTCACCCTCTGCCTTTCTCCCAGCTAGTTCTCTCTCTCTCAAATAAATAAATAAAAATCTTAAAAAATAACTATTGTTTTAGAACAGGTGAGTAAATATGCAAAATACCTCATTTTCAGTATTATAATGCTCAATACTTATAATTCACAAGCAAAAGGACATGATATATAGGATTTACTTTCATATACTCCAGTCATTTATTTTTTTAAGACTTTATTTTTAAGCAATCTCCTCACCCAATGTGGGGCTCGAACCCACAACCTGGAGAATAACGGTTGAATGCTCCACCAACTGAGCCAGCCAGGTAGGAGGGGAGGGATGAGATATGAGACACTGCAACTGCATTTGTATTTTCTAAATACCTTGTTAATTATTTGCTTGATAATGTAATCAGGGACCATTCTTAAAGATTTTTTTTTTTTTTATTTGACAGAGATCACAGTAGGCAGAGAGGCAAAGAGAGAGGAAGGAAGCAGGCACCCTGCTGAGCAGAAAGCCCGATGTGGGGCTTGATTCCAGGACCCTGGAATCATGACCTGAGCCGAAGGCAGAGGCTTTAACCCACTGAGCCACCCAGGTGCCCCATCAGGGACCATTCTTAGACACCAATTAAAAAACAACATTTTTCTGGGGCCCTTGGCCAATTCAGTCACTGGAGCATATGACTCTTGATCTCAGGGTTGTGAGTTTTAGCCCCACATTGGGTACAGACATTACTTAAAAATAAAATCTTTAGGGGCACCTGGGTGGCTCAGTCATTAAGCGGTCTTTGGCTCAGGTCATGATCCTGGGGTCCTGGGATCGAGCCCCACATTGGGCTCCCGGCTTGGTAGGAAGCCTGCTTCTCCCTCTCCCACTCCCCCTGCTTGTGTTCCCTCCCTCACTGCATCTCTCTCTGTCAAATAAATAAATGAAATCTTAAAAAAAATAAAATAAAATCTTTGGAAATAAGTATTTTATTTTTTTTTTTTTATTTATTTTTTTTTTTTAAAGATTATTTATTTATTTATTTGACACAGAGAGAGAGATCACAAGTAGACAGAGAGGCAGGCAGAGAGAGAGAGAGAGAGAGAGGGAAGCAGGTTCCCTGCTGAGCAGAGAGCCCGATGCGGGACTTGATCCCAGGACCCTGAGATCATGACCTGAGCCTTCGGCTCAGGTCATGA
>NW_019154142.1:10048617-10319421 GCF_002288905.1 Enhydra lutris kenyoni | reverse complement strand
TTATTTATTTGACACAGAGAGAGAGATCACAAGTAGACAGAGAGGCAGGCAGAGAGAGAGAGAGAGAGAGAGGGAAGCAGGTTCCCTGCTGAGCAGAGAGCCCGATGCGGGACTTGATCCCAGGACCCTGAGATCATGACCTGAGCCGAAGGCAGCGGCTTAACCCACTGAGCCACCCAGGCGCCCTGGAAATAAGTATTTTAAAAAACACATTTTTCCCTGAAACTAATGCAATGCTATATATTAATTATACTTCAATAAAAATAAAAAAAAATAAGAAACAATATTTCTTTCATACCCACCATGTGCCAGGCAATGTTGCAGACACTGGAAATACTAAGAATGGTAAGACAGAGCCTGTTCTCTCAGAGAGTAATTATCAGACATCACTGTAAGAGTAAAGTAACTTATCACCGTGGCCCCATTTAGCAAAATACATTTTTAGGGGCACCTGGGTTGCTCAGTCAGTTAAGTGTCTGCCTTTGGCTCAGGTCATGGTACTGAGGTCCTGGGATAGAGTCCTGCACTGGGCTCCTTGTTCTATAGAGAGCCTTCTTCTCCCTCTCCCTGCTGCTCCCCTTGATTGTGCTCTCTTTCTCTCTGCCAAATAAATAAAATCTTAAAAAAAATGTTTTTTGAGTGAAATTGCCAAGAGCCATATACAAATAATAAATTCATTTGCCTTTAACTTTCTCTTGTAGCTTTTTATCCACTCCTAATCACACTAAGATATTCTTCAGCTAGTGCTTAGTCTATCAGAGTTCATTATCTCCCCTTCCTGGCACCTGATATGAAATTATATATTAAATATTATAACGTCCTACTTTTCATTTTTGTGACAGCAGCATGATGCCATGACAGTAATTAATTTGAAATAAAAAAAGAAAAATATCTCTTGATTTGTCTAGAATAATGACTCTCTAGATTAGTTTTAATTTTTATATTCTGTTTGCAATTCTCAGGACTTCAGGTAGGTATTACATAAATATACCCAAAGTCTAATAAGGCACCTAAAAGACATATTATTAAAAGAAAATAAAGCCCACTCTGTAAGTGCATCATTTGTAAGCCCTACTCATAAATAAAAAATTACTATAATGCTTTTAAGTCAAAGTATATATTTCAGATGGCAATATACAATTAATTGTTGTTTTTCATTTCTAGTGATCAATGTCTGCACCCTTTTCCACTAAATTATATTTGGAATCATAGTGTAAAGTATATAGCATTATAACAAATGCAATTGACTGATACAATGGTTATACTAACAATTGCATATAAGAGAATCCTCTGTACTACTCTGCACTAGTCAGTGAGTAATGTAAGAAATACTTTATGTACTTGCCAATGAAAAAGCATCTTTAAAGCCACACACATTCTACACAGGCTCAACAGAAAGTCAGGCAGCCATCTAGGGAATTTACCAAAAGTAGCCAGTCCAGAAAATTCTTAGGGGGGTCACAATGGACTTTCGGTTCTGATCAGTTTGTCTGCACTTATTTCATCCCCAGGTCAGAAACATTTTTTCTAGACTCTGGTTATCCCTGAGAGATGAACTGGTTTCCTCATCCCAACTTAGGAAACGGAAGGGAGAATGTGGTCATCATCAAATAGTAATGCTTTGGAGATATGCTTTTTAGTCATAGATTATCAGCTAACTGGCCTTTATTAGTCATGTTAAAAGTTTTTCACTTTTAATTTGTTTTTATACCATATATGCTTATTTTTAAAAAAAATCTGGCTTTTAGTTTGCAGAAATGTTTAACCCCTTTAATCAGTTCCACCGAATACAGCTCTTCCTATACTTACAATGGGATTATGACCTGATAAACAATTCCAAGTTGAAAATATCGTAATTTGAAAATGCAGTTAATACAGCTAACCTACAAAAGTCATTGCTTAGCCCAGCCTACCTTAAACGTGCTCAGAATACTTACATTGGCCTACAGCTGGGCAAAATTATGTAACGCAAAGCCTATTTTATAATAAAGTATTGAATATCTCACGTACTTTATTCGAATTGAAAGTGAAAAAGTGAAGTACTCAAAGTGAAAAACGCAGTGGCTGTACAGTTACAGAATGGTTATAAGTGAATCTGGCTGAGATCACTTGGCTGACAGGGAGGTGGCAGGTGGGGTGGGCTGCAAATTGGTGCTGTTGTCCACCATGAGGAGAGAGAATCTGCAGCCTAATCCCAGCCCTGGAAAAGATAAAAACCCAGAATTTCGAAGAACGGTTTTTACTGAATGCCTGTTGCTTTCGCATCATCTTTAAGTCGAAAAATGGTTAAGTCATGTAAGTCAGGGACTGTCTGTAGTCTGTATTGGATCAGTCCAGATCACACATCACAGATCACAACCACTGTCAGACAGTGGTTCACCAGGACTATTTGTTCTGAGAGTAGAAAGAGAAACTTTGATGAGAAAGAACTGCGAAGTCATGAAATAGAAAACAAGAGGAGAGAAGGCAATGATATTTGGGAAAATATACCAAAATTCCACGGTTAGGTATCCACAGATCTTTTGGTACTTTGTGAGATAATTAATGTTTGTATTCAATTTGAGGCTGAGTAATTATTGTTAACTGAAGTGTAATATGGAACACAGCTGATAGTAGGTAATAGTGGATTCTGAGATACGTACCATTATTACTTGGGAGTGCACAGTTGGCCGTTCACTATTGCATGGTATCTCCAGAGCGTTTGTTAAGCGGAAGACGACCGGGGCTGAGGATGCGATTTGATACCTTCGTACGGTATCGCTCCCGCCTCCCTCCAGGAGCACCCCAGGGACCTCCAGCTAAGGCTCTTCCAGGATCAGGCGCAGAGCGCTGTGGGATCAGAGTGACAGGCCCGGACACTCGAAGCCTTCACTGGAGCAGGCGGCGGCGACGACCCGGCGCGTCCACACCCCGCGCGGGGACGCGCCCTTCCAACAGCAGGAGGCGGCGCGCCTCCCCCGGAGCCGGCGGGGAAAGCTCTGCCACCGCCGAGCACGCCAACCCAGCCCGAGGATGAATGGAAAGTTCAATCTCGCGCGCTCGGCGCGGGCAGCCAATGACGCGGCCGGGAGCGGCGGCGGGCAGGTGTGCGCGTGCTGCCGCCTGACGCAGGCTCGAGTGGAGCAGCCTGCCGCCGCCGCCGCCGCCGCGCCCGCCGCCCCCCTCCGCCCCCCGGCCCGGCCCCCTCCTCCCCGCGCCCAGCCACCCGCCGGGCTGCGGCGGCGGAGCGGCGGCGACAGCAGATTCCGCGCCCGGCAGCCGCGCGCGGCCCTCGCTCCCCGGCCCCTCCGCAACGCGTCTCCCCTCCCGCTCACAATGTGCTGACCCTCCCGGCCCCGCCGCGCGCATCCCGGGTCTCCGGCCGCCGCGCTCCCTCAGGAAGTGACAGACTCCAGGCCCCTTCCTTCGCCCTGTCCCCCCGGACTGAACGCCACACACGTACTCACACCCTCTCTCCCGCTCACACCCGGGCTAGCGACACGACCATGAGGCCCCGGAGGTAAGCAGCGCGCCCCGCAGCCGGGCGAGTGCGAGTGGGGCCGGGTGTGCGCGCGGGTGCGGACGCCGCTCGCGGCCCCGGGTCTGGCACGTGAGCAACGTCGAGGGGAGCTCGGTGCCGGGGAGCAGGAAGAAAGGAGGAGGCGCGAGCGCCAGGGAGGGGAAAGGACAGGGCAAGGTGGGGAAGTGACAGGTCTCGCAGCAAGTTGTCGTGCGGGAACCGGAGCCGCGTCCTTCCTTCTCCGGCCCTGATTTATTGCCCCCGTGTTACCACTGAGATGCGGGCGGTCGATGTACTTCCGGGTTCACACCTTTCTCTCCCCGCTCTGTGCCGCTGGGTCGGCGCTCGGTGCGGGCGCTGCGTCGCCAGCGCGGACACCCAGTCTCTCCGCCGCGGTCGCCGCCCGCCGCTCGGAGCCGGCTGGAAGCTGGAGGGCGGAGCAGGGAGGGGGCGCGGGCGACTCGGGTCGCAATGGTACGGCGCCGGCTGGGGTCCCGGCGGCCGGTTCCCGCGGCCGGTACTGGCGCCTCGGACACGCGGGGCCGCACCAGCAGAGGGCGTCCGCACCTGCCCTTCGCGCACTTCGCCAGCGGTGCTGCTTTGTAACAGGCAGGCGTCGGGGATCCTTTTTGCTTCGGTAGTGGTGGTATACATTAATGAATTAAAACTAAGGATTTGAGGAAAACGGAGAAAAACCCACTTGGATTTAGGTTGCTTTTGAAAAGGAAAAAAACCCCGATGCATTCGCAGGAGCATTAACTGACTACTGACTGGAACATCGGAAGCGGGTGCATTACGAAGATTTGTACTGCAAAACTTTTTTTTTTTTTAATTGCACGTTGGTAAATATTGAGTGTTTTCGAGTAACATCTTACAGTATGTATTTAGTGTCCTCATTGCGGAAATTTCTTAAATGTAAGTAATAGTCCGCCATTTTGAATTGTTTCATGTAACACAGACTGAAATCTTAGGTTCCTGTGTTTCTTTGAGTTCCTTTCTGTTCTTTCTGTGGATTTGTTTTCATCCCATACGTTTTTAAGGTTACCAGGTATGGTTGCCGTTCATAGAACTAAATTCTCCAGTGAAGATTTTTTATCTACAATTGTTAATGCAAGGGAAGAATAAATTATACTACTGTTTTATTGTTTTTATTTCTTAGTCGCAAATATTGTGGAAGTTAAAATTATACGTGGCAACTAATGTTAGAATGAATTTAAAACATTTTACAATATCGGTGGATTTTTGTGATTTTTTTACTCTAATCAAAAAAATCCTCATATTTCCTTTTTGTCCAGATGATTATCATAGTTAGCTAGGTGACATGTAAAAATGCTTTCTGAAACGCATTTGTTGGTATAGCAAAATTTTAAGTCCAACAGTAAGTTATGAAACATCACAATTTAACTTTATAAAAGATTTCAGGGGAACTTTAAAATTTAAAATTACATTCTTGGAAATTTATGCCAGTTTATGTGATTTTCAAAATACAAATTTGTGATGAAATTTATGCCATTTTTTTCTGCTATGGATATGCACATATGTGAGAGGAGTTATACTGTAAGTTAACAACAGAACGTGTAATAATCAGTATTCCACTGAGCTTAATAATTAGACACTTGTCCACTTGGGGGAGAATTCTTTCTTCCCAAATTATTTATCTCTGAATGTATGAAATAGGACAATACAGCATGCCTAAATTTACTGAACATTTTCAGGAATTAAATTCATACAGGCCTCTTTCTAGTACTTGGTAGGGAGGGGAGGATACTACAAATGAATAAAATGCTTTATTTGACTTTTCTGTTTTGCAAATAGGATCAACTAATCATTGCTTGATAATAAAATATTAAGAATTTAAGTGTCTGGATCAATTTGTAATGCATATTGGTTATAAGAACCACTTATAGGTGCTTCTGTGCCAACAGATCTGGAACCAAATGATTCGAGGATCAGTTCTCATTAATCCTTGTCCAGTTGCAGTATCTTATTATCTGTCTATGCCAAACTTCTTTCAGAAACAATGAAAAATTTGTTGTGAAATTAATCAGGATTTAAATTAAAAAATCTTTGTTAAGGGGGAAATACACTAGACTTTGTAAGTGAAGCAAATTGAGTGTTAATATGGTAGTGGTCAAAGTCAGTCTTCAGAATGATTTAAAGTGTGTTGCACATGTAAATTCCAAAAACACCAGGATTTTTGTAAATAAAGTGGTTTAAAGTTTTTTTAATCCTATTTACTCTGAAGAAAAAGATTAAGCAGATCTTACCTCTCTGATAGTTTGATACTGTTTGCTATCTGATCATGTATAACTTTTTTTGGTATTTGTAACACCTTGCTATTATAATTTACAAACTATGAATAAAGGAAAACTAAATTTTTAAATAAAACATACATGCCAAACAGTCCTCGGGTTTAGGACTGATGTCTCTTTAAAATAATTAAAGTGCTATTCATAAATACCAGTTTTGGGGACAATATTAGAAGGCTCCAGTCAGAAAATGACCTATAAACATTTATCTTAATCCATAGCTGAGCTGATTTTAAAGAAAGAAAGTGGAGATTCATAGATGAAACAATTTAGAAGTAATTGATTATGAAAGGGCCATTGCAAATTTTTGTCAGCTAAAGAGTTTTCTTATTTGATAATTTTTAGTGGAATCTTAATTCCTTTTAAAGTTCTGTAAGTCTACAAATTTCCAGTTTTAATGTTTAAATGCTTAGAACCCGTACCTAATTTTCTTGCCTTTTAAAGGAACTATATTGTCTTTTTAAATAAGTACTGTTTTTGATGAGCCACAAAAAAAAAAAAAGATTTTCTAGCTTGCCACTCAGAACAATGAAAATTCCTTACATTAAAAAACTAAGATTGATTCATGTGAACATATATAGGAATATATGAAATATAGACTCACATTGGTTTGCCCACTGTGTGCATGTATACTCTGTTGTAGTTCTCTGACACAATGACTCTATAAAGTCGCTGACCATAGTGCTGAACCAAGACAGCCATATTGGTCACTGCTAAATCTGACTGAAAACTGTACAGAGAAATTGTATAGAGGTTCAATTACATCATCACTGTAGGAAATATATACATTACATTTCATACATATTTTTATGTATTCTTTTTACCCAGCTGTATTGAAATGAACAAGAAATTGTGATAGAGAAGTTTTATTTCTTAAGTATATTAATTTATTGTATAAAATTGATTTTGAATAATGTCAGTAAAATCGATGGGATCAATGCTAGAGTTTTTTCCTTTCTTCAAAAGCTGTCACTTAGATGAAGACAAGGTTTTAAAACCAATTTAAGCAACGAATGAGTTCTCAAAAACTACACTTTTAGTTGATACCACTGTAAGTTTCAGTAAGAACTTGATATTTGCATTTTTATTCTGGTTTATATTCTGGCACTATCAAAATCAACATAACAACTTGTGATTATTGAAATTAATAAAGTTAGAAATCACTCAACTAAATTCTACTTAGAAACAATAATATAAGCAATTTCTAAAGAAAGAGAAAAATATAAATTTTGAAATTATAATGATCTTGATTTAGTACTTTGAGGAAATTTTCTATTGTCTGAAGCAGGATAAATACCAGGCTGTTATTGCTTACAATATTATTGAGTTTTATACTCTGTGAAATGAACACTAGTGTGAAACCATTGTAGAAATTACCTGAAAAGGAATGTTGTGATACATTTAATATTTTTGTAAAAAGTACTATTTTAGGCATAGAACTTTGACATTATTTTCTTAAAAATAGAATGGGTTGATATGCAGGATCATCAAATTAAGGGTCAAAGGTGACAAACCAGGACAAAGGGCATGCAGCTCATTTTCAAGCAATCAGTTTCTAGTTTTTTCATGGCTGAACAAAAGCTTAATTATATAGAAAAAAGGACTTAGTGTTGAATGACCAGTTCTAATGGTGAAAAAACATGTTTTAAATTTGCTACATATTTCAAATCACTGTTTGTTACTTGGGAATTCAAGAACCAAAATGCTACTTTTATGTTTTTCAAACAATTCTTTTATGTAACATTTTTTTCAGATTCTTCAAAAATATTTCAGCTAAAATATTCTATGGTTTACAGACTAAAAAGAGATTTTACTTTTTCTGTAGTTTTAAATTTTTTGAAAAAAATCTGTAAATTGTTTTATCTTTTTGCATTATTCTCTTAGTATATAATTTTCTCTGCTATTTAAAATCCTATTATTTTTATTTAGTATTACATTTATTATACCATTAGATCACTGGCAGTGAGGTAAGGGTGAGCAGCCTCTAAAACATTTTTTGATCTTTGTTAAATGTTTATTGAAAGTATTTCAAATGCACTGAAATTTCTCATTTAGTCATTAATCTCTTGTGGTATAAATTTTTAACCATTAATATTGTATATTAAAACTTAAAATGTATTATCAAATAAAATTGTTTTGTTAATACTGTAATTAACTGGAAGTGTTTAGGTTTATTTAGAGTCATTTTTGTTTACCATATCAAGAAGCTACTCTAAAGTTTTCATCTTACAGTTATGGTGGGCCTTCAAAGTATATGTGATTAGCTTCATTAAGACAGGAATTTTGCCATTATTTTGACTTTTTAATCTAAAACCACTATTGTTTTTATTTTACTCAGTGTAACCCCAAGAGTGACTCAACTATGAGCTTTATTATATAAAACTATTCTTTCTTATGGTGAAAAATACAGTTTTCATTAGCAAAACCAGCTGCTGTGCCTTAATTGTGCTACAACACTCACATTCAAATTAAAGAATTGTTTACCAATTAACGTTTAACATAGTGCCTTTAAATGGTCTTGACCGTTTGCCAATTGAATTAAGTTATTATTTATTGAAGTTTTTTATTTTCTAGAATAAAAATTTTTTTACTATAGTGTTTGAAGAGGTTGCTAGAGCTGCTCATATTTTATGTGAAACCAATAAAACTGCAGTTTGTAAAATGGTTGAGAAAGTTAAATTCATCTCTGTATTTCAGCTGTATATAGATATTAGCCTCTAAGGTTAAGTGTTTACATAATGTATTATAAATACTAAAAAGTAATATATTATAATTTACTTCATAAGTATAAAAATGCAATTTTAAAATGTTTTCTTAAAGTAATAAAAATTCATTCTTCAAGATAATGTTCTAAGCATTTTAAGAAATGTGAATTTTTCTGTGTTAACATTCCAATAACAATGGGTTTTCAACTGTGTAAAGTCACCTGGAAATATTTGTTTTACCTTAGTTTGAAGTAGGTAATTTTCTTTGATTTTTCTGTGTCTGTGTGTAGGTGAGAATACAGCATTTTCAGTTTTATCTAAAATTACAGTAGGATATTCAGTGAAATTACAAAATGATTTATCCTGATTTTACTTAGGCAGCATTTGAATTTATCTATTGACTCAATTTGCAAAAAATAATTACAGTGAAGGGTTTTAATACATATTACCATTCCTTTAGAGAACAGAGTAAGAAAACATTTTCATAAAGCACACACATTGACTTTAATATTGAACTTCTATATCTAATATTTTATTTCAAATGTGTATATGTTATATTTAAGTTGCAATAAACGTAAAGGTATTGTGCTTTAGGCTTTACTGTGGTGTTTATGTAGAATGTTTGCTATATGATCTTAAATAGCCATTTTTTAAAAGCTTTTCTCCCAAATATTCTAAGAAGGAAGAGTCACATTGCTATCTATTTTGCTTTCCAAAGAATTTATTTAGTTCATTGATAATTGAGATATATTGTAAATAGGCTAATTTTTGTTATAAGCCATAAAGTGAATATTTTATTTAGTAAACTATAATGTACTTTGCATTTACATTATCTTAGAAAATACTGATAATAAGAGAAACAAAATTTGTTATTTTAGATATCTTTTTAAATGTAGAGAAATTATAGTGATGAGAATAAGTAATGAAATAATTTTCCTTTTATTATAGTGAATATTTTTTATTGCTAAATTGTTTTTTGACAACTTAAAGTAACTTCTTTTAAGAAGTAAAAACTAACATGATGTAAATTGAATTGAAATAAAGTTCTGAGTAATATGTAGTAGCATTTTTTATTTATTACTACTCAATTCTTTGGGCTTAAGAGCTTGGCAATTTTAAAATAAGAGCGTATAGTAAAGAATAGTTTTCTTTTACATTGAATAGTTACAATAGTGGATTAACAACAATATGTAAAGTACTTGAGAAGAATGTTGTTACATATTTTAATAGGAGGAAATATGAAATCTAAGAATGTAGTAAACAGTGATTATAAGTTAAGCAATTTTGTAATAGTATATGTATATATAAAGTAAAATTATTGAAATCACTTCATATGTGTATATTTCACATTAGCAATTGTCAAGTGATTAATTGCCTATCACATTCTCTTTTATGAAAAGATGGTTTTAAGAAAATTTTGTATACAAGTCCATTTAATTCATAAAAACCATCCTAGAAGTAGTCTGCTGGGGTTCAGAAATTCATTAAGTCATTGGTTCATTAAAAAATATGTACTGAACACTAAGGAATGTTAGGATTACAATGATGAGCTAAATATACACAGTCCCCTCCGCCCTTTACCACCACAGAGCATAGCGTCAAGTTGGGACGGGGAACATTTTCATGGGCTATTACAGCCAATTACAGTACAGTATTATATGGGAGAGGCATTGTACTCAGTATGGAACAATAAGAAAAAGACATCTAAGTGGAGATTTAAATGATTAAGAGATTATTCTAGTGAAGGAGCAGAGAAGGGTATTTTAGGATATCACAGTTTCAATTAGATTTTTGTTTTCTAAAATTTACCAAAAACTCTTATTATTAAATGAAAATACCCATGTATGAAATTACAAAAAGCTGTTTTTGGAATTTTCATGCATTCAAAGGCTTTTTTATTCTTTATTATTCATGTCAAAAAATAGTCACCCATAGTAAAGATAGGAACATTTAACATTTGTCTCATTCCTGAAATAGTTGTTCAGTAAACACTGGATGGACAGATTTTAATATCCATCTTTAAATTTAATTCTATTTTTTTTCCTACCCTTGTTTTTGAAAAGTTTTAAACCATTACCTAACCTCAATAAAGTATATTAATGTCAAAATAATTCCATCTTACTTTTTCTTTGAAAGGGATGATAATATTAAAACTGTCAAAAAAAAAAAAAACCCAAAACCAAAAAAAATCATATGTCAAGTTTAGATAGTGAAAAATCTGAACATCTTCATCATTCAAACTTATAGTAGCATTTAGCTAACTTTCTTACATCATTTGATTTTCACTTTATTAAATCTGCCATTTATAATTAAATGAAGTATTTGAAAAAATTTTAGACAAATCCCTATTGATTTTTACACGTCTTTCAAATATCTTGGTTTGAAGTTTTCTGTAACCATAAGCACATAGAGAAGATCAAGCATAGGCTGTGGGTTTTTAGAATAGGAAAACATGAGCTAGGGTTTTGTTGAAATTTATGTACAATATTTAAGTACACTCCCACTTAGAGGTACAAAACAAAACAATATAGGTTCAATACAAGGGGAAACTATTTCAATAAGTTTAATAATGGATTTTGTTAACTTTAGGGTCTGTCATTGTCTTCTGTCTTTTGGTTGTAAACACCGGATAACTGAAGGATTTAATATACAGGGGTTCACGTGCCTTTTGTTCACATTCTTCCTCTATTCTTTCCAAATCTTGCTCAGTGGAATTGTCATCCTTTGTAAGAACAATCTTGGGTCAACATTCAGTAGAACTCTGCACTTGGAAAAGCCTTCATTTCGTTTTCAGAAGAAAATTAGATGGCAACTTAAAGAATTTACACATAATGGTTTATTTTCTGTGAGTTGATATGGTAGATGTAGTGTATAAAGGTTGGTTAAGGGAAGAAAGACAATCCTGGGTGGTAGCAGGTGAGTGGATGCATGTTCAAACCAATCTATTTTCCAAACCTCCATAACTCTAAACCCAGGGAAAAAATGATAAATCAGTGGTCAGCAGTTTCTCTTCCAATCGCTATACTTTATTACCAGGTAACTTCTTTATTTCAAGTTTTATTGTGTCATGAGATCTGCCAGTGGAAGTATTTTTTTTTTTTTTAAAGATTTTATTTATTTATTTGACAGAGAGAGAGACAGCGAGAGAGGGAATACAAGCAGGGGGAGTGGGGAGAGGGAGGAGCAGACTTCCCACTGAGCCAGGAGCCCGATGCAGGGCTCGATCCCAGGACTCTGGGATCATGACCCGAGCCGAAGGCAGCCGCTCAACGACTGAGCCACCCAGGCGCCCCTGCCAGTGGAAGTATTAAAAACATTAGTACTTACTCATATTTTTGAAATAAAACTGTTTTTTCTTTTTAAATTGTAGGTTCATATATCTTATATATACTTTTAATTAAATATACTTAGTGATTAAGCATACTACCATTAAAGCAATTTTTTTCACATAATATATGAATGTAATGGACCCAATATGAATGGTATAGTACCACAATTATATTCTCATGATTTATCTTCTAAAATATCTGAAGAGTCAAATAAGTTCATCAATAAAATGTTAAGTTAGGTTGATTTTTAACAGTGGCTTCAAAAATAGGATTTTTTAATTACAATGTAAAACTGAAAAAATTTAAAACTATTCTTAATAAAATTGGGTCGTGAACAATTAAGAGTAATCTTAATGGTTTTGTTTAAGATGTTTTTTAAACCAATGTCCTTTAATAGGAATGAAAGGCAAGTTTATGCCAATTGGTTGTGATTTTGCTGGTTAAGTCTTAAATTGTTAAAAAAAAAAGTTTACAGGTCACTTCACAGAGTCAAACACCTAAGCATTTTATTGGTTTCTAATAAGCCATTAAACTGAAGAAGAGGCAATTATGTAGGCAATTAATGTAGTACTGACTTGAGTTCTCTGATTTTAGGTTCTTCAGAAGATGATGAGGTCATTCAACCAGGTTTCATCAGCCCCAGGTTAGTCTTTACTTTTTTTCCAATTAAATATTTAACTTGACTAAGGTTATGAAAAGGTTACTGGGGGCATATAAGAAAACTTGACTCCACTTTGGCAAGAAGGGTACCATATCCTACTGTACTCCAGATGATTTCATCTATAAACTCATACTCCCACCAGAATTGTGTGGAAGAAATATTCTAATTAACTCCTTTTCCTTCTTATTTTAGCAGAATTGGATTTTATGATTTCCTTTTCTGTTATTCATGCAAGATAGATAACAGATATTTAAATGCTTATGGAGATTTGTGGCTTGTTCATTTTTATAACTCCCATAACAAAATAGGAACTTAGAGATACCTGTTTGAATTAAATTAAAGGTAAGACTTGGTGCTATTTCCAGATAATTTACCATAACATAAACAGCACAATATATTAAACATTTTTCAGGGATTCAGGAAATTTTCTTAATCTGGAAGCTCCATTTATTTTGCTTTTCAAGAACATGTATGAAATTTGTTCCTCATTGTACTGCAAAAATACATCATATGAACTCATAACAATTTAAACCTAGACTTTAAAAAATACATACCCTTTTATTTCTTTAGGTGTGCTATAAAACCTAGACTTTTGATATGTAAACCTTTTTTTAAAAGATTTTTTAAAAATTTATTTATTTGACACAGAGAGAGATCACAAGTAGACAGAGAAGAAGGCCAGGGGGGTGGTGCGGGGGAGAAGGGGGACAGGCTCTCTGCTGAGCAGAGAGCCCGATGTGGGGCTCTATCCCAGAACCCTGAGATCATGACCTGACATGGAGATGATGCTCTTAATGAGTATCCTGAACTAGAAGATTCTGAAAAGTTGCTACAATATTTTCATTTACCAACGAGTTGCTCCTTACTACTGGTTATATTTTTTCTCTGGTGGCAAATTGGAGGCAGTTCAGAGACCTTTTTCTTTTCTGTTGGGAAATAATGTTAACACCAACGTGTTAAGTGACTGCAATAAAGTTTCATGTCTGTGTTTCCTTGTGACTAAAAAAGTGTTGGCCAGGGAGAAGCTCCACTTTGACCAAAAGAAAGTTTATTTCCAGAGATTACGTTTAAGCTGAAAAACTTGAAGATTGACTGGTTCAGTCTCCTCACATTGCTGATGAGGAAACTGAGACCCAGAGAAGGTCAATGATTAGCCTTCAGTCATAAGGTCATTAAATGGGACCAGAACTCTGGCCTCCAATTTCCTTTTCTTTTCCCTTTCCCTCTTTCTTTCTTCCTCCCTTCCTTCCTTCCTGCCTACCTTCCTTCCTTCCTTTCTTCCCTTCTCAAATTTTATTTAGTTTAAGTAATCTCTACACCCAACATAGGGCTTGAACTCACCACCCCAAGATCAAGAGTCCCATGCTCTACCAAACTGAGCAAGCCAGGCAACCCTGGTCTTCAGTATATAGTTAGATATTTTTTCTCCACAGATTTGCTTCTCATGTAGGCATCTTCAAAGCCTGAAGATTTCTTCTCACTTGACTAATCTTTTACTCCTGCTCTCTTCTTTCCTTTCCATTTTCCATCTACCCGTCTCCTTCCTGCAAATAAACCCAAAGTGAAGATATTAAAGAAATAACTTGGAAGTAGTCTATACTCTTATTTCAGCTTATTATTTCTTTTGATGAGATCAAGTTTTAAAGAATAAATTTTCATTCATTACAGGGAAAGACTTGTATGTTTACATTATTTAGTGTAATTTCTACAAACAGAAAGTATTCACTGCAAAAATATTCTTAAATTATGAAAAATACATGTTCAAGTATTATAGGTGAAAAATATAACTCATTTTTTCAAATAAAACATGAAGCTTCTTTTTGTGCTATTTTGGGCAAAGTAATGTAATGCTTATCACCAAATGATCTTTCAAACCTATTTCTGTTCCAATTAAAATCATTTAAGGAAGTTTTAAGAACAATTCAGAAAATATTTGGGAGGAATAATAACAAAATTTATATTTCTCCTTTTCATTGGGGGAGAAGTATATTAATAGAATAGGATTTTTTTCTATTCCAGTTTTTTTAAAAAGAAAGTTTCTACAAAATGGTGGTCTTAAAATAATCCTCCTTTTCTGAATTAATTGTGTTGCTTTAAATATTTTGCTGAAAGATAACTGATCAAAAAGGAAAGAAGAAAGTTGTTTGCTTTTGAAATTTGAAGGCAATTTATCTGGAAAACTTCAGCTTTATGCTAATCAATTCCTGTTTTTCTGTAATTTGATTATACCTGGGGAAATGTGTAAAGATATTTAAGGAAAAAAATTAAGAGATTTTTACAGCTGTCTAAAAATTATCAAAAAATCCTCAAATTGGAACAATTGTATTTAAGCCAGAGCATTTTGCTTCCAGGTAAGGAAATTAAATGAGGATGGAATTTTGCTTTTTGGAAACAAAAACAAAATTATCCCCCTCCCCCAATTCTGAAGTGCCTCTACTGTAAGACCAGTGCACCCAGGCAAGTACTCTTTCATTTGACTCCGTATTGTAACAATTTCAAGAAAAGTAATTTGCGAGTAGTTTACTGATACGCAGTGAGTGGGAGGGATCGGGAACAGTTTGCACGTCGTGTGGGTGCGCAGCTTTTGGCAGGGAAACCTCACTCCGGGCTCCAGCGTTGGTTCCCTAAAATGGTCCCTAGCTGCCCCCCACCCCCTTCCCTGCATAAGTCTTTTCCTGGTTTCCAAAGGCGCATTGCCACATTTTCCCGGCTTCCCGAAAGGACGGCGCCAGAGTTCTGTCTGAAGACAGCTCCATTTTAGGTTTGACTTGATGGGGGAGTGGGGGTGGGGGTGGTGGTCAATCTCGGGTTCTGATTGCGCTCCCCTTTGACTTCACTTCTCCTAGATAGCAGACAGTCTGACATCTCACAGATAAAGGGACCAAATTATAAGTGCCATACATATGCAGTAAAAGAAGATTGTGCCAAGTGTTGCCTTCATAATAGTGAAGGCATGGGTTTCTTTTGTTTAGTGTTCTTGGGGACAAAAATGACAAATTTAAAAGCCCTTATTAGTGAGAAATCACCATTCTCTTTGGAAGGGTTTGACTTCTGGAGAGGAGGTGGGGATGTGATGAATAAAGGGAAAGGTGACTGGGGAGAGAAAGGGGACAGGAAGTTGCTGGGGCGGGAGGTGGAGGGAAAGGGCGGATCCGCTGGCCTGGGGGTCTTGGCGACCCTGGGGCGCAAGCTGCGCGGGAAGATTCGCGGCTGCGAAGGCAGCGCTGGGGCTGCAGACCCCAGCCTTATTTGCCGGGAGGAGAGCGCTGGTGGAGTCGCTCGCCGCAGTGCCACGGCCCCTCCTCCTAGTTTTAAGAAGAACCAAAGCATTGTTTCTGCTGGAATAGAAGTCACTCATTGCTTATAGTTGACAGCAACTTTGGTGGCTCTGGCACCTCTTTAGGCTCCTTGCATTGTACTCTTGGAGTTTTTGGAGGGGAAAAAAAAAAAAGGAAAGAAAGAAAACAGCCAATAAAATATGTACCTCATTTTTTTAAATGAAGAAATCTTAGATTGTGATGACGAACAGGCATATGATAGGTTAATTCCTTAATTTTTCTCCCCAGTGTGTTGATGATTCTTTGTCACTACTTGAACTCATTTTTGAAACATTTTGAAAGAACTATGATAAATCAAGCTACTAAAAGATTTGGCTTTCACAAAACATGCGTTTTGAGTCAAACACAGGTCTTTCTGGCACTAAAAACAAGTAGGAAATGAGAAAAAAATTAAAACCAGAAGACTTCAGGAAGGTGACAAATTGGAAAGCATTCTAGGAGATTCATAGGACTATTTTCTGTGAAAGAAGCACTTTTAGAGCTTAAAGAGATTATGGTTAGTTTTATAAAAGGATTTTAAGCAGAAAAGATGAATCTATTTGAACGACAATGCCATATCCCTGAAATAGTGATATTTTCTGTCTCACTGTGTCTCCTTCCTTCACTCCCTTCCCAATTTGCTCCCCTCCTCCTCTTTTACTCTTTCTCTTCTCTTCTCTCCCTCTGTCTTTCCTCCCCATCCCCCAGGTATGTACACGTATTTGGCTTAAATTCTTTGTGAATGAATGTTAGAGGATTTCTCAGAGTTCCCAGTTGGAAAAAGCCTTCTACACAACTTGAAAGGCTGATGTCCCTCTCAGGAAATGAATGAGTCGATAACCTTTGACACCAGTGACCAGTCCAGTGAACCCTACCTTAATTCCACTAATACTGGAGGCCCCCAATCAGGCGAGGCTCTGATTCTCATAACCATACCATTCAATGTGGTTCAGTTATGGTATTTCACAGTTTTCATATATAGATCGATAGGTTTGAATCTCATCAAATTTAACAATTAGCAAGGGTTTCAGAATCCACCTATATATGGTTTCTGATTTTTATGATGATTAAACTATCTTCTAATTAAAAATAAACTTACAGATAAAATATTGTTTACCATAAATGTGTGTTGGTGACAACACTAGACTATACTGGTCTATGAATTTTATGATAATTACTTTAATAAATAATGGCACTTACCCTTAATTTCCATGAATACTTTTTCAGATTGTTTTTCTCTGTTTCCAGATGTTGATTTTTTTCAGATGTTAATTTTTTATCATATGTTGATTTTAAAAAGCAATTCTCTCATTTAAGATATAAAAAACAAATAACTTATTTTAAATTAGTTTTTTATATTTCAATATTATGTAAGATGTTTAAACTGAAATGCCATCGTTAAAGTTACTTCATTATAGGTCAGCGTAATTAATGCCTAAAAATGTTTTGTTAGCAAATAATTTTTTTGAGCACTTTTGTTACTCTTGCAAAATCATTTGGATTTTTACATTTTTGCTTCCCTCCCTACCAGCTAGAACATGGTTATTCTCCCCAAAGTAAATAAAATGAGAAAGCTTTATCTCCTTTTCTGGGAAGCAACAAAAGAAATAAACACGAAAAATCTTTCCAAATTGATCAGTCTTGATTGATGCCTTTTACCAAAAAAGGCTGAAAAAAACTATTTAGATACACCCATTTATTTCAGTTCTGAACCAATTAGTATGAATTTATATTTAGTTATTTAATATGGGGACGAGGTGTAAATAGGTGCATTCTGTGGGTTTTCAAATGCTTTTAGATTCAGAATGCCCACATTTTAGTTTGTGAGAAACAGTGGCTGGAGTTCGGAGTGTAGTCCTGTTTGAAGCGCCGGGAGGGGGATTGCGGGTAAGGTGGGGGAGGGTCAACTCAGTAGCTTTGCCCAAGGGAAGTGGTATCTGTACAGTTTCTCCGTAAACTGCTTGTTTAAGAAAATGGGGGGTATGGTAGGGGAAAGAGTGGTGGGGCTTTTAAGGTTTCAAAAACAGGTTGTATTTTATATTTTAAAGGAAGTAAAGCATTTCTAGTTGACCCATAATATTTATTGTATTCGAAGAGGGCGGTAATATTGGAGTCAGCATCTAGTAATAAACGATCGTTTGAATCAATTTGAAAGTTAAAGGATAAGCATTTTGAAACTGGGGCCAGGCCAGAGAAGAGACAGTAGGAGCCTAATCCGTTATTACATTTTCGTTTATTTGACTCGTCTGTCCATTGGTAGTGGACTTTTTAAATGTCAGGGTCCAATCAATATATGAATTTACCTTTTTTCTCCCACTTGTCCTCTTTCCTTTCCCCTCCCCCCGCCTGCCACCGCTTTTTTTTTTTTTTTTTTTTCCCTCCCCCACCTCATTCTCTGGCTCTGCAGCCGCCTGTGCTGGCGGCTCCTCTTCACCTCCCCTGCCTGGCGCTCCCCTCCCCCTCCCTGCCCTACGTCGTCTTGCTCTTGGGGAACAATCGCCGCTGATTGAGGTTCACTCTATGTTAGGCTGGAAAACTGGTCTGTTATTTAGGAAGTCATTAATCACATCTCCTCCCCCGGAAAGAGATGGCGGAGAAACCTGTGAAGTACAATTCCCCCTTCAAAATGTTCAGAAATGATAAACCTAAACGTAATTTGAGTACGTGAAGGTGCTAGCGATTTTTCCGGTAGGGTCTTATTTTAAATTTGAAAAAAATTTCTGGGCACGATCAGGTAATTGTACGCTTTCGTCTTATTGTATGTGTATGTTACTATTATCCAAAGTTTCGTGGAGATGTAATTAGGTTTAATTAGATCGTTTGTAAATTATATATTTTCCTCTAAGAATTGAATTAAATATGAAATTTGCACTCCGGGCAGGTTTACTACTATGGAGCAGCTGACTTCTTAGGGGGGAAAAAAAGCGTAACATCGGTTGCTTTATTTAAATGGCTTTTTCCCCCTAAATGAGATTATTTAGACAGGCTTGTGTGTAAGGCACGCGTGTGCACATATATGACTGCCGTTTTTCTAAATCGACGATTCATAGGAACCCTCCATTGTGTTTAAGTAAAAGCACGAAATCAGCATTCTGATTTATCGTAAAGAAGCGTCTCAAATTCTCTTTAAGATAACATGTTTGAGTTTTTCATGTTCATTCATAAATTATTTTGATGTCAGCATAGATGAAATGGCGATTGGTTATCTCTTCCTCTTGCCAGCCCCTTAAGGATCCGAGGTGAAATTAGTAGCAAGAAAGCATGTAATTGACAAAGTCACGTGGCTCAGGGGGCCAGAAACTGGAGAGAGAAGAGAAAAAAATCAAAAGAGGGAAAGCACATTAGACCATGCGAGCTAAATTTGTGATCGCACAAAATCAAGATGTTAGATTGATGCAGAAGATCGCTCCGTTCCAAAGGGAAACTTTTCATCTCACGAGTTTGGAGCTGAGGGCCCGTGGGGCAACATGGCCGAAGGTTAATTTTCTTTTCTATTGTTTTACTGTGATTTTCTCTCTTCCTTTCTCTCCACCCTCCCCCTTTCCCACCCTTCTTTGCCCGTCCCCCCCTTCCCCTTTTACCCCAATACTGGGCTTTACCCCCCGCTCCCCATCGCGCAATGGGGCTTTCTGCAACCTATTGTTATAGATCTCCAAAAATGTTTTGTACCGCCCACACTGATTCACAACTTGAAAAGCTTTCAGTGGGCTATTGTTTGAATTGTTTGAGTGTGATTAAGCGCAGTTTCAGTTAGTGAGCCCAAGAAAACTTTTATACACCTGCCCCCTCCCCCATTCCACCCCAACTTTAATTGAAAGTTATTGGGGGGGAGGGGAATGCACAGTGCAAATAACCCTGGATTCGCTGCTGCCGCATGTGCACTAACTAGTTCTAACCATCTTCAGGATTTCTCTTTCCTCCTCGTGCCCTCAGGAGAGAATAGTTTCGCTGAAAATTTCTCTTTGTAAATGGGATCAGTGTTAAATCAGCAATATGCAAGTAAAATATCGACGCTGTACTGTAATATGTGGCTGGAAAATGGAGTTAAATGAAAAAGTACACGTATGTACAGAAAAGTGGAAGTTGATGTGATCGATAGAATAGTGTGGCTCCCGCCTCCCCCGCTTCCCCCTTTTAACCCTTTCCTTTTAAATATTTTCTGTAGAAAAAAGGAATCAACCATTTTTTTTGAGTTTCTATTTCTTACCCCCACGCCCCAATCAGGTTTTGTTTTTTTTTTTTCCCCCTCTCTCTTTCAGTGAACAGTTTGGGAATCCAGACTAACTGACTCTTTTTGTCCTGTTCTACTCAGGCGGGGCAAGCAAAGGTGGTGGAGAAGAGCCCGGGAAGCTGCCAGAGCAGGCAGAGGAAGAATCCCAGGTTCTGCACGGAACTGGCCACTGTAAGTGGTTCAATGTGCGAATGGGATTTGGATTCATCTCCATGATAAACCGAGAGGGAAGCCCCTTGGAAATTCCAGTCGATGTGTTTGTACACCAAGTAAGCCAAACTTCTTTACCCCCCCCCTCCGCCTTCTCTTTTTTTCCATGTGCCAGAGTTGGTCAGTAGGTTTGTCAGTGGACATACACTGAAAAAGGAACTCTTCCTTACCATCCTGAGTTAATCCGGTTTTTAGGGTATGTGTACGGACCCCTTACTGTGTATCTTTTTCTAATCAGAAAATGTCTTTGAAATTTCATTGCTATGGTGCTGGTTGACTTTATTAGCAAGTTCCCCTCTGCATTCGACAGCGAAACTGCTGTAGTGTGGCTTCCGGTGTTACCGGTTACAATATACTCTGTCCGTCGCCTAGGCAGAGTGAACGAATGGGGAAATGAATGAAGAGACAGTAATCATTTTAAGTTTAAAAAAATTGCTATTATAGGAAATGTCTGGATCCCCTTACTTTTGGTATCTTCAGTCGCAGTAGCTTCCCCTATTTATTTGTTTCTGCTTCCTGGAGAGTCATTTGTAGAGCCAAATAAAAATAATTTGATTTTATAGTAAAATAAAATAGAACACTGTTGGCCTACTGTGGGTTTGAAGAAATGCCAAGAGAAGATGTTTGGTAATCAGGCATTTTGGAAATGTGCTCCCTTTTAGGGCATGGGTCCAAGGATACTGTCTCTTTAAGAAACTGAACTCAAAAAACATGTGGCCAGCTGTGGCTCTAGTTTGTATGTTTAAAATGTTCTCCTCTGCTACTTTGAATAAATTTCCACCATTGCTTATATCATGTTGTAATTTGTAAGATGCTTAAATACCAAACAGAATGTCATTGCTTATCATTTTCAAAATTTTAACCTGGAAACAAGTGAATTAATGCCTCTTCCATTTTCACTCCTCTATTGCTTAATCTAGTAAAAAGAAAAAAATTACAATTTGTGAGCTTGATTATTTCATTGAAAGAAGGTAATTCTCTGTAAGGAATTCTTAGGAGTAAAGGGATTTAAGACCAAAGAGGTTTATTTTGGCTTGACATTTAAGTTTAAAAAATTGAATGAAATGCTCTCAATACTACAGGTTGACTGACAGATACATGCAGGAAACACTTAGTATATTTGCATGAAAAGTATATATTTTATTTGATACTGTGTTGCATGTTCCTGGTAATATTTACAACCTCCTATACTCCCCAAGGAATATCATCTTCAAATTAAGTATATAAACAATAGAAACATATGAAACCATTCTGTTTTGATCTGTTGTCCTGTGGTGGTTGGTAGCTTCCTGACCTTGCTGTGTGGTGTGTGTTTTCCTTTCCTAAGGGCCTTGCCATCAATATTGGCTGTTTACATGTGGAAGGATCAGCATAATCTGTGAATTGAAACAAGGTTTAAATATATAAATAGAAGTCCATAGACAGGCTACTGGATTTTATGCCCCCTACTTTATATTGCAAAATGAACCTACATTTTCTGCTTTTTTTTTCTCCCTATACTGAATGACTGAAATCATTGACAAATCCATTTTCTCTCAGGCTCTGGCTTTCCCCACTTTGAACCTTCTTGAGGTTGTTAAATTGTTCTTTACAATCTCATAAATTTGTTTTATAGATGAATGAAAAAGAATAGCCCTTTTCTTCTTTGATCACACCTTGTTATAATTTGGTTTCCTGTGTTTACCTTTTAATACATTCAAATATTACACATTTCATTAACTAGCATTAATGTTTAGAATCACAATTAATCCAAATTTAAGCTGTTTAATGGTTATATGTTGCCAAACTCAAGTGTATCCACTGAATTATGAAATACTATATTGCTGGAAAAGTTTTATTTACAGATAGTGAAGAGTTTCTAGAGTACAGATATTGGTTATTAATATTAAACTTGCTTTAATCTTATGTTACAAATCACATATTTACTAATAAAACAGTATTAAAATGGTGTATGAGAAAAATTCTCATAAAATTTGTATATTTGTATTCTTACATTTTTAGGAAGAAATATGTAAAAAAGTTGATAAAACTTAAGTATTAGAATTTTTGTGATGTAAAAAACCAGAGCAGTGATACTCTTTAAATTAAAATTAGAAAAAGATTTTTCAAGGAGTTTTTTTGATGGCTACAGTATTTGTTTTTTTGAAACATATCTCACTTTTTTCCTAGGGGAAAATTATGTAGATTTCAGTTGCTTTTTTATTTTTTTCTTATTGATTTAGATGCCTTGGTAGAGGAGTTTCTCTTATATTGGGACTCACATAAATTACATATAAATCATATGAATAATTGTTTTGAACAAGGCAGGAATCCTACAGATTTTAGCCAAGCAATTGCAATAATTAGATGTTTATAAATGATGTCTGCAGGCATGATGTCAGCATCACTTACACAATCAGGTTGCAGCTCAGGACCACTTAACAAAAGTTTTTAAAATACTTTTTAAATTACTATTTTACTGCCATTTTTACTGTATGAGAATTTTGGAACACATACTATGTTTAATGTATAATTAAAATTAGATTTTCCCCCATTATGTCTATATACTATTTTGTTATGAAAGAATAATCATTGTTGGTAATTAGGAATTTTAAATGTTCAGCTGGACCAATATCTACTCATTATTTTAAGTACATGGAATAGTTTTGGGTTTTTTTTTTAGTCTTTAGAAATACATGTGTCACTAGGTATTTTTTAAGTATTACAAAACATTTTTAATTGTATATATTTGGGGAAATAAAAAAATGATTTAGTTTGACATAATATTTCAAAGTTCATGCCATGGCTCCCAGGAATTTTTTTTCTTTAAATAATATTGACTACATATACTTCAATAATAAATACATAAAATACATAAAAATAAACAGGAATAACAAAAAAAAACTCTACTGCAAAGAATTGCACATTAAGAACAATTTAGTTGCTATGAAATGAGGAGAATACATGCATGTGTAGTTTTAAAATAGAGCTGTACATTCATAGTTAACATAATTCTATTTAAAATTTGTTGGCAAGAATACAATCACATTTTCTTCTAGTCTCTGTAGTGTCACCAACATCTCAAAAATAAAGATGACTTAGGTACTGTACTTTTCTTATCTTTAGACTTTTTGATAAATGCAGTGAGATTCTGCTATTTGAGAATGTTATGTGACCATTGGTAGTTTAAAAATGACAGTCTTCATTTGACTTCCTAATATTAACTTGTGATTTAAATGATCATATGATTATGGACTGGTAATGAATATGTGTATTTTGACACACGTTAATATGGAAACTTGATAGCATTTAATAATAGTTTTAAAAACTTACAAGAATATATAGATACTATGTTTTTGAATTTTGTTACAGCTTATTGTTTTTGAGTTGTTCCTTAAAATATTTGATAATTAAAATTGGAAAATCTTGATGATGATTTAGTTTGTAAATAGGATACATTTGTAGGAATTTCTTACTTGAGAGTCCAGTGCAAAGCACAGAGATTTGTCTCTTAATTGAATTAAGAATATACATACATGGTTAGTACAGATTTGTAAGTCTAGGTTGCTACTAAGGTGATTTCGTTAGTGAGAGTACAATTATTTTGTAAGTGCTAATAATTAATATTTCTTTTAGTTTATCATTACTGATAAGTTCAAAGAAATTGCATCCACAGTTAGATTGTGGGATAACATGTTTAAATTACCTGGAGAGGTCTCTTATAACCTTTTGAAATATTATAAACTTTGACAGAACTTAAATATTTAATGATAGTTTAGATGACTCACATGGTAAAGTTAGATCTTTTTGGAGAAGGGCAGTGTTCCTTAATAACTACTTATTGATGTTTATTATCATGTAAGTTTTTCTTTACATAAATTTTGGTATTTATTTCCAAAGTCATTTTCTTACCTAATAAGAAAAAGTAAATCTTATTTTGTTGGGGGTGGGGTGCAGAATCCATTCTCTTTATTTTCCTCTCTTCAGCTCATTTGCATAATAATATTTTCTTTGCTTTTTCAGTTATATATCTATAATTCTTTGCCATCACTATGGTATAAAGAATTCTTAACATAAATGTATTTCATTTATTTCACTGTTTATGTAAGAATTTTTTTTTCTGGAGAGAAAAGTGTAATTTTAAAATGTCTATAATTTAGCTACCATTACTTGATTAGGCTTAAATATTTATTAATAATTTGGTTTTGAATTCTTAATTTACCTTCCATGTATTGATGTTTTCTTCTTATGCTCTTTATTTCTGACTTATACTTTGATCTTAATGAAAAACACAAATGTCTGTGTTACAATGATTTATATTTTTTATGTTCCTTTTATTACTTTGCTCAGAAAATATCTCAAAGCAATGGAAATAGAAGAAATAAGAATAATTAGTATAACAGATAAATTTAAAGCATTTTTATTAACAGTAGAGGATATGAAAACTTTTGGAGATGGATAGTTTTTAAATATATGAAAATTTTATGTATTATACACAGTTCAGTTGATGTAGCAGAGAGTTCATGTCTCAGTGGTTATTAATTATATAATTTATGAAAACAAATTTACACCAGTATGTTCTTGTTTAATGATTTTTTTCATAATATTTCATCACCAATTTATTAGCCATCTTTATTTTTATCATAGTTTAGCATGAAAACATTTTTCACATGGAAAATAATTGTGGTTATTATTATTCTTGGGGCTGTTGAAAATGTCAGTGTCAAAAACTATTTAGATAAAGTAAAATCTTAGCAATTATAAAAATACCATTTAACAGTTACAGCTCATTTATTAGTGAGTTACACATTTTAATATTTTGAAAATGGTTCCTAAAATTACCAAATTTTCAAGATGATTTGCTGAGTTGACCAATTTGGAAGAATCCTAAATGAAATGCTTTAAAGCTATTTAATTAGAAAATTACATTTAAAGACATTTAAATCAAAATTTTATGACTTTTATTGTCTTAAAAGATATTAGATAATTTCCTTCCAATTTTCAAATGCTGGTCCATTTTCAAGACCCTTTTTTTATTTTGTTTTTGTTTACTTCTAAAAGATATTTTTATCCTAATTCAATTTAAACATGAAGTGTGAATTGGCCACATGTTTAAAATAGTCTTCCTCATGTTAAAGATTACTGATGCATATTAATTATACTTCAGTAAAAAAATGAATAAAGATTATTGTATTTTCCTCTTATTTTTTATTTTTCTTTTTTTTAAAGACTATTCACAAAAAAATGAAGGCAATAAATCAAAGAATTGTTTTTTAAACAAATATGTGAGAAACCACTTACAAGTATTTAGCATAACAACTTTAACATACCTTTAACAGAATCTTAGAGTTCTTGGGTTTCATAGGAGGTTAAAAACTTCTTTTGTTGCCTACATTCAACATGGTGGATAAAAAGTGAGATCATTGTAAATTTTGTTGCTTTGGGGCAGCAAGAAAGCCTTATTATTTAAACTTGCCAGAATTCTTTCTGTTCAGAAATTACAGATAGTTTTATATATCTTAACTGAGTAGTTCTTTTGGTATTGTGATTAACCTAAAAGTTACTAGTTAAAAATATGGTGTGCTGTGTTTTTATTTCTAATCCAAGTATAACCTAAACAAATAAAGTGAGGTTATTTCTGATTAATTAAACTGGAAATATATTTAAATACTATATTCTTTTGATTGATTTGGAACTACATATGAAATAGAGTTTTTAAATTATTATCAATTCTATAATTATATCTTGAGATATTTCTCACTGAATTTTAAGTAATAAGAAATTCAGCTTGTTCAACATACAGTTACTATAGGTTATGACATTGTAACATATACAGTCCATAAGAAACTTAAATGGTTTATATTCTTCTCTAAAATAATTTGAATATAACAGTTTCTAATACTGAAAAGCTAACAGTAACATATTCAAGAAAATATATTGTAGATCAGTGTGGTACATTTAGAAATTATCTTTTAATGAGTACTTCTATTGAATGAGTAGCAAAAGTATTTGTTATATTGCATTTTGATATATCAGGATTGTCTTATTTTCCATCTGGCAACAAATTGGAAAATTATCTGAAAATTACAGAACCCCCCAGTGTCTAAATATCTGACAATTTGGAAATGCTGTCTAACCTAAGATTTATAGACATTTGATAGATTTAGTCTTGTCTTATCTTTTTATAACCAGCAGCAAATTGGAGTAATTAATACCTAACTTTTGAGGTTGTTATAAAAATTGTATAGCAAGTGTGTGTTTAATAAATAAACTAAAATGTAACCTAGTCACAACAAAATCACAGATAAGTTATTTTCAGTGGCATATATTCATAGTAGAAGATTAAATTGGTATCTTCTTTAATGTGGTCTCTTTAAAATTGGGGAAAATGTGTTTATAATGTTAACAGCTTAATTTCCATTACAGTGAAATACAAAGCGTTTTATTATAATTTTATGTCATATTGTTTAATATTGTTTAAAATACAGGATATAAATTGAGACTTGGAAATGAATTAGTTATACAGGTTGTTCTAATAGTTTGTTTTATCATGAGATTTTATGTGAGTATTCAGTTGTACATATCCAGTTTGTATATTCTTAAGTATAAGCTAAAGAAAAAGTATTATTTTAAGTAGACCTGCTATGACAATTTAATACCTTTTGCTGTATAACTAAGTATTTAATCTTTGTGAGGTACTATATAGTGGTATAGCTTTTGGTCAAATGGATCAGTATTCAAATTCCAGTTCATTGTATGGGAAGTGAATTATCTTGTCAGTGTCTAGGGTCCCATAAAGGGAGGGGACAAAACAGTAACCACTTTTGTATAGGGTTATTATGAGGATTAAATGTTATTACACATGTAAAGCATTTAGCACTGAGCCTGAGAGATAGTAAGCACTCAGTGATGTTTGTTGTACATAGTTAATATTACTAAGAAGTGGTAGTGCAGTAGACTAAGGGATAAAGGATCAGAAATGGAAGTTTGGATTTGGCTCTGCCACCTGGTGGTTTTCTTAGTTTTGGCTAGTCATTTCCTTCGAGCATCAGTGTTCCTATAGGTGAAATGTGTTCACTAATATATTTCCTTCCTCCCCATTTTTCAGAGTTAGGGAAAGGGCTCATTGAGGTAATATACATGAAAATAATTTAAGAATGTAAGAATACTGGGTTTTAGTTTAAATTTCTATTTTGAGCACTATATTTTTATTAATACTCTCATCATGTAAACCATTAAAATTTTTTAAAAGATAGTAAGCTCATTTCATTTATTTTTGGCATTCTCTGCTTATTAAGATACAGTTTATATAGAATGAAATTCTCTAACTTAAAGTTTCAGTTAGATGAGTTTTGACAAATTATGTAACCACCACAGTCATGATATGGAACATTTCATCTCCCCCCAAAGTCCCCTTGTGTCTATTTATAGTCATTCACCCTTGAAGACAAGAAGTTTAGTTGTTCTATATGATTATTGATATGTCATAGTAACTGGTTAACTGACCTGGCCCTTTTTAACTTTATCACCTTAGACATAAACTACAATTCAGTATCCTTTATCAAATCCAGCCCACACTTGATTTTGATTTTTTTTTGTTTTGTTTTGTTTCTCTCAGAGTTATTTCTGCTTGCTTGCTTTTTTTTTTTTTTAATTTTATTTATTTATTTGACAGAGAGCGATCACAAGTAGGCAGAGAGGCAGGCAGAGAGAGAGAGGAGGAAGCAAGCTCCCTGTCAAGCAGAAAGCCCGATGCGGGACTCGATCCCAGGACTCTGAGACCATGACCTAAGCCGAAGGCAGAGGCTTAACCCACTGAGCCACCTAGGCGCCCTCTGCTTGCTTTTTTACTAGTAGTTTCTATGTTTGTGAAAGTGAGATTAATTAGTATGCATTTCACTGGTCTTCTGTGTTGATTTCATTTATCCTTATGGTACTTTTTCATGCAATGTAAACTCATTGCCTACTTAAAGGGCATAATTAGGCTTGCTGATACTCATATTTCTTATTAGAAATTTAATGAATTTCTATCTCAACTGAGTAAACAATCTTAGAGGTGTTAATTGACAAGATGGTTTACTGTGTAAAAGTACTAACTTGTAAGAAAATGGTTACTCTAGGAAAATTTCTGATTCTATATTTATTCAAGTATTTTTTAATTGATCACATAGTAGTTGTAAAGCACTGTTGGGTGATAAAGAGTCCTGCTCTCCAGTTTGCTACATATTATTTTCTTCTTTCTAGCAAACTTTTTAATAAGATTTTTCCAATTCTCATTCTTTTCATACAAGGTATAAAAGCAGTGGATCATTTTTCCCATGAACCATTCACTTTTTTATGAAACCTAGTTATGCAGCTTCTACCCATTTAAATTGGGGTCAAAGATGACAAAATAATAAATGTTAGCTTTCAAATTTTGAGCTAAATACAGTGATTTCTTATCAGTCTTAAAATACATAGTTTTCAGATTTCTTATGTAGAAACTTTCTTTACCAATGTTTAGAATCATTTTACTGTGCTATTAATAACACACTTAACTTTTACTAGCTGCTTTAACATTTTGTTATAACAGTCCACTTTTTAAAATCAAAACCCACTTTAATTTGTTACTTTGTTAGTCTTAAAGTTGGCATTTATTTCAAAATCTTCTAAGTTTGCTCAAAACTTAAAGATTTTTGTTCAGTTTTATTGTGCTGTATTATCTAAAGACTCTATGTAAAATTCAAATTAACTTTACTCTGGCCATGATTTCTTCATGACCATTTATTTCTTTAGGCTTTGTAAGCAGTTGCCTAGACCATTACTGATAGTAGCTAGAATATTCCCAGATACTATAATGCCTAAATTCTTTTATCTTAACATTTTCTTCATTCAGGGGAATTCTTTATCCTTAGTTCAGTTTGTAACAGAAGTCTGACAACACAGGTTCCACCTATTGCTTTAAAAACTTCATGGATCTTTGGTATATTGTGGAGCTTGAAATGAATTCTTTCAACTGTTTTACCAAAGTATGACTTTAATAATACATCATTTTGCTTATGATATGGAAACACTGGTACTTGGAGACTAATTCCACTATCAACAACTTCCTTAAATAGATTGAATTATGTCAGAGACACATACCTAACACAGTTCTGTTTAAGTCACACATTTAAGAAGATAAATGAATAATTTTTTTTCATTTTTAATAAGTAAATAAAGCTTCCTTTTTTTAGGACTGGTTAATCTATGAATCCCAAGTTTAATCACACAGTATTGAGCTCATTTACTTAACTCTCTAATTAAAATTTTTAGTTGAATACTAAATCTAAGGACAGTTGGATTTGCACGTTTGCCCCTTTCACTGTTTCCTCCCCCATGCCATTGAAGAATTTTGAATGGTGAGGAATTTGCGCCCTTTGGCTCAGGTTGCAGACCCACTTGATCAAGCCAGAGAAGCTGGGGTCAGAACTATTCATTGCTTATCTTTTCCTTGGGCCACTTGAAAATCCTGCCTTTCTGCTCTGTAAAAAATCTCTTTCTATTAGACTTATAATAAAGCCTGGTGTATAAAAATGGGCATAATAGTTGATGCTTGATTGTGACTCAGCATGGGTTGATTTCACTAATTTAGAAGTTTTTCGTTACATTTCAACTTACTCGGTGTATATAATTTTATTTAAATACATGTTATTTCATAAGATATTATAAAAGTACCCTGTTGATAGTGAAAGTGTGATGATAACGATATTCTATCTTGGGTTGAGAATTAACAGCTTTGAAATGTGGTGATTACTTTTAAGTAAATTGAATTAGTTAATTTCAATCAGATCTATAATAAGTCCCAAAGTATTTATTTTGTTTTGATATGTTTAATTTCCAGTATTTATGCTGACAGTTAAAATTTGCTTGAATCAATTAGAGTACAGGTTTATGAACCGTATCAATAATGGTGTGAAGACTTTAAATATAGAGCCAGGTTTAAACAAACACAAAACACTTTGTTCTTATCTCAGCATCCCTTAAAAGTATACAGCTCTGGTTCAGGACCTCAGGACCACCCATCACCCTGGACATTGGATACTCCTATTTATTCAAGAAGCTTGTGAAGTATCTGTGTGCTGGTGGGGGATGGTATGTGTATCTGTATAGGGAATCACAGTTAGGTGATTTTATCCCAACAAAAGCAGCAACATTGTTTATAAACTGAATTAAGTCCCTATAGAACTTTCTAGATGTGAAAACTAACTTACATTAAATGCTTCATATTTTCTGTAAGCTTTGGTTGCTGTTTTCACATTTTTTATGCTTTCAGAAGGTTTGAGTGGGCCCCCATTAAGATTAACCTCAATCCATTACAGCTTTTTGGCTTGCAGGCCCCACCCATTGGTCTTGGATAGCTAATACCGAGCTTTTGTTTCTTCCTGTAGAAAGGAAAGGAAAGAAAACTGTTCTTTCTCTTTCATTGTGTAAGTCATGTGACTTCCCTTTTGGTTAGCTACAGATAGGATGGAAGTGAATCTCAAAATGAGTAAGATATCAAAGTTTTATGCATGTATGAAATATTCATGGAAATATTTATTGAATTCATGTGTTTTATGCATTAAAATATTTGTTTTCAAACAACTATACCTCATTTTACATACATGCTGTTGTTTTTTTAGGAAGCCAAAAAAAGGTCACTAAATAGATTTTTTAAATAATACTACTCTTTTTATCTACATTTGGTGTACTTACTTTTCTTTTAGCATCATTTGGGGTTTCTGAATTGTGGCTTATTTCTTAGAACTCAACAATGTAAAGGAAGTAGGAATGGTGGTTGGGATGATTTAGCAAGGAAAAGCTGCTGGTAGGAAAAAAGAAAGAAATGTTCTACAGGATTGCATGTAAATATAAGAAGAAATTAATTGGTTACATTTTCTCTTGTTCCTCTTCAGTCTAACCTTTCAGTAATAATAAGCATTATAGGTAGCTGTTTGGGAGAAAATGCTAAGCAGCTCTTAAGCTATTAATATCAACGGACAAATATTTTATTATGAAGTTAAATAATTTGAGGAAAATGTTGATATTTCGTTCTAATTGGTGATTGGGTCTTTATGTTATGATTTACTATGAATCATTAAATATTTAATCTTTAAGGTTATTTGAACTTGCTCTTAAGCTATCTTTTCAAGTATTTAAATTCTATTTTAGTAAAGCATATAGTTCTCACTAAATAATAAGTAAAATATTTGAAATAATGGCAGTTTTAAAAGAGTATCTTTTCAAAGATTCCAAGATATAGTGTTCTTTGGCACATGATATTTCCAAGCACATAAATACTTTTAAAAGACTTCTAAGAACAATACTATTTTCAAATCTAGGATTCATTTTTATTTAAAATCTTATATTTCAATAAAATGTTCCAGACTGTTTTTATATAGAAAAGCATTATTTTATTTTTATAGTCTTGCAGATCTTAAAAAGCATTGATATTTAATCCTATGAGTTTGTTATCAGTCTTGGATAACTTGATTAATTAGATTTCACAATATGAAAAATTTGTTGATATATAGAAAAATTTCCTAAGTTTCTATTAATAAAAGTAGATATATCAGCTTTTCAATAACTAGGATCTGGTATGAAGTCTGTAATTAATGTGCTGGTCCATGCTTTATTGACATTAAAATTTATAGAAGTGATTTATTTTACATGTGTTTTACTACAGAATATTTCAGTTTCTGTTTAATTAATTAATTAATATAAATATTTATTGACATTTTATTTAATGTTTAAATTATCACTAAAATTTTGCTTTGGGGAAAGGCTTAGGATACCAAATCTTTAAATTCTGTGGTTTTACTTCATATTCATTTAGGTAGCAAGTTATTCATAGAACATCAAGGCTATTATTAAGTATTTAAATCTAGTATTGATATTTATTGTTAAAATAATCTAGTATCTTGGTGTCACTGTAAGTTTAAAATAAAATTATTAACAAACAAAAGCCTACTTTAAAAAAATGCTACTGGGATTTTTTGGTATGTGTACTATGCTTTTTTTCTCCTACCTCAAACAAATTTTAATATATGAAGGTGAAATGTTTAGTGATTTCCTTTTATAAATCTGTGTTTTTTTTCTGCAAAATTGTTTTAAACTTGCACAGAGAAAATAATTTTTATAATGAATTTGGATGGCTCTAAGTGACTTCATGTTTGTTCAAATGTATAAGGCTCATTTGTGGAAGTAATATCATTTGGGATATTGCTACTCGTTTTCATGGTAGGTTATTCTGACTACCCAGTTAATGAATGATTTAATTTCTAGATTTTCTTTCTCCTAAAATGAACTTCATAATAAATGGGAAATAATTGTTTAAGTAGTTGAAATGAATGACAGGCCAAGAAACATGAACAATTGTTTCAGTACATATTCTTTATCTTAGGGTTTTCATGTTTATTTTTGTAAAGACATTCTGATTTTTAAAAATGTTAAGAGATAATGTTTGGGGATTTGCTTTGTTAGGTGTTGACCACTTTTCCATCTTTTCTGCCATTACTTTTAAAAAATATCTGGTCACTATTAAACCATTAATATGGGTAAAGTTAGTCTAGAATTTCCTATGAGATTCAATGTTTGACATACATTCAATTACTCAGAATAACAAAATGTGAACGATTTTTTAAAAATCTCATAAAATACTGGAAAATGTTTTCACAAGCGAGGGTTGTGGAAAGGGAGGTAGGTTGGGGGGGATGGAGTGACTGGGTAATGGGCATTAAGGAGGGCATGTGATATGATGAGCGCTGGGTATTATACCCAACTAGTGAATCATTGAACATTATATGAAAAACTAAAAAAAAAAAAAATGTTTTCAGAGTAAGATTTTAAGACAGGAGAGTTAATTACTTTAGCTTACATTTAAAAAATTCTTAGCTGTAAATTGGAGAAAGAAATTACTCAGATTATTAAAGCACTATGATATTCCCAAAGTATTCCCTGTCCTAACATTATCATTTGATCTGCCACTAGGAATGATGAAGGCCCTAAGTGGATTCCAGTTAGTCTCCTTCTACCCTGTTTCCCCTCCCCCTCCTCTTGCCCCTTCGGAAGGAAGCCTGAGGCCCTCACTCTAGAGATACCAGGAAAAAAGCAATCACTCAGCACAAAGCGTCTGTCTTTAGCAGAAGTATCATCCCTTAGAGAAGAGTATGGTTGAGAAAATGTTAATAATAGATATAGGAGTTTTTCAGATTTATTCTAAGTTAATTCAAAATTCGTTTTTGGTACACTAGATATTACTGTTGTTACTGAAAAAGAAGTCTACTTCATCCCTTTAGGCATTAGCAAAGTCCCGTCTAGTCCTTCACCACTTTTCCTCTCTTAGCTTTTGGTTAAATCTTTTGTACCTTATCTAATGGCTGCTGCCAGTGATTTTCCTAACATGGAGGAGGAAGATGAGTTATAAACAAAAGCAGTGGATAGTTAGGTAGTTTTAACGTTTCTGAACACTTAACTGGTATTTATAGCATTTACCTAAATTTCTAAAGAAAGTATGTATGAACAGTTTTACTCTGTGTCAGATGCTTAACTGACTTAGCCACCTAGGCACCCTTAAAAATAATATTTTTGTGTATAACATATTTTTGCGTAGAAGAGGACTTTTGAATCCACAAATTGAATTATAAAATAGGCCAACAGTGAAAATAAGTTGTTATTGATGGATCTAGAATTGTAATTATTTGCTTCCTTGGAGAGATTGTTCACAAAATCTCTTCCCCCTCCCCAAGATGAGTAAAAACTGCAGATACAGTGGGGTAAACACTATAAACTGTAGTGTAAGATTGCTGAAGGGTCCAAATTTCTTCCATTGTACTGGAGATATTTCTGCTAGCATTTCCTCGTCTTAAAGGGCAATCCCTTACTTAGCTCCACATGCATTTTTTAAATCTCTTCTCTTTGTTGACCTTGGTTTGAAAAACTTAAGCAGAATGGTCATGGGATCTCACAATGAGCCCAATGAGGATTTTAGAAGTCTTAATTTATATCTGACAGATGATAAATATAACAAATGATAAATGTAAAAGCAAGTGTTACAAAATACTTATGTTTTTAAGGAATGAGCCAGATATTTTGAAAAATTTAAATATTATGTACTTAAAAGGCAAATACAAAATATAATAGCAAGCATATTTCAAGTAATATAAAAATGGTAACTGTAAGCAATCTTTCGATAGAATAACTTTAAAAATATAGTTAGAATGCAATCATATATTTCTTTCTACTGGTCCAGCCCTCCTCCAGATAAACAAATTGTTTTGTTTTTTGGCTGCTTGCTGATACTGAGTTCCCACTGCTGCATGCGTAGGAATAGACTTCAGTTTGCTACCAGTTGATGCTGCGTGCCATTCATCCAAAGCCACTGCTTTAACTCCCCTCAACCAATGCTGCTGTTCTGCCGACATAAGAAAGCCCTTCAGCTATGGCCAATCAGTATTGAAGCAATGTTGGTAATCATGACATCAGTAACAATGACACAGGATGATAACAGTAGTTATCATGTAACTTTTATAGAGAGCTTGCCTGTGCCAACTACTGTAGTATGCATTCTACATCCATCAAATTTTCACAACTCTGAAAGAGAATTACTATTACTCTCTTCTTTTTGTAGATGAAGAAATTATCTTAGAATGCCTAAATGCCTAACTTCATGTAGTTGAGCCAGCTGTATGATTCCAGAGCTGTGCCCTTAAATCTCTGGGTTCCAGCAACATTTTTAGCTGTTCAAATTTTATATTAATGTGCTTATCTTATGCTAAGTGCTAGAGATTGAACTGTGAGCAAAAAAGCAGACAGGGATTCTGACTTGGGGTTGATTAAAGAACAGTAGGGGAGACAGACGGTCAGATCGCACAAATGAAAATAAAATAAAAACTGCTGTGACTGCTATGAAAAAAAGATTCATGGTGCTGTAAGTCTATTAACTGTGAGGAACCTGACCTAGTCTTTGGGTCAGAAGGCTTCTTTGGATTGGTAAATTTATGATGAGGGATGAAGAACGAGTAGACAACAAGGAAAAGAATATTACAATAGAGGAATTGGGGGGTCTGTACACAGGCAGGAGGGAAAATGAAACTTTAAACTTTATTGGACATTATAGCATTGTAAAGATCATTAATATCCAGTCTCCGTCTTTAAGTAGCTTGCAGTGTGTGTGTGTGTGTGTGACTAACAGTTACAACAGAGTGAAAAATGCTCAGATAATAGCATAAAGGTAGGAATTGCTCATGCTTTTAGCAGCAGGAAAGGCTTTACAAAGATAGAGACCATTTGAGATTGGCCTTGGAGATACCTAGAACCTTGCCAACCCCAAGAGCATTCCATGTTATAAATGTGCAAAGAAGTGGAGAGGTGAAAGAGCCTCTTGGACAGGGCAATGTGTAGCTATGCTACTGGGTATTTGATGTACAGAAGGAGCAAGGAAAGGGAGTAGAAGATGAGGTTCGTGCTGGGGCTGGGCCAGCTTGTGATCAGGCAGGTGTAGCCACCATTAGTCCTCACCATGGACATAGCTATCTGTGATTTTTTTTTTTTTTTTTTTTAATACTCACTCTTCCTAAAGCTTCATTGGCTATTAGTTTTCCGAATACAATTTAGACTTTTTAGCCTGGTATCCAAGCTCCTCATCATCTGATTGAGTCCACCTATCTACTTTTTCTTTTCATACTTCTTATTTAAATTGTTTGATTTGCCAATTAGAATCTGCCACTGTAAACATATTGTGTACCTCTTTGTCTTTGCTCCTTTGCACAGACTGTACTGTGCCTTTCCCCTAAATCCCTCCTACATTCTTTCACTTTGGGAAATCTTTGCCATCTTTCGGATTCCAGCCCCAGATTCGGATTCTTCTTTCATGAGGCCTTTCCTTATTCTAGCTAGAATTGCTTAGTTCCTTCTTATAAACTCCAAAACTTTTTATAAATAATGGGACACTTGTCATAGATTGTCTTCTGTTGTATTTTGTTTTGTTTCTCCTACTAAAGTGTAAACTCTGGGTGCCTGGGTGGCTCAGTGGGTTAAAGCCTCTGCGTTCGGCTCAGGTCATGATCCCAGGGTCCTGGGATCGAGCCCCGCATTGGGCTCTCTGCTCAGCAGGGAGCCTGCTTCCTCCACTCTCTCTCTCTGCCTGCCTCTCTGCCTACTTGTGATCTCTGTCAAATAAATAAATAAATTCTTTAAAAAAAAATAAATAAAGTATAAACTTGGGACACTTGTGTGTCTCAGTCGGTTAAGTATCCGACTCTTGGTTTTGGCTCAGGTCATCTCAGGGTGGTAGGATCCAGCCCCTAATTGGGCTCAGCACTGGGCATGGGGCCTGTTTCACATTCTTTCTCTCCCTCTGCCCCCAGCCGCACTTGTACACACTCACTCTCCCTCAAAAAAAAATTGTTAACTCTAAATGGAATTGTTTTACCAAATTTTGTATTTCCTACAATACAGAAGTGCATGCTTTTTATGTAATTCCTACTCAAAAACATTTCTTGAATAATGAAGAAATCACATTGCATTAGGAACATATTTTCCTTATCGTCCATTGGATAAAAAGATATGGCTTATTAAAAAAAAAAGATATGGCTCATAGGGAACTAACAAAATTGATATTGACCAAGAGAGCATATGTGAACTCACCTTGTTTAGAAAACCTAGTGTTCTTATTTTCAGTTCCCTTTTTATGTCACTCTTACGTGTTCATTATACATTGAGTTATGTCTGGTAAACGCTGCACTTGTGGGCCCAGAACACTTTTGGGCTTCTGTACCCCAGCTCTTAGCAGAAAAGATACTGGGTTTTGTGCTATATTTATTACAATAGTTTATTGATAAGTGTCAAGTGTCTGTAGTTTTTTGGAGGGGAAGAACTTACCTGTCTAATTCTCTTCTTAAGTCCAGAGAAAACTGACATGGGTGTTCAATAAATGTTTTAAGTGGCAATACCATTAGGGAGATGAGATGATACTAAATGGAAATAGTGGTAACCTTGCAGTAAGATAGACCTGGGTTGGAATCCCAGCTCCAGTGCTTACTGGCTGTTTGAATTTTGTCACATTACCTTACCTCACATTTCCTATCTATAGAAATCAGTTAGCAGTACTAATTTTAGAGTTAAGAGGATTTGAGGTAATGAATTTTAAGTGTATAGCCTCATACCTGAAACGGGAGTACCGGGTATCCTGATTGTCCTCCTCTTTTTGTTTCTTTGTTTTTTAACTTAAAAAAAAAAATGCAGATATGCTACAGTTGATACAATGCAGAAAAGGATATCTGGTAAAAGGGATGGCAGGGTCCAAATGTAGGAGTTAAGTGAGACTACCCACACACTGTAAAACATAATGGAGAAAAATATAGTTATCCACATCTTTGTTCATAACAAAATTAAAGAGCATAATGAATGTAAGTCCTTTCCTTAAGTATAGGATGGGGCTAGTCTATCTTAATATCTGCTTGTGTGAAAAAGATCTAAGATTTTTGTTGTGGAAGCCATTATTTGCATAACCAGTATCCATTTCTTCCTTCTATCCTTCTGATCAAAACCCTACTTCTTTGTTTCATGTATTCACCTCTATCTTTCTGTGTCCCTGGGAAAGATGACTTCACTTCTAAGATAAGGGGTAGCTCGATCAGTCTAAGTACATGGCATTCTCTTATAAACTGTTTTAAATCCAGTAGCAGGGATAAGACTTAAATTGGCTTATTCAGTCATGAGGGAACAGTTATTTACATTTTACTATTAAAAGATTACTGGTTTTTTTTTACTTCTGTGACTCTTACCTCTTCTCTCCCTTCATTCTATTTCCTTGGTTAGAACTTTCACCAGAAACAATTCCTTTGATACATACTGAATTCCAGTTTGGAGGACACAGCTCTCACCCTCTTGCATCTCAGGCTTTCCACCAAATTGGGTTATTTGGATATGAAAATTTAGTGTTGGTGCACCTGGGTGGCTCGGTCAGTTAAGCATATGCCTTCTGCTCAGGTCATGATCCCAGGGTCCTGGGGTTGAGCCCTGTGTTGGGCTCTCTGCTTGGCTGTGAGCCTGCTTCTCCCTCTGCCACTACTGCTCCCCCTGCGTGTGCACGCTCTTTCTCTCTCTCTCTCAAATATATAAAATCTTAAAAAAAAAAAAAAGAAAGAAAATTTATTTATATAGGAAATGTCATTTCTAACTCATGGCTCTTCCTTATCCCCCATGTCCAATTGATAGTTTAAAAAATAATCTTAAAATGCTGTGCAGCTTCCTGTCATCTATACTTGATGTGTTCATCAGAGCAGAACCTTCATTCAGCTGCTCTTGTGTTAGTACCTAGAAGAATATGCGCCTGAAAGTTCGGCATATCAGATAAAGAAGCTCTGGCGTATGGTATGACTTGATGTTAGAGTCTTCCACTGGTGAGCTTCTGCAGGTACGTCACTCCTCAGAGGGAATCCAGCGGTAAGCAGTCTGTCTAGTCAGGGCTTAGCTCCATCAGTTTATTCAACAAAAATTATTGAACACCTAATATGTGAGCTACAGCAATGAGCAAAACAAGATGGGTGATTTTAAATACCTGCCCTCATGCACCAGCGCTCACTCCCCCCATCTCTATCTTCTATCTCCACTGTGAAAACTAAGAACATAGACTAACCATATCAAGTACAATATAGAGCATCTTTAATTTTTTGAAAACCTTACAATAATATTTGAACTCTGGAAATCAATTTCAGGAAAATTGAAACATAATGAACAAAGTAAAAGAAGGTGTTTTATTTGGGGGGAAGCAGATAAAAATAATAATGAGATAACTCTAAGTCTGAATTCTAGAACATTCAAAAAATTATACTGTGAGGTACCTATAGTAATAATGTTAAGGAGAAGTATAGGTTAATGATCCACAGCAGAATTTCTCAACCTTGGCACTTTGGGTCAGGTTGGACCTTTTGGCCCAGATAACTCTTTTGCTGTGAGGGGCTAGCCTGTGCTGTGTAGGGTATGTAACAATATCCCTGATCTCTATCTACTAGATGCCAGCATTACACTTCCCCAGTTGTGACAACCAGAAATGTCTCCAACATTGCTAAATGTCCCCTGGAGGGCAAAATTGCCACCATTTAAGAACCTCTGCTTTAATGACTTTGATAAGTGCTTTACCAAATATATTACACTTCATAATGAATATAATCTTTTCTTTAGGCAGAAATATAGTCTAAAATGACTTTAGAAAGCCTGGACATTTGGTATAAGAAATTACCACTAAGTTCATATTTAAGTAACATAATGGACTGAAAGCTAAATATGAAACATTTTAACATTTTAAGTTTAAGAGTGTTATGTATTGTTCCAATTATAGATGTAGTACATGTTGAGTGTAAGAAATTTAGACAAGAATACAAAGATCATAATAAAAATCACTTACTCCCCTGTCACCCGGAGGAAATTACTGCTTATTAACTTTTACTATATTTTGTTTTACTGTTTTTCTTCTCTTTGTAACTTAAATTCTAGTTTTGAATCATTTACTTTTTTATGCGCTTTGTCTTAAAGTTTTTTTAAAAACAGGGAAAAGAATTTTCAATTCCCTTTGTCAAGTTATTGCCAGTCCTAAGTTAGAAGAGTTTAAAACTAAAAAAAAAAAAAAAAAAAAAGAAGAGTTTAAAACTAATTAAATTGTAATAGGAAAAAATAGGGATTTGGAAATTGCAAAAAGAAAGTATAGGGAAGCACATACTATGCATTTGAATGATAGATTCTAAATAATATTTGTTGATGAAATATAAATTTTTTGGAATAAAACTAAGCCTAACAACTTATATTATTATTATTTCTTCCTTTAATCTACTCATAATTTCACACCTCTGAATATGTGAGACATTTATTTTTTAAATTTAAATCCTTTGAGAAATTTTGCCATTTGGGAAAAACAGTAACAGAATTATATTACTATGTTTTTATTTTCATATGCAAAGTATAGAAAAAGTTTTTATTTTGTATAAAAATTTTAAAAAATTAGGTCATTATGAAATCTTAAGCTAGTTTTTCAGTTTTATAGGCAAATTAATATTTTTTCTCCTGATAATGGAATTCAGTTCTGCTAACTACATTTAGAGATGACCTTCACTTCTAAAGTATATTACTTAAAATTCTGTAACATAGTTGTTGTAAGTTTAATAAAATGCCATGAAATAATTGTTACTATAATTTATGGGTTTATGCAAGTGTAGATGAATCTGTATATCTAACCAAAGTATATTAAATACCATATCCTTGTCATTTGCATTTCTGGGAAGGTGAATTTTTGTATCTTTCGAAAGGAAGATGTTTGGCCACATAGCAAAAAGGAAGAGCATTCTGGGCACAGAAAATGATGCAGGTGTTAAATGGTAGAAGCAATCCTTTGAGTTTGAAAATTTTCTATGACAAGGAGTTCCCAGGAGCCCTTCTCAACTTTAAATTCCTAAATTGGTTTCAGAGATGCACAAATGTATATATTCCTTTTTATGCATGGGTCATATGCTGACCTGAATTTAAGTGGCAAATACACTTAAGGTTCTGTCTTACACAATAGAGATTGTATAATTTATAAAAATAAAGGAAATAAAAATAAAGGAAAAATTTTCATTTAATATGAAAGGAAACAGTCTTTATATCCTCTTTAAATATACCTTTCTCCAGAGTGATTGACTCATTTTCTAGTCGTACACATTAGTTGTCATCCATGTAAGTTCTCCATACACTGAGGTTTCCTCTCTGTACTTAGACTGAATTAACCTTTTCATATCATGTTTTAAACTGTTGGCCATCCTACTCATTTTCTCAACACAAACACAGGGAACTGCCCATCCCTAATCTAGTGTTATTAATTGAATTCCTGCCATATATTAAAAGGTATGCCTATTGCTATCATTTTCTGTTGTAAGTTTTCTTTTGCCTCCTGGGTGCTTGGCCTATTCTTAAGATAATGCTAATTAGAAATGAGGTTGGACACCACAGTAGGTTCTGAAACATCTTATTTTAGCTAACAAAAATAGAGTGCCACAAAGGATGCAGGACATATCCTCCCACACTATAAATTCACCTTAGCTTTTGTTTTCTTTGTGCTGTTATTTCCCATTTTTCTAAAACACTATTTTAAAATTTTCCACTCATTTTGCTCTTCTCACCACTCTGTGTGTGTGTGTTTTTTTCTCCTCTTTCTCAACTTCCACCCCCACTCTCTCTTCCTGGTGTAAAGAGCTTCTTTAGGAAATTGACAATCGGTGTCTTTCTGCTTCAAAGTCTTTAACAAGTGGAGCTGGCTGTTAAGAGAAATTGACCAGGTTCCTGTGATCCTTGTCAGTTTCTCTGATTAATCAATTTTTCTTTACTGGAGAAGCTGCTTTTAACAAAAGAAAACTAGCTTGAAATTTCAATCATTTGCTCATTGCTGCCCTGCGTATATCTGCTCTTCTTTCTGTCACTTTATGTTTTTATTACAAACTTTTAATTCTTAGGTTTTCGTTACCTCATTTGCAATGGAGAGTGAAGAGCTATTTTCCTATAATTCATATATCCTCAGTGATTCTTATTAATTCTGGTACTTGCATAATTTAATTTATGAAGCTGATTCCTATTCAAAAGACAGTGCCTACAAAGCAAAATGAGTGCATTTTTTTCCTAGTTTGTGTTGACTTTCCTACAAAAACCCAGGCCGAGCAATTCCAGAGCACTCAATAAAAGGAAATCATGCTGACATAGAAAACTAATATAATGAAATCCAAAAAAAAACCAGGGGGAGTTACTATACTGTTCTTTATTAATAAGGATATTTCTTTAAACATGTTAAATACTGTTATATTTAGAAACAGAATTAAAAGAATGTGCCTTTAGGTCATGGACAAGTTTGAACAGCCAAGTTAAAGCCTCAAAAGTAGATTATAAGATCTGAAGAGAAAATTGACAAAATGAGCAAAGTGTATTTGGAATACTTCTTACACATTACATAAAGGTGTTTGCACTTAGTGATATTAGATAATAGACAGGATTATCATAGGAAGGAGTTAATTTGAATGGCCTTAGGTTCAGTGGTAAGATTGAATGATGACTAATGCTCTAAAGCATATTTTATGAGTAAGTTGTTTCATGGTTATTAAGTTCCTTGAGCAGAAAAGAAAGTCTATCTTCAGTAAGTTTGGGACATTCTTGGTTATACAAATTCAGCCTGTTTCTTCATTTAATACATGATTTCTTAATGCCTTGTCATACAGTACTGTGCTATCAGTCTCATAGGGCATGGTTCCATGGGGCAAACACTCAGAAACTCCTGGCTGATGGCCAACAATCTGTGCATTAATCAATATTAACATCTTTACTCTTCAGGTTATAATTTATCTGTAAGTTAGAAAAAATTAAAGCTCTTTTAAATATCTGCTAAACATTTTTAGTGATGATAATGTTTTATTTTACAAAACCAGAGACCTAACTAGTATTTAAGACATCCAGAAAACCCAGGGGCAGATAGTGTTTCATTGAATGAAAGTCGCTTAACAGATGAGATAAAATCAGGTAAATATTAGGAAACATCAACCGTGGGTCTGGGCAACTTAAAAGGAGAGTGAGGATAGCTCAAGATTGATAAATGGTGGTTGTGGTGGTATAGGGAAGCTGAAATCTGGCCAGGATAGATTCTGAATCAGATGAAAAAACAAGTGATACACAGTCATACACAGTTGCCTTTAACTACAGCTTCTGGTAATAGCCTCTGGCCTGTAGTCCAGGGCTTTTTTTTTTTTTTTTTTTTTTTAGTAACAGCAGTTTGTTTGAAGGTAACTTACCCCTGTTAAGAGGACAATTCATTTGTAGTTTTGTGGCAAATGTTGGTGTCCCAGAGCAGTGATTCCAAGTTTGTTTGTTTGTTTTTTTAATTTTTAAAAATTTCTGATCTGTTGCAGCTCGAATACTTTTGCACAAATGCTGTCCTCAGGTTACATACTTGTTGTGGTCTAGTAATGAACAGTTTACTGGCAGTGCTGATCCTCTGACCACACCTACACTGTGACTGGATTATCACCACTTCTACCATGCTCTCAACTAGAGTATGTCTCACTGCTTACAACTGCCTATAGTGTTTCCTACTGAGGACTAACAGTTCTACAAGTGGAAAAAAAAATTATTTAAAAATGTAAATGCTGTTTCTATGTCACTGATTATAATTTTGGTAATTTATAGACCAGCAAACATTTCAAGAAATGTGGATGATTTGATAAATTTTTAATAATTGGCTTTCTAAAAATCATCTTGTGTATATTATGCATTTTACTGACATAAAGGATATAGAATACAGTTTACAAATAATAATAATACATACACAGTATTCTTTATTATAAACTCTGTGTAGCCACTTGTTTCTCATGGAATGCTTTTGTTGATTTTTTTTTTTCTGGAACTCTTATGTCTATAGCTAAACTCTGATAGCAATTGATGATCAAGGGTAATTTTTACATGAATGTTAAATGAGTAACAACACAAAAGTTAAATGACAAAGACAAAGATGTATATCAGAACTTTATTAGAAGTGACTGCTTTGCTGAATTGAAAAACAGTTTTTGAACACTAAGAATTCCTCTATTTTATAGTATTTACATTGTAACAGCTATAGACATGATACACTGTTACAATTCATTTGCTTTATTAACAGTTTCTCCGTGACTTTCCTCAGTGTCTAGACAATCAACAAAATTGTTTAAAAAGCTCTGATTTGTAGCATTTGCCAATTAGTTTCAAGCTATCAGTGTGATGTCTGTGTGGAGTTGGGAGGAAATGCACGGTGATGCACCATTATGTAGTAATTCTACTGTACAGATTCAGTAAATGTAAAGTAATAGTAAAGATAATAGTAAAATATAGCACAATAACTAGGAAGCAATGAGTTTTAAGTATTTTTATTCTTTTGTTCATATAATTTTATGTTTTTACAATTTAATTTTTAATAATGGCTGTTTTTAACAACGATCTCAGAATTCTTACAGATTAACAGTTCTCTTGAGCGGGTCTAAGCCCGCGGCAGCATACTCCTCCAGTGGCTGTTTTGCCATGGAAGGACGTTTATTTATTTGTAATTACTGTCATTTCACAAGAGGGATATCATCTCTGAGTAAAAGAAAAACCCTAAGGAAGACAACTTACAAGCATAGCCATTGTTCTTATTTTTTACATTTCTTTAACACAGGGTTTAAAACATCAGTTGAGTTCGTACATAGCTATTTAGACATCACTATCCTCTGAGTAGTATAGCAACAAGGAAATGAAGCTATTTTTCATTTAGTCTAGTGAATAAGTACCAATGATCACCCAGATACTTTTCTGTTTTGTACAGATGGTAGGTTACTGTTGGTCTTCAGAATCCTTATAATCTGAAGGCGTAAGGAGAGTCACTCATAGATAAGAATGTCAGAAAACGGGTACCTGGGTGGCTCGGTTGGTTAAGTGATTGCCTTCAGCTCAGGTCCTTGTCCCAGGGTCCTGGGATCGAACCCTGCATCGGGCTTCCTGATCAGCGGGAAGCCTGCTTCTCCCTCTCCCACTCCCCTGCTTGTGTTCCATCTCTCACTGTGTCTCTCTCTGTCAAATAAATAAAATCTTTTTTTTTTTTAAGATTTTATTTATCCATTTGACAGAGAGATGGAGAGCACAAGTAGGCAGAGTGGCAGGCAGAGGGAGAGGGAGAAGCAGGGAGTTGACGCGGGGCTCAATCCCAGGACCCTGGGACCATAACCTGAGCTGAAGGCAGACGCTTAACCGACTGACCCACCCAGGCACCCCCAAATAAATAAAATCTTAAAAAAAAAAAAAAAAAGAATGTTAGAAAACAAATCTCAAAGACTTAAAATTTTGTGCAGGTCTTCTTTTAAATCTTCTACAGTGCCTTAATAGGTGGATGCTATGTAAGAGGTTCTACTACACTGGGACTGTTATCTTTCAGCTGTTGGGTCGGTCTTGAGCACTACTTTGTACATTACTCCCTGCAGTTTATGATGTATATGCATTTTTTAAAACACTCCTCTTGCCTGTCATTTCCTTCTTCCCACTTTGATACTGAATTAAGTTTCTTATTACCACAAACTTAGTGGCTTAAAACAATACACAGTAATTAGTTCACGGTCTATAGAGCGGGAGTCCAACACAATGTAAATGGGATCTCTGCGCAGAATATCCCAAGGCTGAAGTCCAGGTGTTGACCAGCTGTGTTCTCATCTCTCACTCAGAGTTCTCTTTCTGACTCATTCCTGGTGTTGGTACAAATCATTCCTTGTGGCTGTAGGACTGGTCTTCCATGTTTTTATCAGATGTTGGCCAGGTACCACTCCCAGCTCCCAGAGGCCAAACTCACATTCCTGCCTTGAGGACCCTCCCATCTGTCTTTAGGTCAGCAAGGGTGGGTCAAATCCTTCTTCAAAGCTTTGACTTTCCCTTCTGCCAACAGCCAGAGAAAAATTTCTTCTTCTAACGTATGATTACATAGAGTTCAAGAAACATACTTTGTAATCTCCTTTGATTAACTTAAAGTCACCTTGTTGGTAACTTTAATTATATCTATGATCAGGATCATAGGAATGATATCCAGTCTTCTTTTTTTTTTTTTTTTTAAGATTTTATTTATTTATTTGACAGACAGAGATCACAAACAGGCAGAGAGGCAGCAGAGAGAGAGGAGGAAGCAGGCTCCCCGCTGAGCAGAGAGCCCGATGCGGGGCTCGATCCCAGGACCCTGGGATCATGACCTGAGCCGAAGGCAGAGGCTTTAACCCGCTGAGCCACCCAGGCGCCCCGATATCCAGTCTTCTTGATGAAGGAAGGAATTTTGAAAGGTTAGGGTAATTGGGAGTCCTAGAATTCTGTCCACCACAAATACTAGATACATCATTTAATCATAATGATGGGTATTCAGAAAGCTTCAACTTAGTGATAAAACTTTAAAATTATTATCTAGAAATAAAGTCTGAAAAAATATAAAAATAAAAATTATATTTGGATCCAATAACTGTTTCCTTCAGAATAGAAATTAATTTTTGGTACACATAAAAATTTAATCTCTTGAATTAACATGGAGCTACTGGAACAAAGATAATAACATTTAGAAAATAATAAAATAGTGAAAACAAGATTGTATTCTTTTTTTTTTTTTTTTTAAAGATTGTATTTGTTTATTTAAGAGAGAGAGCATGAGCCAGAGGGATAGAAGGGTAGGCAGAAGCAGATTCCACACTGACCAGGGAGCCCTACTCGACTCCAGGCTCAACTCTGGGCTCGATCCCAGGGCAGAGATCATGACCTGAGCTGAAAGCAGATGCTTAACCATCTGAGCCACCCAGGCACCCCAAGATTGTATTTAATTCTTAAGTCTAGGTAATTAATAGAGTAAATTAAAGACACAACTTATTTTGGACACTACCTAAATGTTGGTTAAGAAAATAAGTTCAGGGTACCTGGGTGGCTCAGTGGGTTAAAGCCTCTGCCTTCGGCTCAGGTCATGATCCCAGAGTCCTGGGATCGAGCCCCGCATCGGGCTCTCTGCTCAGCAGGGAGCCTGCTTTCTCCTCTCTCTCCCTCTGCCTGCCTCTCTGTCTACTTGTAATCTCTGTCTGTCAAATAAATAAATAAAAAAAAAAAAAAAAAAAAAGAAATAGTAAGTGCCAGAACTAGTAAGTGAAGTTAGAACTGGTATTCTCACCCATGAGAACAGAGCCTTTTCCTATTATATTTTTAGTGGCTGAATGGAAATTTAATTGTGTGCTTTTTAGTAGTTACATAGTTTCATTGGAGATTTTAGATGTAAAAAGACCTAGAGTAAGTACTTAAAATGTCTTTTATAACCAAAGCACCTATACATCAAATATCTGAAATTTGCTTTAAATTGTGAGAAGGGAGAAGGAAAAGAACTTTATAAAATAATAGTTTTTTATTGGGCGCCTGGGTAACTCAGCGGGTTAAGCCTCTGCCTTCAGCTCAGGTCATGATCCCAGAGTCCTCGGATCGAGTCCCACATCGGGCTCTCTGCTCAGCAGGGAGCCTGCTTCCCCTCCCCTCTCTGTCTCTCTGCCTGCTTGTGATCTCTCTGTCAAATAAATAAATAAAATCTTTTAAAAAAAAAGTTTTTTTATCAAGGAAAATCAATAACAACTAGGTGCTAAAACTAGATATTTTAGAGTATGTATTGTATAACTATTCTTCTAGGTTATGTTTCTACAAAGAAATATTTAGTGCTACGTTGTCCAATATGATAACCACTTATAAAATGTAGCTCTTTAAATTACTTAAAATTAAAAATGTAGTTTCTCTACTGTGGTAGCCAAGTGCTCAGTAGCTACATGTAGTTGGTAGCTATCTTATTATACAGTATAGATATAGAACATTCCCATTATAATGGAAAGTTCTACTGGACAGTGCTGACTTTGTTTCTTCATTTTATTCTATAGGAAATAATTTCAGTTTGGTAGTTGTGAGCTTAATTTTTTGCTTTAAGAAATTTTTACCTGGGGCACCTGGGTGGCTCAGTGGGTTAAAGCCTCTGCCTTTAGCTCAGGTCATGATCTCAGGGTCCTGGGATCAAGCCCCACATCGGGCTCTCTGCTCAGTGGGGAGCCTGCTTCCCCCTCTCTCTCTGCCTGCTTTTCTGCCTACTTGTGATCTCTCTCTGTCAAATAAATAAATAAAATCTTAAAAAAAATATTTATTTATTTGAGAAACACAGAGATAGAGCAGAAGTGGGAAGGAGGGGGAGAAGCAGACTTCCTGCTGAGCAGGGAGCCCAATCTGGGGTTCGATCCCAGGACCCTGGGATCATGACCGGAGGTAAAGTCAGATGCTTAACCAACTGAGCCACTCAGGTTCCCCTAAAGAGAAATTATTATCTAATATGGCAGTGACACTATAGTTTCCCCATTTAAGTGGATTGAAAGTAAATTAGAAATTAAAACATTCTTTATTATAATTTTTACTATATCAAAATTGATTTTTGTACTTAATATTTTAAGATTATGTTATTGAATATAGGTATAGTTCATATTCATATATAGATATTCATATATCCATAATTACTGTCATGGGGTATGCCATCATATGAATATGCTATATTCTGTTGTTATTAATCAATTGATTTTTAAATGTTTTTGCTATTATGAATAATACTATACTGAGCATTCTCTTACAAAATTTCAGGTACGTGTATGCAAACATTTTTCCAGAGTATATAACCTAGAAGTAGAATTTTTGGGTTGGAACATGTGTATTTTCAATTTGATTAAGAAATGTTAAATTATTTTCTACATTGGTTATATCAGTTTGTACTCAGAGATTATAAAGTTGTCTTCCTTTGTTTTATTTTTAAAGCTTTAAAATGCTCTCTTTCACTTGTAAACAGTGCCTGATTTTACATGTTTATATTAGCATTATTAAAACTTATTATTGAGCAGCCGTTGTTTAGTTTGTTTAAACAAACTAAAACACGGGGCGCCTGGGTGGCTCAGTGGGTTAAGGCCTCTGCCTTCGGCTCAGGTCATGGTCTCAGGGTCCTGGGATCCAGCCCCGCATAGGGCTCTCTGCTCAGCGGGGAGCCTGCCTCCCTCTCTCTCTGCCTGCCTCTCTGACTACTTGTGATCTCTGTCTATCAAATAAATAAATAAAATATTAAAAAAAAAAAAACAAAAACTAAAACATAGTATTATAGGTAGGATCGTAAATCTTATTTCTTATGAGCATCGGCATAAGTAGTAATTCTGAAAGCAATAAGCTGATCATCATGTAAAGTTACCCTTTCTTGTAAAATTATTCTTTCTTGCAGCATTTTATGAAGAAGCTTTTTTGTCATTAAAAAGTACAGCAATGCTTGATATGATATTCTTTGCCTTTAACCTTAATTAGATGAGGTTTCATGGCAAAATAAAATTTTTCTTTTGCTGTGAATTAGCAAATCAGTTACTTAACTTGTTTGTTTAGGTCTGCTTTGTGCCAGGCATAGTGTTAGTTACTTTGGATAAAAATTATATTAAGTCACGGGTTCTGTCTTCAAGGACCTTGCAGTTCAGAGTAGGAGAAGAAACTGTAAATGCTGAAATATATTAAAGTGATTTATTTATTTTTAATTTTTTAAAGATTTTATTTATTTGAGAGAGAATGAGTGAGAAAGGGAGCATATGAGCAGGGGAGAGGGAGAAGCAGGCTTTCCACGTAGCAGGGAGCCCAATAGGGGACTCGATCCCAGGATCCTGGGATCATGACCTGAGCCATAAGCAGATGCTTAACCGACTGAGCTACCCATGCCACCCTATTTTGTAGTGATTTCGATGCTGTCAGGGAAACTTGTATATTGGACTCTGAAAGGAGAATATGCTTGATTTGTCAAATCGTTTATTATATATGAGGTGAATATTAAACTGAGCTTGTGAGAGCAGAGTATTTGTCAGACATCTCTAGGAAGTGCTTCTCAACAGAGGGAGCATTATCCCTGGTGCCTGGCATTTTTTTGAACACTTCAGATCACTGGATATGGATGAAGGGTGAGGGGACAGTGTGGGAGAGTCCGTTGAGGAGGTGGAAGAAGTAGGTTTGGCCTTTAACTTACTGATACTGTGGAACCATTGAAGGATTTTAATGGATTTTAAGTCATTAAAGAACTAAAAGCAGGGAATTAATTTGAACAGATTGTTACTCTAGATGGTTTCTGCTGCAGTGTTAGGTTGAAGATGGATTTTGAGATAGGTAAGAGAACTACAGTTTGGGAGAGGGGGTGAGGGTCTTAACTAAGCTAGTTACACTAGATATAAACTGGGAGGTAAGTAAAGTTAAGGAATATATCCAAAATATTCAAGACTTGGCAAACTGTTGGTTGTGGGAGGTGAGAGAAGAGGAAGAATATGAATTACTACTTGATTTCTGATTTGAGTGCTTGAGTGATTGGGAGAGACACAAGGATGGAAGTTAGAGAAGGAGATGGAGTGTCAAAGTTTGGTGGACTAGATACTGAGTTTTGTTCTAGAAATGGGGAACGTGAGAGCCCTTTGACTATCCAGTTGGATATCCGTGTGGGTCTTAGAAGAGGGATATCGATTATGGTTATAGGTTTAGATAGAAGCCATCATATTTAGGTGGTCATGAAACTAAGGTAGGAAAGCATCTTAAAAGAAGGAAATGTAGAGTTGAAGAAAAGAAGCCAGGATCAGAATTTCCAGTAAATAAAAGGAATTAATGACAGCCTTCTTTGTAATGTTATAAAAATATAAATATTTTGATCAACATGGAGCTTATCATTTTGTTATTATTGAAATATAATTAACAGTATAATATTAGTTTCAGTTATACAATAAAATGATTCAATAATTTTATATATTATTCAATGTGCATCACAATGACTGTACTCTTAAGGAACTTACCTTTTTTAAAAAAGGATTTTATTTATTTGAGAGAGGGAAGGGCTGGGGGCAAACAGAGAGAGAGAGAAGCAGACTCCCTGCTGAGCATGGAACCCCTTGTGGGGCTCAGTCCTAGGACCCTGAGATCATGACCTGAACTGAAGTCAGACGTTTAACCAACTGAGCCACCCAGGCATCCCAGAACTTACCATTTTATGGAATTAAAGAGCAAATGTATATGTGCTTGTGATGGAAAAAATTACTTAACATATAAGTTAGATGGATGAAACATGGTATGAACTATAAGAGTATATACTGAAACTAAAAACAGCTTCATGTTAGAAAATAAAAGAGACTTTTTAGATTTTTGGGGGGATAAGATTAAAATATATAAAAATGAAAACCATTGTAAAAAGTAATGGTATTTGGGGCCCCTGGGGGGTGCAGTTAGCTAAGCATTTGACTCTTGGTTTTGGCTTACGTTGTGATCTCAGGGTGGTGACATCGAGCCCCACGTCAGGCTCCATACTCAGCATGGACTTAAGACTTACTCAGCTTAAGACTTTCAATCCCTCTCCCTGTCTCTTCTGCGTGCTTGCTTGCTCTCTCTAAAAATAAATCTTTTTTTTAAAAAGCGAGTAGTATTGTTAATAATAAATATGTAAAAAATGCCATCAGGAACTCACCTGAATAAAAAAAATTGGATTTATTAACTTGTAGCACTAAGGGACATGGAACCTTGAAGCATCTCAGTGAGAAGGCATTAGAAAGGACTTCTAGGATTTGGGTTCATGTTAAGTGATTTGGGGAAAGGTCAAGAAAACAGGGGTTTGATGCTGTCAAAAAGCAGAAGTAATTTTGTGATTGGGGATCCTAATAATTTTTTTGAAGATTTTATATATTTATTTGAGAGAGAGATCGAGAGAGAGCACACAAGCAGGGTGAGGAGCAGAGGGAGAAGTAGACTCCCCCCTGAGCAGGGAGTCGGAAGCAGGACTTTATCCCGGTACTCTGGGATCATGATCTGAGCCGAAGGCAGCTGTTTAACCAACTGAGCCCCCTCCAGGGCCCCAGGGATCCTAATAATTCTTACCTAGAAGGCAGGAAGAACATCATGGTGCTAAAACTAGAGTTGGTAAGGAAACAGACATATTAGCCATGAAAGGGGAGGGTCTGACCATTTTTTGGAGTGGACAGTGTTGTTTTTGTCTCTGTTCACATAAAGTCAGAGTGGCCTTGTCTGATTTTGGGTGTTCTCTTCTTTGTCTATATTCAGATAAAACGTTGCGAACACCCTGGCATAGCTCTAAGTGCCAAGCCAACTCCCAGCAACACAAGACCTGATTGAGAGTGACCGGCCAACTGCTGGCTGTCCAGAGCTCGTTGTTGTCTTTCTTAGTCTCTAACAGAAATAAGAGAATTCAGCAAAGTCTTGGTGGCAGAGACAAATGTTAGGTGTTGTTAGGAGTGCTCTACGCTCTAGTAAGTTTATCGTTGGGATATAGTAAGGAAGATAATTAAGGGAACTTTGGAAGGATGGAAAGGTAAGGAGAAGCGTGACCAACTGGTGAATGATTTTTTAAAGATTTATTTATTTTAGAGAGAGAGGGAGGGGAGGGCAGAGGAAGAGAATCTTCAAGCAGACTCCCTACTAAGCAGGGAGCCTTACCTGGGGCTTAATCCTATGATGCAGGAGATCATGACCTGAGCCTAAACAAAAAGTCAGATGCCCAACTGACTGAACCACCCAGGTGCCCAGGTGAATGGTTTTTAAATGATCACCTTTGAATATAGTTTAAGTAGATTTCTGAATCAGATTATGGTATGATGAAATTAGTGTTTGTGAACAGTACTATTGCCTTTTAAAATTATTAAATATCTAAAAATGATTTTAATGAACATTTTACCTTGCCTATAACTCAAAATATTTTCCTTCAAAATATTTGTCCATATACTTTTTTACATTCTTACAATTACTATTTTGTATACTGAACTTTAAAAAATATCTGCTTAATATACCATCGTACACTTTATTCTGTGTTTTTGTCTTGTTTGATAAGTATCATTGTAGTAGTTGTCGGTGAGGCTGTTTTCTCAGAAAGGGAAAAGCAGTAATATGGAGGATATAACAGACATTTGGGAGGAAGAATTAACAAACATCTGTTACTGATGCGATGGAGTAAGGGAAGAGAAGAATAAAAAAATTTGAATCCTTGGGTGCTTGTATGGTTCAGATGGTTAAGTATCTGCCTTTGGCTCAGGTCATGATCCCAGGGTCGAGGGACTGAGTCCCGCATTGGGCTTCCTGCTCAGTGGGGACCCTGCTTCTCCCTCTGCCTCTCTCTCTCTCTCTGTCTCTCATGAATAAATAAATAAAATCTTTAAAAAAATTGTTTTTGAATCCTTGAAACTGACAAAGTTGAACCATTATTTATATACATAGTTCCTCAGTTGGATGATGTATAATAATAAAATATCAACAAGAGTTTGTAACACCCACCAACACTATTTCTTCAAGATATCCTGAAAGCTGCAAAATATACCTGATGGTTAAAATGATAAAGTATTTTTAGGTTGAGGATTGGACATTTGGTGACAATGGTAGAAAATAACAATGAGGGGCACCTGACTGGCTCAGTCAGTAGAGCACACACCTCTTGTTCTTGGGGTTGTAAGTTCAAGCTCCCACGCTGGGTGTAGAAAGTACTTAAAAATAAAATCTTAAAAAAGAAAAATGTTAAAAATATTAGAAAATAATGATGAGGCTAGAATTTGCAATTGGTAAGATGTGGATACTCATACTGAAATCAGAATTTATAATCTGCATGTGGCTGGGTTCATATCCTATAAAAATTAGTCTGAGAGCATTAGCAAAGGCTGATACTTCCGGGTTTAAGATGCCTGGCATCCCCATTAATGTTGGTGGTGCTCATTGGAAGGAACACTAGCCTTTTATCCTTAATTCATTTCCTTGTGCTTGTTTAATAAGGTTGTCTTCTTTAGATGCCTTTGAAAAAAAAGTCTTATTTATACACCATAATAAACTAAGGAGAGAAAGTTTCTATTACTGGAGAAGCCTGATTGTTGAAAGATTGTTTTAAATCTTTTTACACTATAAAAGTTAAAAGGCGTATTATACCTAACTTATTTTAACCATATATATAAAATAATTTTAGATATGATATGTTATATAAATCCTATAACAAAATATTAAAATCAATCTATCTAATTCACGGCCTGTAATTTTAAGAAGTGTTTTATATTATAAAACTCCACAAGGGAAAACCTAGAAATGATTGAAGTTCGTTGCACTGGACTTCAGACCCATCATATAATTGAAATCCTGAGACCACATTTCATTCTTAAACCATAAAGTGCAGCTAAAAGAGGGTAACATTCATTAACATTTTATCATTTTATTTAGATTTTTCAGTGTTAAATTTTAATAGGGAATATACTTAACAATGAACATATACCCGAATAATTTAGGATTAGATTATTTATTTCATCTAAATTTACTCTTAGCATGGTAATTGTTAATGTCTAGATAATAATCAAGTTATTATTTGTGATTTAAAAATCTTTTTGACCTTCACCATTTTTATAACTGCTTTTTCTCTCCAAATGTCACAGCTGTGTCATGTTACAACTGCATGTATAAAAAATTAATTTCTTCTTGCTCATTCATTTCCTCTTAGAATCCAGTACCATTAGTCATTCACTGATGTTGACACTTAAAGTCAAATTTATATATAGATTACCTGTTACTTATAAAAGTAATGATGGCTGTTTATATAATAAGTGAAATCTTTTATTCCAAATATATTTTAATTTTATAAAGTACAATTCATTTATAGATCAGAATCTCAGACATTTAAGTAAAGTGAATATATTAAGTATAAATTAAATATGTGTAGGTCTTTTTCATATTAACTGTATCATTAACCTGACTTCAATCTCTTAGAGAAACTTGTTAGGAAATTGAAAGAGTACAAATTAAGAAAATTATTTACAATACATCGACAAAGGGTTAATGTCCTTGCAGTATAAAGAAGTTTTGTGAATTAGTAAGAAAAAACAAGCATCTTTGTCAAAAACAAAGGACAGGAATGTAGAAATTCACGAAAGTAAAAATACAGAAACTAAACAAATAAAAGCTTAAAGCAACGTTTAACAGATGAGAGTTCGACAAGTTATTATTATTATTATTTTACGTATCATCCTTGCGCAGGGGCCATGCTAATCTTCTCTGTATCGTTCCAATTTTAGTATATGTGCTGCCGAAGCGAGCACTATTATTATTATTTTAATGATAATACTTGATGCTGTGGAAGTTGGAGAGAAATATTCTCCTATACCTCTGGCAGAGATATATACTAATGCAAGTTTCTACAGTATAATTTGGCAGTATACATCAAAAGCCTATGAATAGGATGGATGTACATAAAGATTTTTTTTTATAGCACTTTTTATAAAAACAAGGAATTGGAAACAACTAAATGTTTGTTATTAGATGATTGGTTAAATTATAAACCTCCATGTAATGTAGCCAGTTTTTAAAAATGATGCTTTTTAACTTATATTGTTAAAGTGTATTCAGAAGTCTCTTTGATTTCCTTGGGGGTACTTTGAGGACCACTGGCAGATGGGGAGGATGAGCACAACTTCGTTCTGCCCAACTGGAGAAGCTTTGTCCTGTTTTTTAATATAGAAGTTTCAAAAATTGAGAATACACCTGGAGAAAAGGTAGGAGTAGGGAGCATTTGGCTGCTAAAAAACACAGCCTCAAAGTGTTCAATGCAAAGGAAAGATATTTAGTTACCTTGTTGAATGAAAAGTAGTAAAGTATAAAACATTGGGTATAGTTGGGTCTCAATGTTTTAAAAAATGTATCTCCATCTATCCTATAAGAAAGTAGAAGTTTATGGTTAATAAATAGGGTAATAAAATCATAAAAAAATGGCAGTACTGATGTGATGGAATTTCAGGTGATTTTTACCTTCTCTTCTCTTTTGTTTTCTTTTTAAAACACATTTCCAAGAAGTATTTATTATTAGTTAAGTCATGATTCAGGATCCCAGGATGGGGATCGCCATGTACCTTCTTCACAACACTGGGAGAAGGATGGAGGGCAGAGGAGAGGTGGTTCAAATCTTGCCAGAAAATGTGCCTTCTGCCTGGTGGTCATCCTAGGTTGACACCCAGGCTATGGGGCAGAGGGACTTGTACACGTACTGGTACCATTCACATGTGGAGACACCACCCCCTTTATCAGTCATTGTCTACTCATAGTGGTGGAAGTCAAGATAGTTCTGCCAGCAGAACTTTATTATTATCTAGATTTTAACAATTATTATTGTTAATAATAACAATAATAATTATTATTATTATGTATCCTGGTCTGGTTCTGGTTGGGGAAGTGTCTCTCAGAGGGGCAGCCCAGTAGTTCTTGATTTTGGTTTTGATTAGCACCACAGTTTCTTCTGCCGTGGTGCTAATTCCTACACACTCCACAGCTCATAGCTCAATGTCTACCCTCTGTTTTTCTTATCTGTATTTTATAAAATGAACACATGATATGTATGATGAGATTGAAAAAAAGCAATAGCAATTACTTATAAATACTTTTTGAATGCTATCACATTTACATGCAAAGTCCCCTTTTAATATTGGCATGATTTAAGTATAAGATTTACTACATGCCAGCTCCTGTTTTAAGCAGTTGACATGTATTAACTCATCTAATTATTATAACAATCCTAGTTAGGTATTATTAGTATATACAATGTGAGCAAAGTCATGCTGCTGATTGAATCTCCTTGATATATTACCTCTTATTTACAAAAAATTCCATCTTATTAAACCCCAGCTCATGTAACCAATTCCCATAAATTTCAAAAGTAGTTTATAAGTGCTAAATGTGAAAATGTAGAGATATAGTGACATGTTTGTTATCTATTTTGTATTTTGCTTGTATTTTCAGGCTTTTTTTTGTTTGTTTGTCTCATCCTGTTAGAAGCCTTTGACTTGCTATAACTTCACTCATTGCCACCACCATATGCAGATAGGAAACGGGATCTTCTAAGTTGATCAGATGCTCATCCTTATTAAAACATTTTAGGGGTACCTGGGTGGCTCAGTTGGTTAAGTGTCAACTGTTGATTTATTAGCCTCGGTAATGATTTCAGGGTTGTGAGATCGAGTCTTATGTCAGGTTCTGCACTGGGCATGGAGCCTGCTTAAGGTTCTTTCTTTCCCCCTTGCTCTGGTCCTACCACCTCTCCCTCCCTCTCTAAAAAAAGAAAAATAAATAAACACCTTAAAAAAAAAACAAACAACCTTTTAGAAACCTGTTTGTGATAACCCTGGCCCTGAGTTACTATTTGTTTTTAAGCAAACTGAGCACCACATACATACAGATATGTACAGTGTCTACATGCTGGGCCTCTGGAACAACATAGAAATCATTTGTCCTTGGAACATACACAAATCATGTGTTTTTATACTTGAAGATGGCATTCTGTTTGGTATTATTTCCTGGTTTAGACTTCCCACTGTCAGCAAGATTTATGCCTGACTTATTTATGGTAGTAAGTGATTGTGTTGACCCATCCACATGTTCTCTTATCTGTGACCCTTCAGGCCTTAACAGAGCTAGGTGAAAAAGCTAGGAGGCAACTGAGTGCATTTAGAGACCAATAATCCCTAGGTAATGTGCTTTTTTCAAAAAATGAACAGATAAAATACTATTTAGGTTTGGTGACGGTTGGAAAGATTATAAGGGAAAAGGGTCATGTAAGAGAAAGGAAGAATTATTAACAAGGGTAATGAAGGATGCCAAAGAAATGGATGGAGAATACAGGAGAAAATAAGTATAGGGAAGTGTGCTAATGAAAATATAGAAATTAAAACAGTATTACTAAAAAGTGATGACCTAATCAGTGAAAGATTATGATATCTCAATGAATAAAATAAGCCCTTCTCTACATTTTTCTTGATGCTAAAAAATCTGTATCCCTAGCTGAAAGATAATATTTAGACATGTATAGACAAGTATTTAAGCATTAGAAAATCCATATGTAACACATAAATCCATATGTAGTCATAAACTAATGAAACCCTTGCTTAAAACTACATGTGGTTCTTTTGTCTTTGGTTGTATAATTTGTAGTAATGTAAAAATTGTTATTTGGTGTACCTGGGACCTTGCCTTACATGTATCCAGTGGAAAAATTAGAGCTGAGTTGTAGAACTTGTTTCATGCCTAGAAAGATCCCCTGGGGCTTCGTGACCCTTCTGTGATCATTGGAGCAGGCTGGGCACTTGAAGAGATTCTCTGATTTTTTTAGAGGAGGAGGGTTTGTTCATTCTTTGCCCAACCTTGTACCTGCTATAAAGGTTTTCTCCCATAGCATATAATATCCTGCTCTCTGAGACATAGATTGGAGGAAGATGGTAGTTATGGAGTTATAAAAACACTTCAAAATAGTGTAATATCTCATAGTCATTACTCTGTGTTAATTATTTTACATTAATAGGACTGAACAGTATAGAGATGTAATCTTTCCAAACCTTCTTTGCAAAGTACCTCTCAGATCTTTATGATGTAACTCTAACACTGTTTCCAAGATGTATTCACTAGCTTGTATAGCTCTTGAAATTTAAATTAAGAACAATTAAATAAAATATTCGGGTCTTCAGTTGCACTAACAGTATCTTGAGTGCTCATTATTTACATACACATGGCTACTTATTAGCTACCACCGTGGACAGCGCAAGTGTAGAACATGTCTATCTGTTACATAAAATTCTATCGGTCTGTACTCCTTTAGAGGAGATACAGATATGTATGTATACATGTCTTTTGAGGAGGTCAGCAATGTTACCTCAACCATGTCTTTTAAAGTGTAAGTTTATTGAAGAGAAATAACCATATTTTTTTAAAGTTGGTCCAAGGTTCTCACAACTTTGACAATATATTATAATGACAGTAGATTAGCAAGTTAGCTAACTTTACTATGAGGAAGGCTTCATTCAAGTTAATCAGTCATTGAGATTTACTGTGTTAACCTATAAAATATTTTAAAGTTGGGTCTCTGAGAAATACCATTATGTAGGTAGGGAAAAAGAATGCTTACTTCCAATATAGAAAATGTGATCTTGTCCCAGCTTTGCCACTAACTAAATATAAGACTTTGGGCATTTTTCCTCCATGACTTAAGTATTTTGTAGCTGGAAATATATCTCATAACCAGAAATTTTATATCTGGAAAGTTATTATCAGAAATACTTTCTTTTAAGATTTATTTATTTATTTTAGGGAGAGAGAATCCCAAGCAGATTCCCACTGTGTGTGGAACCTGAAGCAGGGATTAGTCTCACAACTCTGAGATCACAACGTTGAGCCAAAAACCAAGAGTCCAACACTTGACCAACTGAGCCAGCCACCCAGATGCCCCTGGAAATATTTTCTGACCTGCTTCACTTGTCTCATCCATTCCCCACCTCTGCCTCTGGCAACTACTAGTCTCTTCTCCTTATCTGTGAGCTTGGAATTTTGTTTGTTTGCTTTTTAAGATTCCACTTGTGCAATCACCACATTTATCTTTTATTATCTGACTTATTTTACTTCGCATAATGCCCTCAAAGTCCATCCATGTTGTTGCAAATGGCAAGATTTTATTCTTTTTTTATGGCTCAAAAATACTCCATTCCATACACGCACACATAATATATGTAAACACATAATATGTGTCCCATTTTCTTAATACATTCAGTTGGTGGGCACTTAGGTTGTTTCCTCATCTTTGCTATTATAAATAATGTTGCAGTAAACATGAGGGTGCATATATCTTTTTGAATTAGTGTTTTAATTTTTTTCTGATAAATACCCAGAAGTAGAGTTTCTGGATCATATGTTAGGTGTATTTAAAAATTGTTGAGGAACATCCATACTATTTTTCATAGTGGTTGTACCTATTTACATTCCCTCTAACAATGTGCAGGGGTTCCCTTTTTTCCACATTCTCACCAACACTTGTTATCTCTTGTCTTTTTGATACAGCCATTCTAACAGGTATGAGGTGATATTTCATTGTTGTATTGATTTGCATTTCCCTGATGATGAGTGATATTAAACATCTTTTTGTGTATCTGTTGGCCATCTGTATGTCTTCTTGGAAAAATGTCTAGTGAGATCCTCTGTCCATCGTTCTTTTCTTTTTTAAAAAAAGATTTTATTTATTTATTTGAGAGACAGAGAGAGAGAGCAAGAGAGAGCAGGGGCAGGGGGGAATGGGACTCTATCCCAGGATCCTAAGATCATGACCTGATCTGAAGGCAGATGCTTCACTTGATCTTAGCCAAAACGCCAAGAAGCAATTAAAGGCAGATGCTTAACAGACTGAGCCACCCAAGCACCCCCTCTGTCCATTTTTCAATCAGATTGATTTTTTGCAGCTGAGTTGTATGAATTCTTTGTATATGTTGGATATTAGCCCAGTATCAGATATATGATTTGCAAATATTTTCTCCCATTTAGTAAGTTGCCTTTTCATTTTGTTGATTTTTTGGTTTTGTTTTGTGCCTGTGTGTGTTTTGCTATGCAGAAGTTTTTTAATTTAATATAGTCTCATTTGTTTATTTTTACTTTTGCTGCCTTAAGACTTTGGGCATTTGATTTCCCAAAGTTAATTTGAGACTTAATTTCTTCATCTCTAAATTGTAGTTTTATTTTTATTTTATTTTTTTTTTTAAAGATTTTATTTATTTATTTGACAGACAGAGATCACAAGTAGGCAGAGAGGCAGGCAGAGAGAGAAAGGAGGAAGCAGGCTCCCCACTAAGCAGAAAGCCCGATGCGGGGCTCGATCCCAGGACCTGGGATTATGACCTGAGCCGAAGGCAGAGGCTTTAACCCACTGAGCCACCCAGGCGCCCCTAAATTGTAGTTTTAAATAAAATATTTTAAAAAGTCTTTTGTTGTAACAGTTAATTGCTATTACTTTTTTTTCTGATACAACTTTTATAAAAGACCTATAAGTGTTTTTTAAAAAGATTTTATTTATTTATTTGACAGAGAGAGACACAGTAAGAGAGGGAACACAAGTAGGGGGAGGGGGAGAGGAAGAAGCAGGCTTCCTGCAGACCAGGGAGCCCAATGCGGGCCTCTATCCCAGGACCCTGGGATCATGACCTGAGCCAAAAGGCAGCCACTGAAGGACTGAGCTACCCAGGTGCCCCTGACCTATGGTTTTGAATGGAAGAGCTAATACAAAAAGAAAGAAGAGGTGTGTTGATGCTGCTAAGAGAAGGCTGTCCTACACAATTATTTTAAGCCAGCATTTAGCTGTGTAAATCACTAAACCAATACTAAGAAGTATGATGATTCTGTTGGTCTTAACTTGTAGCAGCTTATCAAGATACTGCTTTCATCATGTTCATTCCTTCTCTATAAAGACCCTGATTAGCTTTGGAGTCATGTAGATCTGAATTTAGGTATCATTTCCTCTGATCACTAGCTCTTTGGCATTAGTGAGTTACATAATCTGTCTGCCTCAGTTTCCTGTTGGATGGATGAAATGATACCTTACCATTATCTTCTAGAGCTTGCAGCCAATTCAGAAGAATAGACACATTATTATAGTAATGGGAGAGAAAGTTTGTTATAGATGTGTACCACATATTATAAAAACAGAAAAGGTTATTTAACTGACACCTGGCCATGGTAGAGAAGGAAGAGAAGAGAATAGTGGAAGGGTGTATTCCAAGGCAGATGAGTAGTGTGTGCAGAGACCCTGGTATGTGAGGTGTACAGCTAAAACATAGAGAAGGAGTAGAAGGGTATGGTAAAAATGAAGCCTGGGAATATAGGCAAAGGCTAAAAAAGAAAGGATTCAGAGTTCAGACTTCATGCTGAGCACTGTGTGATCACACTGAAAACTTTAAAGCCTGTATTGATGAGCAGGGTAATGTGAACTCAAAGGGAGAGAAGGAGAAAATCTTTGCTTCAGGACGTTCACTCTAGCAACAATGTAGAGAATGGATTAAAAGGAAAGAGACCATAGGAAGCTTTTTTTTTTTTTTTCCTCTCCCCAGTTTAAGTGAGAAGTAATGAAGAGTTTTATTAGGAAAATGAAGGAGGGGAACAGAGTCTACACATATTAAGGAAGTAAAATTAGTATTAATTGGTGGTTGGTGTGGGGTTGAGGAAGGTGGAGATTTCTGTCTCAGGTGACAGAATGGATGTTGGTGACTTTTCACTTGGTAAGGAGTACATTAAGAATTGACTAGTGAGGTAATGCAGTGTATTTAGGAGGCTACACTTTGAAGCCTGGTTTAAAAATCCTGGCTTTCCCCTTCACTAGCTTTGTGGCCATGGGTGTGTTACTTAGTTTCTTGAGCCTTAATTTCATTTATTAGCTTCATTTAAAAAATTTGCTATTGAGGTATGGTTGACAGGTGTGTTTGATTTCAAGTGTACAACATAGTGATTCAACAATTCTACACATTACTCTGTGCTCACTATATTAAGTACAGTCAACATACGACAGTGTTACAATATTATTGTCTTACCCATGCTGTGCTTTTCATCTCTGTGACTTATTTATTTAACAACTGAAAGTTGGTACCTTTAATCCTCTTCACCTATTTCATTAGCTTCATTTATACATGAGTTAATACGTGTGAAATGCTTAGAATAATTTCTGGCATGTAAGCTCTGTATGTGTTTACCAATAGTAGTAGAGGATATGGGCTAGTTCACTTTTAGACATGAGGGAAAGTCATATGGAAATATGTAATATGCAATTATATAATATTAGACTAGAGTCCAGTAGAGAAGTCTGGGCCGGAAATACCATAATGGAGGTTATATAAGTAGTAGCTGAAAAGGGAATATGGAAAATACCCCAAGGAGGGGCACCTGGGTGGCTCCGTTGGTTAAGCATCTCTATTTGGCTCAGGTCATGATCCCAGGGCCCTGGGATCAAGCCCCGCATAGGGCTCCCTGCTCCGTGGGGGGTCTGCTTGTACTCTATCTCTCTTACAGAAATAAAATCTTAAAAAAGAAAAAAAAGAAAAAAAAAAAAGAAAATACCCAGGGTAAGCAGATATAGAGAGAGGGCCAAAAATGGAACATTATGGAACAAAGATAATTTAAAAGTCAAGGAAGACGAGCTTATAAATGTGACTGAGGGGGAGAGAGTAGAGGTATAAGAAATAAAATTAGGCAGGCATCTGGGTGGGTCAGTTGGTTAAGCACCTGCCTTCAGCTCAGGTCATGATCCTGGAATCCTGGAATCAAGTCCCATCTCAGGCTCCCTGCTCAGCTGGGGAGTCTACTTCTCACTCTGACCTCTCCCCTCTTGTGCTCTCTCTCTCTCTCAAATAAATAAATGAAATCTTAAAAAAAAAAGAAAGTTAGGCCTCAGAGTCCCACATGCCAAGAGCAGTGAAACAGTGATTAATGCCAGGCGTATAAAGCTGACAAATACGGTAAGACTGAAGAGTCCTCTGGATCTGCACCGAAGAAGTCAAAGTTTGACCTTAGTGAAAGCATTTCTTTAGAGTTTGGTATAGAAGTCACTTTACCAAGGACTGAGGAATAAATAGATCAGAAGGCAATAGAGGGGCGCCTGGGTGGCTCGGTGGGTTGAGCCTCTGCCTTCGGCTCAGGTCATGGTCCTGGGGTTCTGGGATTGAGCCCCGCATGGGGCTCCCTGCTCAGCAGGGAGCCTGCTTCCTCCTCTCTCTAGGCCTGCTTTTCTGCCTACTTGTGGTCTCTGTCTGTCAAATAAATGAATAAAATCTTTAAAAAAAAATCAAATAGTTAAAAAAATCAAATAGTTCTATATAGTTTGGAAGGAAAAAAGGAAAAGCAAACCAATGTCCCTTTTCTCTCCATCTATACTTTTTATACTTCTCTCCATCTATACTTTTTATACAGGAAGCCAAAGTAAAATTAGTCTAGCTGTGTCTTCTGGTATTTACTGCCGTATTTCGTAAACTATTAGGTATTTACCTAAAGAATACAAAAATACTAATTCAAAGGGATACATGCACCCTGACATTTATAGCAGCATTATCTATAATACCTGAATTATGGAAAGAGACCAAATCTCCATCAACTGATGAATGGATAAAGGACCTGTGGTTTATATATACAATGGAATTTACTCAGCCATTAAAAAGAATGAAATCTTGCCATTTACAATAATATGGATGGAGCTAGAGCATACAGTGCTAAGTGAAATAAATCAGTCAAAGAAAGATGCCATATGATTTTTCTCATATGTAGAATTAAGAAAGAAAGCAAACAAGCAAAGGCAATAAAAAGAAGATAGAGAGGCAAACTAAGAAACATATTCTTAAGTATAGAGAACAATTTACAGAGGGGAGGTGGATGGGAGATAGGTTAAATAGGAGGTGGGGTTTAAGGAATGGGCTTGTGATGAGCACAGGGTGAGGTATGGAAGTGTTAAATTAGTGTACACCTGAAACCAATACTGTGTGTTAACTAACTGGAGTTAAAGTAAAAACTTAAAAAAAATTTTAAAAGATGAAGATTTACATCTTTTGTACCACCTCTTCCCTTATTATTAAAAAAAATTAACAATTTTTGGTTGAATTAATATTTAGTACTTTATTATAGCTACATGTATGTTTACAGAGAAATCACGGTATACTGTGATTGTTTTCCTTTTTTATTTTATTTTTATTTATTTATTTATTTATTTGTTTGTTTTCCTTTTTTAAAAAACAGCTTTTAGGAGTGCCTCCGTAGCTCCCTTGGTTGGGCATCTGACTATAGGTTTTGGCTCAGGTATTACGGTCTTGGTGTGGAATTGATCTCCAAGTCAGGCTCAGTACTCAGCGTGGAATCTGCTTGGCATTCTCTCTGTTTCCCTCTCCCTGTCCCTGTGCCCTCTGCCACCCTGCATATGCACATGTTCTCTCTTAAATAATAAATAAAATCTTAAAGATTAAAACAGCTTTTAAAGTTGATAATTACCATTTGTTTATTTGTGCTTAATTTTCTATATGTGTATCATCAGCATGTTTCCAAAATTTCAGCAGAACTGGAAATTGCTCAGTAGCTTCAGACTTCTCAGGTCATCTGCCAGTTCCTTTTTTTCCTTTTTTCTCTTGCTGCATCTCTCCTAGAGCTTACTACATTCCTGTTCCAGTCTAAACTTTGCTGTTCTTTGTAGGTCTGCTGGATAGTAGTTGTACCCATGCTTTCCTTACTCTCACCTTGGAATTTCCTTTGCTTTATTACTATTTCTGGATCTCGTGTCTTCCTTTTTCTTGGATTTTCTCCTTGTCTGGTTGGAGCACCTCCTGAGGTACTCTAAAATAAAGGAGTACTAAAGAGGTAAAGTTTTTAAGACTCTGTGATTGTTTGGCTAGATATACAATTCATATACAAATGCTTTTTCATCAGATTTGAAAATATTTTTCATTATCTTCTAATGTTCACTGTTGCTTTGAGAAGTCTGAGTCTATCCTGGTTATTACTCCTTTTCATAAGAGCCCCCCCCCCTTTTTAATTCTCCTTAGAAGCTTTTAGGTCCCCTTTTCCGCACAGAACCCTATTTGTTCTGAGGTTTTACAGTGATGTGCAGTTTTTAAATTGATTTTTTAAATGACTTGATCTTTTCAATGTGAAACCTTGTGTCTTTCTCTTCCTAGAACTCTTCTCAATAAAGCCTTCTCCTTCCTGAATTCTTTAACTCCTACTGGTAGATGATGTATTTTATTTTAAGCCTTTCACTCTTACTGTTACCATTTTTGCTTTGTGCTCTTTTTGGAATGTGCAGTCAATTTTCTAACACTTCCATGAAATTTTTCCTAATTATATAATCAATTTTCAAGAGCTCTCTCTTGTTTTCAGGAGAATCCAGAACGGTTTCATGGATGCAATATAATCATATCTGTCTGAAGATGTTAATTGCAGATTCTAAGATTTCTTCTCCCTACATTGTCTTATTTCCTCCACGCTCTTTTTTTCTGTTTGGTTGTTTTGGCTTTTTTCTTCAATTTGAAGTTTCTTGTGATTCTTGGCTGTCCAGTTTTAAGAGTGACTGAGATATTTTCTTATGTGACAGTTTTACTAAGATGCATAGCCACCACCTAGCATGAATTGCCATCGAGCATAATTTTCCTTCCACTTAACCTGTAAGATAATGCCAGATATTTTAAGTTTTGGGTATGGCCACAACTCACTTCCAGATTCTTTGTCTGTACCACAGTCTAGGTTATGGTTGACAATAAACAATGTCAAATTTTCAGTAGCCAAGCCTACACAGTGAGTTTTATCTCTCAAAGTACATATACAATGTGATCTGCAGTAAGTACTGCTCCTGGTTCTCATTTCAGGACTCAGACAAATGGAAGCTCTGTCATGAAACATACTTCTAGAATTGTTGAGGCAGGAAAAGGGAATATGGCAGATTGTGTACTATCTCTAAAAGCTTCTACACAAAAGTGGCCACACGATTTATACTCACATTTCATTAGCCAAAGCAAGTCACATGGCCATGTCTCACTAAAAATGTAGCAGTGAAGTGCAAGCAAGCCTGCCATTTGCCCTGAAGGAGAAGGCAAACAACATATTTGTAGCATCTGTAATGGCTACCCCAATGGCACTCCACTTATTCATGTTCTATAATTTCTTTATGCTCTTATTATTTAAATGAGTTTTGTAATATTTGTATCTTCCAAGAATAAGAAGTCTAAGTTCCCTTCCAGCTTTAACACTCTGGCTGTGTGACTTAAAAACTACCACTCACCCTGCACAACTTGTTGAAAATTACTGTGTTCAATAAATATAGCAAAAATAAAAACATTAATATTCCCTAAAAGTTGGGAGCTATTTTTCTCAACAGTGGTTTAAATAAAAAGAGATTCAGTAGCTTGACAGAATTGCAAGACATTTTTGTTTCTGTGTTGAATCACTGGCAATATTGAACAAGTACTTGGATCCTTGAATTATAAATGTCTACTTGGGAGGTTTTAAATGACCAGATACCTCAGGCATCTTAAATGGTATTTCTTGGTTGAAAACGAACATGTATATTTTTAAATATATTTTTTAAAGATTTTATTTATTTATTTGATAGACAGAGATCACAAGTAGGCAGAGAGGCAGGGAGAGAGAGAGAGGGAGGAAGCAGGCTTCCTGCTGAGCAGAGAGCCTGATGCGGGGCTCGATCCCCTGAGATCATGACCTGAGCCGAAGGCAGAGGCTTTAACCCACTGAGCCACCCAGGCACCCCAAAAGCACAAGTTTTAATACACTCACTGAAAGATACCAGTAGAAGCTTCTGAAATCTGCATACACACACGAAATTTGTAAACCTCGTGATGCCAAGTAACATTATGGTTTCCACTAACTTAATTAAGAGCATAATATGACTATTTTATGTTATAGATTTTAATGCACTTAAAAATATACTTAAAAGTAAAAATTCAGGTAAATTTTAGAGTCACTGAAGCATTTCCCTGTACTCTAGAGTTTAAATTTGTAAAAAAAATTTAGTTTAGGGGCACATGGGTGTCTCAGTCAGTTAAGCTTTCAACTCTTTTTTTGGCTCAGGTTTTGTCTTAAGATGAGTTGTGAGTTCAAGCCTTGTATTGGGCTCCATGCTGGGTGTGGAGCCTACTTAAAGAAAAAGAAAAAAATTTAGTTTAAAAAATCACTCTTTCATAGGGCTTCAGATGGGGGGCAAGTAGTATTAGCTTGTAGATAGCTGATGTGGTGTTTTGTTTTTGTTTTTGTTTTTCTTTCCATTGGATAAAACCAGAAAGATAAGTTCAGAATCTTTAGTATTATATGTGCAGTTTGAGAGGTTTCTAATTTTTTGCCAGCTCTAAAGGGAAAGTAGACACACTTCTCATTGATTCATCTTCCCTATACTTATCCCCATTGTAATAAAGAGTGAATATCATACTGTTTTCAAAGCTAAGTCAGCCCCAAGCAGAAGGTAGAAATTATCTGGGAGGAAAGGATCAAGTATAACTCCTCAGAAAATATGCATAAAAGGAAAGCATGATCTCTGTATCATTTTTTGCTTTAGTTTCATGATCTATGTTCCCACGTGTTTTTCCCTAAATCACCTTCCTGCTGCCTTTCTGATTTGGGCATCAGCCCAGCAGTCTAGAGTGTACATCCTGACATTAATTCTTAAGATTCTCTCTGTAGATGACTATAAATATATTATTCATTTTCCTTAGTCTCATTCATGTTCATTTCTTACTTCTTATTCATCTATTTCTCACCATCCTGCCATTCACCTTCTCTCCTTTTCCAATTACATAAGTAATATAAAATGTCAGATTGTAAGTCACTAGAATATTTGATTTTCTGAAATTTGTTGGTAATGTCCAATATAGTACCATGTACACATTGGTCTTACTAGATACTTTATAAATATAATAATGAAAACTTCCATTTCAATTTATTACTTTTTTAAAAAAATCAAGTATGCCAAGATGTCTCTCACCCATAAAGTATCTGTTAAAGATGTACTTTTGTATATTTTTGAATAAAAAATTTGAAACAAAGAAGTTGATAGAATTTTAACAGTGAACACCATTACATCCAACATCTAGATTGTATAGTTAATGTTTTTCTATACTTGTTTTTGTCACATAACTCTATACCTGTTATGTCTCTGTGGATCCATTAACCTAACTTTTTGATGCATTTCTAAAGAAGTTGCAGACATCAATATACTTCCCCTGAATCTTTCATCATGCCTATCATTAACTAGAGTTCAATATCTTTTTTGAGGTAAAATTGATATATGATGAAATGCACAAATTTTAAGTGTACCTTTCAATAACTTTGACAAATGTCTATACTTTTGTAACCCGAACCACTGTCAGGGTGAACATTATCACTCCAGGAAGATTCTGCATGTTCCTCCTCAGTTATCCCACCCCCATCCACAGGCAACAATTATTCTAAATGTTTTTCCTACATAGGTCAGATCTGTGTGTTCTAGAAATTCAAACAAATGGAATGCGCAGTCTGTACTCTTTTTTTGTATAAAGTTGTGTTCACTCAGTATTGTTGGGAGACAATTTTCCCTAGCTCTCTCAGATTGCTGCATGACTTGTGAGTGAGGCAACGGCTCTTCTTTGTTCTGGGCTACCTTTTCAAGGATGTTTCTACAGCAAACTACCTTGGAACACAGAGATAGTGTTTCCTTCCAGAGTAAAGGGCAAGTGTGCTTACTGCCCATTATGAAAAATTCAGCTTCCCTAAGCTCAGTGTTCCTCTCTTGTAATGCAACACACCATGTGTAGGTTTCATTTGGCCTTCTTCCTATCACCCTGTGGGAATAAGGACTTGTAGAACCAGCTCAAAAATGCTGATTACTTGTTACTATTATTGCTCTGATTAATAAGCTGTCCTTTGTCTCTGACTCCATAGTACTGTGCTTTGTAAGCACCTGTGAAATTCTAGTAGGCTAAGTTTTCACCTTTCATTTGAGGTAAAAGTCAAAGACCCTTTACAGTTTTTGAAAAGTATTGTGATGTGTATGCTAGTAGTTCATTCCTTTTTTTATTTAGTAGTATTCTATTATATGTGCATAGCACAATTTATTTATCTGTTTTATTACTGAAGGCTAACCTATTTTTAGTTTTTAACTACAATGGATAAACCTGTTATAAATATTTGTTTACAAATCTTTGAGTAGACATGTGTTTTCATTTCTTTTGGATAAATAAATAGGAGTGTGAAATGCTGGGTTATAAGACAGGTATATATTTAATTCTGTTAGAAATTGTGGAAGTTGAACTTAATCCCAAAGTAGATCTACCATTTTATATTCCTCCCAGCAATGTATGGGAGTTCTAGTTGCTCTGTAAAATACTGATTCCAATTCAGATTTGTGAAATTTTTTCCCATATCACCAAGCAAATTCTCTGATACCAGCTGAGGGTCATACAATCTACAGTTCAGCTCAGTTATGACGCTGTCAGCCAGCAGTTATTATCAAATCCTGCAGGTTAAGGGATCTTGGTACCAGACTGCTCCCAGAACCCTACTTTAGACAGTAGTCCCAAGTCCACTTTGTCACCTGTGCTTCTGATCTAATGGCTATAGATTAGAGTTTCCAGTGATCTCCTCCTTGGGTTTGATTAATTTGCTAGAGGTGCTCATAGAACACAGAGAAACATTTTATTTACTAAATCACTGGTATATTATAAAAGGACATCACCCAGGAATAAGCAGATGAAAGGGATGCAAAGGGCAAGGTATGTGGGAAGGGCATAGAGCATCCATTCCCTCTCTAGACACAAGACTTTTCCACCACCTCCACGGGTTCACCAACCTGGAAGCTCTCCAAACCGGATCTTTTAGGTCTTTTTTTGGAGGTTTCATTACAAAACCTACTACACTGACCTACAATACCTACATTGAGCATTGGTAGTTAAACTCAATCTCTAGCCCCCTCTCCACTCCCTGGAGCTTGGGGTGTGGTGTGGGTTGGGGCCCATTCTTAACATCCCCTGCTACAGTGGTATATTTTTTACAATTGATGAACCTACACTGATTCATCACAACTACCCCAAAGTCCTTAGTTTATATTATGGTTCATTCTTGATATCCTGTGGGTTTGGTCAAATGTATAACAACATCTATCCATTGTTATGGTTTCATACAGACCATTTTCATTCCCTTAAAAATCCTCCATGCTCTACCTATTTATCCCTCCTCATCTTCCACTCTTCCCAATCCCTAGAAACCACTAATTTCTTCACTGTTGCCATTTTACCTTTTACACAAAGTCACGTAATTGGAATCATACAATATGTAGCCTTTTCAGATTGGCTTCTTTCACTTAGTAATATGCACCTAAGTTTCCTCCATATCTTTTCATAGCTTGATAATTCATTTGTTTTTCAGCGATTAATAATATTCCATTGTCTGGATATGCCACAGCTTATATATTCATGTACTGAAGGACATCTTGGTTGTTTCTGAGTTCTGGCAGTTATGAATAAAGCTGCTATTAATATCCATATCCAGATTTTTGTGTGGACACAAGTTTTCGGCTCCTTTGAGTAAATACCAAAGAACACAGTTGCTGGATCCCGTGGTGAGAGTATATTTGGTTTTGTTAAGATATTTGAAACTGTCTTCCAGAGTGAGTGTGCTATTCTGCATTCCCATTAGCAATGATTGAGAGGTCCTGTTGTTACCAGTAACTATACCATATCTCACCAGTATCTGGTGTTGTCAGTGTTTCAGATTTTGGCCATTCTACCAGGTGTTTTAATTTGTATTTCCCTGATACCATGTGATGCTGAACATCTTTTCTAATGCATCTTTGCCATCCATATATCTTGTTTGGTGAGGTATACATTAGGTCTCTGGCCCATTTTTTAAATTAGTTTGTTGGTCTTTTTTTTTTTTTTTTAAGATTTTATTTATTTAATTGACAGAGAGATCACAGTAGGCAGGGAGGCAGGCAGAGAGAGAGAGAGGAGGAAGCAGGCTCCCTGCTGAGCAGAGAGCCCGATGCGGGGACTTGATCCCAGGACCCTGAGATCATGACCTGAGCTGAAGGCAGAGGCCTTAACCCACTGAGCCACCCAGGTGCCCCTGGTCTTTTTTTATTATTGAGTTTTAAGAGTTCTTTGTGCATTTTGAAAAACAATTCTTTATCAGACGCGTGTTTTGCAGAGCAAAAGTTTTTAATTTTAATCAAGTCTAGCTTATCAATTATTTCTTTTCTGTTTCATGCCTTTGCGGTTGTATCTGAAAGGTCATCACCATACCCAGGGTCATTAGGTTTTCTCCGGTTGTATTTTCTAGGAGTTTTATAGTTTGTGTTTTAAATTTAACTAAAAGATTCATGCTGAGTTAATTTTCGTGAAAGAAATGTTTGGAATCTTTTTTTTTTTTTTTTGAATACAGATTTCAGTTAATCTAGCATCATTTGTTGAGATGTATTTTTTTAAGTAAGATCTAACTGAAGTGTATAATCCTTTCAATTTCATGAAACACGAATATCATTGAAGCTTAGATTTGATAGGGATTTAAAAAAAATTTTTTTTGTAGCCATCATGTATTAAGTATCTCTTATTTTCAAAGAGAGGCAGTAAAATAAGATGTCCCACAATGAGAATTAATTTCATACAATTTAATACATCAGCTAAGAAATTTTACAGAAAAAATTTTAAGCAATATTAAAACAAGGAATAAAAGATGAACATGAATTGAGGAGACCCATAACTTCAGTGTTCTAGATCTTCATATTATGATTATGGTATTGAGGAAATAATGAAACATTCTGGAGAATGCTACACTAAGCATCGTGCTATTTTTTTTTTTAAGATTTTATTTATTTATTTGACACAGAGAGAGAGAGATCACAAGTAGGCAGAGAGGCAGGCAGTGAGAGAGGGGGAAACAGGCTCCCCGCTGAGCAGAGAGCCCAATGCAGGGCTCAGTTCCTGGACTCTGGGATCACGACCCGAGCCGAAGGCAGAGGCCTAACCCACTGAGCCACCCAGGTGCCCCACACCATGCTATTTTTAAGGGTTTTTGGTGTCAAACATTTGTCTCAGTCCTGGCTCTACCTTTCATCAGATTTGGTCTTGGGTCTCTCAGTGTTGTCATCTGAAAGAGAGAAGGTCACAGTTACTTTCTTCTCTTCCTTTCCTCTTTCCTTTCCTCCCAACCACCCTGATTCTTCTCACCTGCCTCAAATATATCTTGAGTTCCTTGTGTGTTTCTGGGCTGGTTTTAGGCATGAGGATTGAAATGAAAAACTATAATATTTCCTTTCAGGAAGTTTATAGCCTTATAAGAAAACAGACACGTAATAATGCCGCATACTAAGTGTTAAAATGGTGATATATACCATGTATAATTGGAGCACTAGAATAGCGGTGCGTGTATTTGCTCAAGAATGTCATGAGGGGTTTGAAGATGAGATGATGTTCAAACCAAAACTCAGTAACATGCAGACATTTGCCAAGTGTGTGTCAGGGGTAGGATTAAATAGGATCCAATGTGGCAACAGGTGAAAGCATTCAGCACAGTGCCTATTTGTGAATGGGTTTCTGAACCTGTTTGTTTTCTTCTGCATCTCCCATACTTGGGTCAGCAGGTAGAGGCGCAGACTGGATACTTACAAAAATAGTAGAAACTATTTATTGAAGTCCTATTCAGTATGCTAAGCACTGTTGTAGGCATTTTACACTAGTTATTTGGAATCTAACCATAACTGTAGTAGATATTTTCTATTTCTAGAAGATATTATTATGGGTTGACAGATAAAGAAACGAGAGCACAAGTTTGTTTTTTGTTTTTTTGTTTTTTTTTTAAATATGTGTATGGTCATGCAGCTTGGGGTTGTAAGAATTCTAATTAATAGAATTAGGATTCAAACCCAGTTTGTTTTTTGTTTTTTTGTTTTTTTTAAATATGTGTATGGTCATGCAGCTTGGGGTTGTACGAATTCTAATTAATAGAATTATTAATTAGAATTAATTAAATTGAATACTGGGTTTGAATTAGGATTCAAACCCAGTATTCAAATCCTTTAAACTGTGTATGCTTTAAACCTGTATGCTTTCCATGATAACTTTTTAAATGCCATCCTAGTAGTGTTGCTAGTTTTAGTGCTGCCCTTCTCAGTTTTGAAGGACAGGCCAAATGGAGGGACTTTCCAAAGGCTTCCATTCATATTCAAGGAAAGTAGAAAAATCCCATTTTTTATGTGAAATTTAGTGATTTGATTGGGGTTCAGCTGGATTTGATCTATTTAGGTAAAGGTCAGTAAACTTCAACTTCTAGAGTACAGCATGCATCTTTCTTTCTTTCCTTTTTTTTTCCTTAAAGATTTTATTTATTTATTTGCCAGAGAACGAGAGAGCACACAGCAGGCAGAGTGGCAGACGGAGGCGGAGAGAGAAGCAGGCTCCCTGCCGAGCAAGAAGCCTGATGCAGGACTTGATCCCAGGACTCTGGGGTCATGACCTGAGCTGAAGGCAACAGTTTAACCGACTGAGCCATCTAGGCATCCCTTTTTTTTTTTTTTTTTTTTTAAATTCTCCTGAGTATACCTGACACTGCTACCATATTTCTTTTAGTTTTTTTTTCTTTTTTTATTATGTTATGTTAGTTGTCATGCAGTACATCATTAGTTTTTGTTTTCTTAAGGAATTTGAGTTAAGTAAGAACTAAAGTCTTGCTACTCTTCAATAAATTAAGAAATAATAATACATAAAAGGATAGTTCAACATTAGCTAAAATATATTCCATTTATGTCTACAAAGACAGTGAAGACACAGATTCTTTTCCAGGAGAGTTATAATAAAGGCTAGAGATCTGTGTCTATAACAAAAAGAAGAGGTGGAGACTTACTCAATTGTAGGCAATTTGTCCATGGTTGTACCACACTTACGTTATAGAGCCAAGGCTAGATCCCTGCTTACTCTAGTGATCTTTCTGTTGTGTTCTTGTGGGTGCAGGCTTAATTATCCTGGAGTATCTTGGCATGTAGATCAAAAGCATATAATGTTTAGAAGTCCCAGAATTACTTATGCGTGTTATATAATACCTCTACAACTGTATATTGTGTAATAATTAATTCCCCTTCACTAATGGTATATTTTTCCACTACTACATTAGAGAAAAACAGTCTTTGCCTCATAAAAATATTGAAAAGAAACAATATATTTGAATTTTCATGAAGTTTTTCAGCTCTTTAATCTACTATTAACTGTTATATAGGAATCTGTGGGGTTTTTTTTGTTTTTTTTTTTTAAACATACCTCTACCACCCAGCTTTATTGGACTAGAATTCTTCTACGATTTAATTTTTTTTTAAAGATTTTATTTATTTATTTGACAGAGAGATCACAAGTAGACAGAGGGGCAGGCAGAGAGAGAGAGAGAGGGAAGCAGGCTCCCTGCTGAGCAGAGAGCCCGATGCAGGACTTGATCCCAGGATCCTGAGATCATGACCTGAGCCAAAGGCAGCGGCTTAACACACTGAGCCACCCAGGCACCCCTACGATTTAATTTTTTTAAAGATTCATTTATTTTATTTTAGAGAGAGAGAATGTAAGCATGGGAGGAAGGGCAGAAGGAAAGAGAGAGAGAGGGAGAGACCCTCAAGCAGACTCCCTGCTGAGTGGGAACCAGACTTGGGGCTTGATCCCACAACCCTGAGATGATGACCTGAGCTGAAACCAAGAGTCAGACACTTAACCAACTGAGCCACCCAAGCACCCCTACAATTTAATTTTTGATTATATTCTCATTATGCTGTCTTAAAAATGGAGTGAATCATTTAAAGATGTTGTTATAGTTAGAGAGAGAGTCAACTATCAAGATATTGATGTATTCAAGGAATGATAGTAAAAAAGAAAGGAAAAAGCCAGATTGTAATTTTTAGAGTTGTCTCCTACGTGACTGAGTTAGATGATCCTTTCTTGGTGAAGCTCTTGGACCATCTTGTAAACATGTATTATTGTTACAACATCACTATCCATTTTAACAGTGAATTGTTACATGGGGCAAGTAATAATTTAGAACAGATGATAGTATGACTCCTGAAGTGTTTTGCAAAATCAATTCCTTCTTTCATCTTTCAGATTAGTTGTAAGAATCTCTTGCTAAGGTTATGATAGTACCTTGTAACAGGCACCCCCACATAAGTTGCTCCTATCCCCCCACATCCACAGTATTGCCAAAGAAGTTAAATTTTTTAAAACACACATTCAATCTAAAAGCCAGGAAAAAAAAAATCAAGTAGATTTTTATTTTAGATAGAATAAAATGCTTGGGCTGGCAATTAAAATTTTCCATTATCTGGCTTTAACTAGCATTTTTCAACCTCATTTTTGGTCACACCCTTAATAGTACCCTTAAACTAAGTTTCTGGTTATCACAGACATGTATTAACGATACTGCAGCACAAGCATGTGGTTAAACTGTTATGTCAGTTTGGATTATTATCTTCAGTCCGCATTAACATTTCTCTCTCCATGCACTAAAAAATGTACATCTTATATAAAAGTTGCAGTAATGCCTCCCCCAATATAGGGCCTATCCTTGGCATTTCCCTTAGCTCTGGGCAATTTTCTTATATTTCATTTTTCTTCTTTCATCGTCTTTGTTTTCTGTTTGTTTTTAGATTTTACTTATTTATTTGACATGGAGAGAGAGAGCACAAGCAGGGGGAGCAGCAGGCAGAGGGAGAGGGAGAAGCAGACTCCCCATTGAGCAGGGAGCCCAATGGGTTCCCAGTGGATTCTGTCCCAGGACCCTGAGATCGTGACCTGAGCCGAAGGCAACTGCTTAACTGACTGAGCCGCCCAGGCTCCCCTTCATCTTCTTTGTTATCTCTTCCTTTTAGATTAGTCCTCTTTACTTCTGAAATATTTTCTCATATATTTCATTTTTGGGGGTCCTTTTTTCTATGTCCCGAGTGACTTTCTACTCTTTTACTTCCATCCCACTTGATTTCAACTATCATTTTTGACTTTATGAGAGTGCTTTTTTAATTCTCTGGTTGTGGTTGTTTTGTTTTATGTTACATTGTTTCGGATATCTCTGGAGATACTGATTAGATGGTGCATGAAATTTCCTTTCTTTCCTCATTTATCTTGACCTTTTTTTACTAAGCTGCATGTTTTGTGATTCTTAGTTGGCCCTGCAGATGTATGAATGAGAGATAGGAATGATTGAAGGTTGAGTGGGTAGGGAGATAGCCCTTCTCTAACACACTCTAAATTGCCAGAATAAATAAGGATTTGTGTGTAGGATCCATTATTTCACCAGTTGTCCAGATATTACCTTCAGTGTCTTAAGAGAACAGCCTTACAATATTTGTTTTGGGATAATGTTTGGCTGTTTGCACATGTAAGGTAGGAATAGGGATAGAGGATAAATGAGCATCTAGTCCCTTACAAACCTTCCGTTAATCCCCTGGGTTCCAAGCCCACTTCTCACTCTTGCTTTTCATTGTACATGTTGAGTCTCCACACAGTCTCTCTGGGGTATCTTAGGAATATTGGTTTCTCCTTCTGCTGTAGCCTGTTTTATTGGTTTTTCTAGGGTATGGCTCCTTCAATTTAATTAATCAACGAGCTCTCTTTTTTTAAGTAATGTCTATACCCAATGTGGGGTTCAAATTCACATCCCCAAGATCAAGAGTCACATGCTCTTCTGACCGAGCCAGCCTGGTACCCCAGTCAGCTCTCTAACTTTCAGAAATTTCTTGCATTAGCTTTCTGTTGATGGCACCCCTCTTTTTTTAGGGGGGCAGTGGGAGAGGCTCTTTTTTTTTTTTTTTTTTTTTTTTTCATTTTAAGGTGGGAGCAGAGGGAGAGAGAAAGAGAGAATCCTAAGCAGACTGCACGGTCAGTGTGGAGCCTGACACAGGGCTTGATCTCACAACTTGAATTCGTGACCTGAGCCAAAATCAAGAGTCAGGCACTTAACCAACGAAGCCACCCAGACACCCTGATGGCTCCTCTCTTATTTCTCTTCTTCTGAGTCTGTTTCTTTTTATTATTTTACTGTCAGTTTGGTGGCTTTTAATGAATAACATGAGACCATCTTGAATTAGAAGTCAGCTTAAGCTTCCCAGAGAAGAAAATATACTCTTTCTTCTAAGGATAACCAAACACAAAACTGTAGCAACACTTCAGGGCCTTCCCAGTCTAGTTGGAAAGAAATAGCATGTGCCAAGAGTAATAAGTGATCCTATTCCTGATCATGGTATCTCCCCTGCCAGGTAAGTATAAGTGATCCTATTCCTAACTGGAAGGTTGGATAAAGGTACTTGACAAATAAAGTATAGCATTTGGACCATTCTCGTTTGTCTCCATATTACTGCCATTCTCTGCAAGTCATTTTAAAATGATTGGGAAGAGGAAAGGGAATATAACGAGGAAATTGAAAGCCAGTATTTTTCTACTTCTGAAATAAAATTGAGCCGCAGTGAATTTAAAAATTTGGAATAAAGGGAAGTGGGAGAAAAGGTCACCTTATTTGATCGGAGGAAGAAGAACATGAATGAAAAGTGTCAGATGAATTAGTAGGAACACATTCAAAATTGGCCTGTCCTTATTGTAAGTGCCTGATATCTTAGTGTTCATGTCAGCAACTTTTTCTAAATGCTCCTTCTTTCCTTTGTTCATTCATTCCTTCAATAACTGTGATTCTCTCCTATAGAGAATAAATTTTCGTTTTGTCCAAACAAGTGGCACAGTTGGGATATAAGCCCAAACACCAGAGTCTTGCCTTATGAAGGTCTTATGTGTAGGTCAAGGAAAAATCAACATAAATCTGTATTTCAAAATCTAGAATTCTGAAAATTCTACATAAATCTGTTCACCATGGGCAGAATTTGATGGATTGTATGGCATCTCAATGAGGATGATTAGAGAATACGGGTAGAAGAAGGAAGAACAAGGAATGGAGTTAGAGAATAATGCTATTACCATGAAATATTATAATCCTGTAAGTATGTAAGTATTTTATCCCACATGTACCATACACAATGTCTCCTTGACATTGAAAATAGGAGAATTTATTTTATGTAGTAGAAGTAGAAGCTGGAAAATTTGACTTTGCATGAGCAATTCACTTCACTCCTTCAAGTGCAGTTCACCTTTTTTTTTTTTTTCAAGGGGGAGTTGGATTTCTTTTAAGTTCATACTGAATGATATCTATCTGCAGGCATTTTGCTAAATAAGCCCTTTGGGAAATACTAAGATATATATCAAAATTCCTGGCCTTCAGGAGAAGATAAAGCCAAAAGAACAAATAAAAAGTAAGGCATCCACAAGTATCTTCATATACAGCAGTATATTGTGAAAACTCTACAGAAGAATCAATTAAATGAAAGAGGAGAGAATTTACAACTTGCAGCTGTTGAGGATGATTACACAAAGGATCATTTGAACTGTGTCCGGAATATTGAGTAAGATTTTGACAGACAGTTCTGACTAGGAGTGTGCGTCTCTACCAGCATAAGCTGGAGTGCGGAGATGAGAAAATAAAGTGTTTCCAGGGAAGTACACGTCAGCCATCTTTACTAATGGAGAAATTGTGATTTACAGTAATGGGAAAAGAATTGGAAGGCATACTAAAAATAAGATTATGAATCGTCTCAACCTACAGTCGAGGAGAGATATTGTAGAATGTTGAGACAGGAGGCTAGTAGGGTAAGATTTATTCTGAGAGACTGTGTGGATATGGAAGATGCTGTGGAGTAGGGAGGAGACTCGACGTTGAAATACCAATGAGGAAACCATTACTCTCATCTGGGTAGGAGATAGTTAGGGCCTGAAGTAGGGCAGTGGCAATCCAATAAAATGGTTTGGGCCAATGATAACACATTGTGAAGTAAGAATTCACAAGATTCAATGAATGGTTTGGGTATAACTAAGGATCGGAAATAGTGTGACTGGAAAAATGGAGGCACATTTAATAAAAGTTTTTGAGTCAAGGGGAGAAGTTGATTTATTGTGAAGAAATAATAGAGAATTCCCTATCTTTCAACAAATCTTTCCCACCTAAGTGACAGCAATTTTGATATAGTAACAAAGATACAAGAATCTCTGAATCCTTATCTGTTTCTTGCAAAGGGATTATAATTTCTTAGGGATGTTATTGTTCCTTGTCAATAATTCTTGTCAATTAGTATGAATCTGAATTGCCTTATGTACTAATTTGGGGAAGGAGTAATATGAGATAGATTTTAAAAAAATATTCCTTAGGAATACCACGAAGAAAAGCCAGAACTTAATGGTCCATAAGGTAGAATTTTAACTTTAATTTGGAGAAGCAATTCAATTTATTAATGAAACCTATCAAAAATTATAATAATAGAAAATAAAGAACACCCATATACTAGGAACTGTGAGAAAATAAGTGATAGAATTATTACAGCAAAAAACATATGAACCTACGATAGCTCTAATTAAAACTGTTTTCCCTTCATTTTCTTAATTACTATAACTGACTCATGTATGCTCCACTTTCATCTGATTTGATAATCTGCACTTTCTTGAGTAGGGAGTAAGAAGGGAAAGGAAAGCAAAAGGACTATTTATAATTAGTGAGGATAAAGCCTAGGAGGAAAAAATAAGATATGAAAATATTAAGTAAAGCTTTAAGAACTATGTATGTATATGTATATATATATATATATGTATATATATATATATTTAATTTTAAAGAGCATAGGCAATTGTGATTCTTTCCTCCTGACTTCTGCATAGCATCTGACAGCAAAGAAGGTGGTGCCAATTTGCAGACTTCCATGGATGACTGGTTAAAAACCTTGTTTTCATGTGTCATATCACTTTCACCGTGAATAGTCTCCTTTAATCTTAAATTTTGCAGTGTTGTTTTTATTCGTTCCATATAATTATTCGGTTGTATGTTGTTATTCAGCTGCCTTTAGAGTCATGGACTTGGGAGGAGTAAAGACTTTGTGGTCCAGTATCTCGCTAAGTGTGCTTGTCAACCGCAGCCATAAAGAAAGGGCTCCGGGATCAGTTTGGTCAGGAAATTGCTGGGTTAAATAAACACAGTCAAACAAGATTTTTATTTAGGTGGTGGAGGGGAGGGGTATAGAATTTCAGAGACTTTAATATGCTAATGTGACTCAACTGTGGAGATGCAAGATAGACCATTTCACAAACTTATTTGACCACAAAATCCTTTTTTCATGGAGTCTTTCTCAGAACCATTGTGCCACAGAACACACGTGGGGAAACTCAAATCCCTTAAATTTATGGATAAACAGAAGAGAGAAGGAATGGCTCATTCGAAGCTGCATAGCTATTTACTTAAAGAAATGGACTTGACCTAAGGGCTCCATCATATTTAGTTTTGCTTCCTTTTACCCCCAAATTCATAAAAGTCTTTGAAAACTACATGATGTTTCAAATTAGACCCATAAAATACACAAAGGTATCTTAAGAAATAAAACTAACGATTTGATTATTTTTAGTATATTTTGAATTCACACATTGGCTTTGATGAAAAGAGTTAGATCAAAAGAGCCAATTAATATTTGTAACCAAGGTCACACTTTTGCAATCAGGAACATTTTTCCCGACAAAAATCAACCATCTTTCAAATTAAAAAATCTGTTTCCTTTGAAATTATAATAATATGTATACCAACAACCTTCCACATTTTCCAAAAACAAAAACAAAAAAAGACTGAAGAAAATGACTGTTTATGATTTGCTATCTGTTGTGTGAAACCCTATCTTTATAAAAATAAGCATTTATCTGTTAAAAACTTATTTGCATAGATGGAATTATGGTAGATATGCTGTCCTTCCCTATATATTTTTACTCAATGATATTACATGTTTATTTTTTCACATTAATACATGTAGATCTTTTTAAAAATTATGTGTTTTTTTTTTTTAATTGAAGTAGAGTTGACCCAAAATGTTACATTAGCTTCAGATGTACAGCATAGTGACTGGACAAGTTTATACATTATGCTGTGTTCACCGCAAGTGTAGCTACCATAGTTACCATATGGTGCTGTTACACTATTACTGACTATATTCCCTATGACTTTTTACCATGTGATTTATTCTTTCCGTAACTGAAAGTGTGTATCTCCCACTACCTTTCATCCATTTTGCCCCAACCATCAGTGTGTTTTCTGTATTTGTGGATCCATTTCTGTTTTGTTTGTTTTGTTTTTTAGATTCCATATAAACTGAAATCATATAGTTTTTTCTTTCTCTGTTTGACTCATTTCACTTAGGATAATACCCTCTAGGTCCATCCATGTCTTAAATGGCAAGACATATAGATCTTCTTTTAATGGCTTAATAGTACTACATAATATAGCTCTGCTGTAATTTGTGTAATCGGTTTCCCATTGATGGACATGAGGGTAGTTGTAATTTTTTTTTTAAGAAATAGTACTGTAGTGAATTTTGGTGTAGGTCTTCTTCTGTTTTTGAACTTTTGTGTGTGAGTATGTCTGTAGGAGAGTGCTCAGAGTGGAATTGCTGGGTCAAATAATGAGCACATTAAAATTTTTGTAAGTATTGCCAAACGGTATAACTTTTACTGAGCTTAAAGAGACTTTATGATTTATAATGGATAGTAATGACTATCTTGCTATATTAATTTTTAAGTCATAGAGAAAACTTATAAAGTATTAATAATCATGATTTCTCTTTCTCTCTCTCCCTTCCCTGTACTTTACAGAGCAAATTATTCATGGAAGGATTTAGAAGCCTAAAAGAAGGAGAACCAGTAGAATTCACATTTAAAAAATCTTCCAAAGGCCTTGAATCAATACGGGTAACTGGACCTGGTGGGAGCCCCTGTTTAGGAAGTGAGAGAAGACCCAAAGGGAAGACACTACAAAAAAGAAAACCAAAGGGAGATAGGTAATCATTTTACTTTGTTAGTTTATGAGTTTATTGTATTTGGAAAAAAATTTTGAAAATTTTTTTCTTTTTTATTATGTTATTGGACTTAGCCAGTAGTAAATAAATTAGCCAACATAAATAAATGCCACCATTGTATAGAGGAATAAACTTTATCAGGAATATAGGCCATCAGGATGCCTGGGTGGCTTAGTTGATTAAGTGGCTGCCTTCTGCTCAGGTCATCATCCCAGGGTCCTGGTCCCGCACCCAGGCTCCCTGCTCAGAGGGGAACCTGCTTCTCCCTCTGCCTGCTACCCTCCTGCTTGTGCTCTCTCTTTCTCTCTCTTACAAATAAATAAATAAAATCTTAAAAAAAAAAAAAAGAATATAGCCTATCTTACAGTTTGAACTCTGCACTATTTTCACCAGACTGTTCTGAGATCACAAATGAAGAGTCAGGGTTCTCAACAGACAGTGCTTGGACTTACTAACACCTCACCTGCTTTTTACTTTATTTTATTTTATTTTAAAGATTTAATTTATTTATTTGACAGAGAGAGAGATCACAAGTAGACAGAGAGGCAGGCAGAGAGAGAGGGAAGCAGGTTCCTGCTGAGCATAGAGCCTGATGCGGGGCTCGATCCCAGGACCCTGAGATCATGAGCTGAAGGCAGAGGCTTTAACCCACTGAGCCACCCAGGTGCCCCATCACCTGTTTTTTAAAATGAAAATACCTTTATTATTTTGTCTGTTTTTAAAAGATAACTGGTACATAAAAAATTTGAACAATATAAAATTATAAAAAATCAAGAAAAAAATCACTTGGAATTCTAACTAAGGTGGGAATCATAATATATATGGAGTATTTTTGAAACTTGCATTTTTTTTTCACTTAACAGTATATCAAGGAACATTTCATAGTGGTCATTAGCACCTGCATAAATTCCCACTGTGTGAATATATCAGAATTTATTTTTTGAATGCACCAGAATTTAAACAAGGTTAAAGTAATTTGTTAAATTTAGGCTATTTTGAATGTTTTAACATTATCAGTAGTACCAGAGTGGAATCCATATGTGTACATTTTTGAAAAATTGTCTGATTATATCCTTGGAATAAATATTGAAAAATTTAGATCAAAAACAATGCATTTAAAATTTTTTGCTATCTATTTCCAAACTATTCTCCAGAAATGATTAGGGCCAATATACAACCCCTTAAAAAATGAGACTGTTCATTGAATGATGTCATTTTATTTTATTTTTAAGATTTTTATTATTTTTTTAAGTAATCTCTGCATTCAATATAGGGTTCGAACTTAGAATCCCAAAATCAAGAGTCACGTGCTCTACCAACTGAGCCAGCCAGGCTCCCCTTAAATATACATTTTTAATTTTTTTTTTCCAATTTATTTTATTTTTTAAGATTTTATTTATTTGAGAGAGAGAAAAATCATGAGCAGTGGAGAAAGACAGAGGGAGAAGGAGAAGCAGACTTCCTGCTGAGCAGAGAGCCTGGCCTGCCTGCCTGTGGGGCTTAATCCCAGGACCCTGAGATCATGACCTGAGCCAAAGACCAATGCTTAACTGACTGAGCCACCCACGCTCCCCCGAATTTTTTTTAAAGTGGTCTCCATGCCCAATATGGGGCTTGAACTCTGAACCCTGAGATCAAGAGTCACATGCTCTATCAGCTGAGCTAGCCAGGTGACCCTGTATGATGTCATTTAAAAAATCTTTTCCAGAGCACTTGGGTGACTCAGTTGATTGGGCATCCAACTCTTGACTTTGGTCAGGGTCAGGGATTGAGCCTCTTATTAGGCTGTGTGCTCGTGGGGATTTTGCTGGAGATTCTCTCTTTCCCTTTCCCTTTGCGTTTCCCCCTGCTCATGCACACACTTTCTGTCTCTCTCTCAAATAGGTTAAGAGATACAGCTCATTTTTTTCCTTTGCATCCTTTGATTAGAGGTTAAATATAATTTTATGTCAATTTTCATTTTTTTCTTCTATGAAATATATGTTTTTTGTCTTTTGCTCATGTTTCTATCAAGGTGTTCATTTGCTGTGATTGATATGGAAGTTTTCTGTTTAGGAAAGAACTCTGTTTTCTTCTTTCCCACTGTGAAAAACCCTGTTCTTCCCTATTGTACTTCTCTTGTGTATCTCCTTTACTTTTACGCACTTGGTTTCTGACACCAAATGTGTGGAGATTTTACCCCCACACTAAGCAGTCCTTCGTAACACCAGCTGGATGTCCTATAATTTAACTCAATTCTGAGGCAGTTTCATTAATGCAGAAAAGAGATAATGGTGGTTCAGATTGGGATGGTAGCAGTAGAGGTGAGGAACAAAAATCCTGACATTGTGAAAGTAGAGACAACAGGATTTACTGTTGGATCAGATGTGGACCGTGAGAGAAAGTGAATATTCAGGATGACTCCAAGGTTTGTTTGGCCTGAGCAACCAGAAGGATGGAGGGATCATTTACCAAGACAGGGAAGATTAGGGAAGGAGCAGGAAATGAGAAGTATGGTCTCAGATATGTATAAGCTGGAGATTTATAGTAGATATCCAAATGGGAAAGTAGATATGGCAAATGGATACATGAGTATGGAATTCCAGGGCTATAGACAAAAACTTGGCGGTAATCAGCAGAAAGATATTTACAGCCTTAAGATTGAATGAGATCACCGTCAAAGGGAGTATACATGGAAAAGAGAAGACAACTCAGCCCAAGGGCACTCCAGCACTTAGAGATCAGGAAAAGTAGGAGGAATAGTAAAGGGCATTATGTTAGAAAAAGGGAAATAGGAAAATCAAGAGGATTTTGTCTGAGAAGTCAAGGAAAGAAGTATTTCAAGAAGGAAGGGGTCTCCAGTGTTAGAATGGTGCTGATGGTGAAATGATTAAGATGACCACCAAGACTTGAGCATTTAGCAACAAGGAAGTCACCAGTGAAGTTGACAAGCTCAGATTCAGTGGACTGTTGAGAATGAAAGTCTAAGTGGGTTGTTTTCAACAGAAGGAAAAGAGAGGAAGTGGAGACAGCAAGTATAGACAATTTTTTGAGTTTTCCTCTAAATGAGAGCAGAAAAATGAAGCAGTAGCTGAGGCAAAGAATGTATAACCTGCTTATGTGTCCAGTGGAAAGGGAAGACTGAGCATGCAGGAAAGAGGAGGACGGTTGCTGGAGTGTTTTCTTTGCTTAGGAAAGGAGGTTTGGAGATTTAAAAAGAGAGAATGTATGAAATAGGAAATCAAGGGGCTCCTGGGTGGCTCAGTCGGTTAAATGTCTGACTCTTGGTTTCGGCTCAGGTCATGACCTCATGGGTTGTAAGATCAAGCCCCATGTCAGGCTCCACGCTCAGTGGGGAGTCTGCTTAAAGATTCTCTTCCTCTGCCTCTCCCCCAAATCAAGTGCACACAAACTCTCTCTCTCTCTCTCTCAATAAACACATAAGTACTTTTTTAAAAAATCTGAAATAAGAAATTAAAAGAGCGAAGACATTATGGAGAAAAGGTAGAATTCCAGGCTATACCAAAAACCCACTGAAGATAAGTGGACATGAGTTTAAAGTAATGTCAGTTGGTATGATTGTGTTCTTTCTCCAGCCACTGGTGACTTTGTGGCTACAGCAGTGGAATAGGCACAGAGATGGATATAATTAGAGTTGGGGCTTTCCTAGTTGAGAATAACAAAGGGAGAGAAGCGAAGGCACTGACAATGTATGCAAGGGAGCAGTTGTAATGATGGATTATATAGTATAAACTAGGTGGCAGGCTCATGGTGGGTGGGTACAGATGGGGTTCTAGAATTGCTGCAGTTGGGGTGCTAGAAAGAACGAGAGGGTAGAATTTAGTGGTGACCAGAGGGTGAATAACTGCTTGTGTTTGTTGTGTGTCTTACTGTGATGAAGGCTTTTACACAATTTGGTATCTTACGATTTCCAACTGCATAGTTCAAGATGTTTATAGTTTTTGTCACTAGGATTAGCATTCTACCCTTTTTGTAAAGTGACAAAGGCTGCAATAAAATAATCAAATAAGCACAGACCCCTGTGTAGAAACTGAAACAATGAGAGAGCAGTAGGGGCAGTGTTAACTGATGTTTGGAACAGTCTCCAATGCACTGATTTGCCCCCATAAATGCTCAAAAGACTTCAGAGATCTTTTGTAACTTTCTTGCCTTCTTCTATGGTTATTAACTATGTCTGCTTCTGGAGAAAGCCTTAATAAAGAGAATAAAATTGTGCTTTGATCCAGATTTTCATGTTTATTTTCTTAGTTATGTAAAATATCCTCAAAGATCTTAAAATAGTCTAGATTTTCTAGTTACTTCCCATTATCTATTTTTGTTACATTTTTCCTTGAGTTTTTTATTTTTTTTTAAAGGAACAGCTCTTGGATTAATTTTTGCTACACTGTTTTTTTTCTGAATATTTTGTGTGATGCTTCTATTTCCTTCCATTTTACTTTTTAATTTCTTAGTTTTTAAACATTTTAAGTGGGCTCTATGCACAATGTGGGCCTTGAATTCATGACCCTGAGATTGAGAGTCTCATGTTCTACTGACTGAGCTAACCAGGTGCCCCATTTAATTTTTTCTTTTTTTATGTAAACTTTACCCCCAATGTGGGGCTCAAACTCAGAACCCTGAGATCAAGAGCCACATGCTCTGTTGACTGACCCAGCCAGTTGCCCTCCACTTTACTTTTTATTATGAAAAATTTCAGAATACAAAAAAGTTGAAAAAGTGGTATGGTCATCACCCATATATACCCACATCTATAATGCAGTAATTGTAAACATTTTGGGAATTTTTTTAAAGTTTTAAAGTATATTATAGGTGCATAACAGTGTAATATCATCCCTCATCATCCATCAAAATAGTACTTCCTTAATAGCATCTAATATCTGTGGTACCTGGGTGCCTCAGGTCATAATCCCAGCATCCTGGGATCCAGCCCCACATCGAACTCCCTGCCCAGCGGTAAGCCTGCTTCTCCCTCTCCCACTCCCCCTGCTTGTGTTCCCTCTCTCACTGTGTCTCTCTCTATCAAATAAATAAAATCTTTTTTTTTTTTTAAAGTAACATGTAATACCTGATCCATTTTTAAAATTCCTCATTTGGGCCCCTGGGTGGCTTAGTGGGTTAAAGCCTCTGCCTTCGGCTCAGGTCATGATCTCAAGGTCCTGGGATTGGGCCCCGCATCGGGGTCTCTGCTCAGCAGGGAGCCCACTTCCCCCTCTCTCTCTGCCGCCTCTCTGCCTACTTGTGATCTCTCTCTGTCTCAAATAAATAGATAAAGTCTTAAAAAAAAAATCCCCATTTGTCCAAAACTTATCTTTTCTGGCTGTTTTTTCAAATCAGAATGCAGTTAAGGAACATGGCTTTCAGTTAGTTACATGTCTTTTTTAAAAAAGATTTTACTTATTTATTTTAGAGAGGGAAGTGGCAGTGGGAGGGGAGAATCTCAAACAGACTCCCTGCCAAGCCTGACATGGGGCATGATTCAACGACCCCGAAATCATGACCCGAGCGGAAACCAACAGTCCATTGTTCAACCAACTCAGCCACCCAGGCACCCCTAGTTTTATCTCTCTTAAGTCTCTTGTAATTTAGAACACCCCTCCCCTACACACAAGCGTACATGTGCACACACACACCTACACACACACACACACACATCCTTTTTAGGAAGGAATTCTATGACACTAACTTGTTAAAGAGATTAGGCCAACTGTTTTATAGAATGTGCCATAATTGGAATTCATGCTAGTGTCTTTAAACTTGTTTCTCCAACACTTATGTTTCCTTAAATTGGAAGTATTTTTTTTTAAAGATTTTATTTATTTATTTGATAGAGAAAGATCACAGGTAGGCAGAGAGGCAGGCAGAGAGAGAGGAGGAAGCAGGCTCCCTGCTGAGCAGAGAGCCCGATGAGGAGCTCGATCCCAGGACCCTGGGATCATGACCTGAACCGAAGGCAGAGGCTTTAACCCACTGAGCCACCCAGGTGTCCCTAAATTGGAAGTATTATGCAAAAATGTGTATCTTGAACCTAACAAAATCCTTTCAATCTGACTTTTAGTTTACAGGCGGTATTAGGGTTAGAGGGACAAGTGGAAAAACACCAGGATGAATCCAGATCACAGCCTGAGTTTGTGTAGTAGTTCCTTATGATTAGATTGAGATTGTTCTCTTTGACAAGAATGTCATGGAAGTGATGCTGCATTCTTCTCTTGTATCCGATCAGATGGCAGAAGATTTTGATTTTTCCCGCTACATTTTCTTTTCATAATTAATTAGCAATTCGTGATGAGACACTTTGAGGTTATGTAAATATCCCATTCTTTATCAGACTTTCCATTTTTTCACTTATTTATTGTCCCAATACAGATCATGAGTTTCTGTTTCTTTCAATAAATTACAATATTTAATGCTCAATTTTTTTAGATTCTGTCACTAAGAGACCCTTCCAGCTGGTTTCTATGTCATTTATTTATTTATTTTTAAAATTTTAATTTTTTTTAGTATGTTCAGTTAGCATATAGTACATCATTAATTTTTGATGTAGTGTTCAACGATTCATTAGTTGTGGATAACACCCAGTGCTCATCACAGCACGTGCCCTCCTTAATATCCATCACCCAGTTATCCCATCCCCCCTTCTGTGTCCTTTTGACATGTCCTCATCAGTTTTTGAGTACTTCTTACTTATAGACATATTTTCAAACTCATAGCCTACAAAATTTTTAAATAATGATATTAAATAATTGCTTTGGTTTGCTAAAGTATTAGAAAGCTAGAATTCCTGTTAATTTCTATTTTAAAGTAAGCATTGATATATTTCTGGGTATTTTGTTTGCTTAGAGAGTTGTTCTTATTTTATTTTTTAAATTGTGATATAGTAAAATTGACTTTTTTCTTTTGGTGCACAGTTCTATGAATTTTCACACATGTGTTCATGTAGTTACCATCATAATCTGGATTCAGAACATTCTCTCACCCCCCAAATTTCCCTTTTTTCCACACCATGCCTAGTGTGGAGCTCAGCATAGGGCTTGAACTCACAACCCTGAGATCAAGACCTGAGCTGAGATGAAGAGTCAGACTCTTAACTGAGCCTCCCAATGTCCTGACCCTCTGTCTTTTTCCCCCCTCTGTTTTTTGTAGTTACTCCTACTCCACCTAAAACACTTGGCTACCACTGACCCATATCACTATAATTTTGTCTTTTCATAACTAGGAGTGTAATTATACATTTTCCCCCTCAGTTTTATTAGCTATAATGTGTTCAACATAATGATTTCATATATGTATATATTGGGAAATGATTACCACAATAAGTTTAGTTAACACCCATCACTTTACAGTTGCAGTTTTTATCTTGTGATGAGAGCTTTGAAGATTTACAATTAACAACTTTCAAATATAGTATACAGTATATACTGTATTCAAATATATATACAACTGTATTCAAATATATATACAGTATATACAAATATACTATACAGTATTGTTAACTTTAGTCACCATGTATTACTGTACATTAAACCTCAGAACTTACTTGTCTTATGACTGCAAGTTTGTACCTTTTGATCACCTTCACCTGTTTTACCCAGCCCGCAACACCCACCTCTGGCAACCACTGATCTGTTCTATTTCTATGAGTTTGGTTTCTTTAGATTCCATTATAAGTAAGGTAATACAGTATTTATCTTTCTCTGTCTGTCTTCTTTCACCCGGGATAAGGCTTTCAAAATCCATGCATGTTGTCCCAAATGACAGAATTTCCTTCTTTTTTTAATGACTGATTAATATTCATGTGTGTATATGTGTGTGTATCTCACATTTTCATCATCCATTTATTTGTTGGTGGACTCTTAGTTTGTTTCTGTTTCTTTTTTTTTTTTAAAGATTTTATTTATTTATTTGACAGACAGAGATCACAAGTAGGCAGAGAGGCAGGCAGAGAGAGAGGAGGAAGCAGGCTCCCTGCTGAGCAGAGAGCCCGATGCGGGGCTCGATCCCAGGACCCCGGGATCATGACCTGAGCCGAAGGCGGAGGCCTCAACCCACTGAGCCACCCAGGCGCCCCTTGTTTTTGTTTCTTAACTATTGTAAATAATGCTGCAGAGGACATGTTGCAGGCCAGACATCTCTTTGAGAAAATGATTTCATTTCCTTTGAATATATACCCAGAAGTGAAGTTGCTGGATCGTATGGTAATTCTATCTTTAATTTTTTTGAAAAACCTCCATATTATTTTCCATTTTGGCTGAATAATATATATTCCCACCAATAGTGGGACAGTTGGGTGCAGAGAACCAGGAGGGGGAAGGTGGCAATACACACTTCGCAAATATTTAAAAAGCTGTTCAGAAGAAATTGTGATAAATAGGGCAATGTAATACAAGTGAAAATAACGAGCAGCAGTGATAAGAATCTGCTATACATGTAGCCTCTCTTTCCTACTATTAACAGTGCATAAGGGTTCCCTTTTCTCCACATCCTCGCCAACATTTGTTATTTCTTGTTTTTTTTGTTAATAGCCAGGTGTGAAATGATGTCTTACTGTGTTTTTGATATGACTTTCCCTGATGATTAGTGATATTGTGCACCTTTTCATGTACCGGTTGGCCATTTGTATGTTTTCCTTGAAAAAATACCTGTTAAGTTCCTCTGTCCACTTTTAATCAGATTGTTTGTTTGCTAATGAGTTGTATTAGTTCTTTACATATTTTGAATATTAACCCTTCATCAGATATCTAATTTGCAAATACTTTCTCCCATTCTATATGTTGCCTTTTCATTTTGTTAATGGTTTCTTTTGTGTAGAAATTTTTTAGTTTTATTTAGTTGATATGTTTATTTTTGCTTTTGTTGTCAAATCCAAAAAAATCATTGCCAAGGCTGATGTCAGAGAGCTTAAACCTTATGTTTCCTTCTAGGAGTTTTGTGGTTTCGGGTCTCATGTTCTTTTTTTTTAATTAATTATTTATTTATTTATTTGACAGAGAGAGAGAGAGATTACAAGTAGGCAGAGAGGCAGGCAGAGAGAGAGAGGGAGGAGCAGGCTCCCTGCTGAGCAGAGAGCCTGAATTGGGGCTCGATCCCTGGACCCTGAGATCATGACCTGAGCTGAAGGCAGAGGCTTAACCCAGTGAGCCACCCAGGTGCCCCTCATGTTCAAGTCTTGAATCTATTCTGAGTTGGCTTTTGTGCACAGTGTAGGATAGTGGTCCAGTTTTATTTTTTGACATGTGACTGCCCAGTTTTCCCAACACCATTTACTGATGAGATTTTCATTTCTTGATTGTATATTCTAGGCTCCTATGTCATAAATTAATTGGCCATATATGTGTGGGTTTGTTTCTGATCTTTCTGTTCTGTTTCACTGATCTATGAGTCTTTTTATGTAAGTACTATACTGTTTAGTTACTATTCTTTTATAATAAATTTTGAAATCTGGGGTGCCTGTGTGGCTCAGTCGTTAAGTGTCTGCCTTTGGCTCAGGTCATGGTCTCAGGGTCCTGGGATCCTGCATCAGGCTCCCTGCCCAGGAAGAAGCCTGCTTTTCCCTCTCCCACTCCCCCTGATTGTGTTCCCTCTCTTGCTGTGTCTCTCTCTGTCAAATAAAATCTTTAAAAAATAAAAATAAAAAAAACCCAAAAGTTTGAAATCAGAATGTAATGCCACCAGCTTTGTTCTTTCTCAAGGTTTCTTTGACTATTCAGTGACTTTGTGGTTCCTTCCAGATTTTAGATGTGTGTATACTATTTCTGTGAAAACTGCCATTGGAATTTTGATAGGGATTCCATTGAATCTGTAGATCACTTGGGTGATATGGACATTCTAACAATATTATTTCTTCCATGAGCACAGAATAGCTTTTCATTTATTTGTGTTTTCTATAATTTTTTTTTTCACTAATGTCTTGTAGTTTTCAGTGTGTATTCACCTCCTTGGTTAAATTTGTTCCTAGGTATATTATTCTTTTTGATGCAATTGTATATGACACTGTTTCCTTAATTTCTCTTTCCAATAGTTCATTGTTAGTGTATAGGAGCCAAATGATTTATATATATTTATTTTGTATTCTGCAAGTTAACTGAATTTGTTTACTAGTTCTAACAGTGTTTTGGTGGGATCTTCTGAGGCTTCTGTATCATGTCATCTGCAAATGGAGACAGTGTTATATCTTCCTTTCCAGTTTGGAAGACTTTTTTTTTTTTTCTTATGTACCTGCTTTGGCTGGGTCTTCTAGTACTATGTTGAATAAAGGTAGCAAGAGTGGGCATCCTTGTCTTGTTCCAGATGTTGAAAGAAAAACTTTTAGCTTTTTACCATTGTATAATGTTAAGCTGCGGACTTGTCATATATGGCCCTTATTATGTTGGGGTGTATTCCTCTATACCCACTTTATCATGAATGGATGTTGAATTGTGTCCAATGTTTCTTCTGTGTCTATTGAGATGACCATATGACTTTTATTCTCTATTTTGCTAATATGATGTATTACATTTATTAATTTGTAGATGTTAAATCATCCTTGTAATTCTGGAATAAATCCCATTTAATAATGATGTATGATCCTTTTAATGTATTGTTGAATTCAGTTTTTTAATAATTTGTTGAGGATTTTGAATTTCTATTTATCAGGGATACTGACCTGTAATTTTCTTTTCTTACAGTATCCTTGTCTAGTTTTGGTATCAGGGTAATGCTAGCCTGATAAAATGAGTTTGGAAGTGTTCCCTTCTCTTCTTTATTTTTGAAGTCTTTGACATGGATTGATATTAAGCCTTCTTTAAATGTTTGGTGCAGTTTACCAGTGAAGCAATACAGTCCTGGACTTTTCCTTGTTAGGAAATTCTTTATTACTCCTTAGCAATAATTGGTATACTCAGATTTTTTTTCTTCATAATTTAGTATTGATAGGTTGTATGTTTTTAGGAATTTATCCATTTCTTCTAGGTTGTCCAGTTGGTGTATAGTTCTTCACAGTCTGTTTTAGCCTTTGTATTTCTGTGGCGTCAGTTACAATGTCTCCTCTTTTATTTCTAATTTCATTTATTTGAATCCTCTCTCCTTTTTTCTTGGTAAGTGTAGCTAAAGGCATTTCTATTTTATTTTATTTTATTTTATTTTTTTAAAAGGTTTTACTTATTTATTTGTCAGAGAGAGAGAGTGCACAAGCAGGGAGGGTTGGCAGGCAGGGAGAGTGGCAGGCAAAGAGAGAAGCAGGCTCCTCGCTGATCAAGGTACCTGATGCAGAACTCGATTCCAGGACCCTGGGATCATGACCTGAGCCGAAGGCAGATGCTCAACCAACTAAGCCACCCAGGCATGCCAGTCTTTTCTATTTATCTTTTCAAAGAACTGGCTCTTAGTTTCACTGATCTTTCTGTTGTCTTTTTCGTTTCTATTTCATTTATTTCCACTCTGGTCTTTGTTATTTCTTTCCTTCTACTAATTTGGGCTTAAGTTTGTTTGTAACCTTTTGAAATTGGCTTTTTTCACTCAGCATAATGACTATGAAATTCATCCAAGTTGTTGAGTGTATCAATAGTTCATGCTTTTTTATTGCTTAGTAGTATTCCATTGAATGGGTATAACACTGTAGATCCATTCTTCTGTGGGAGGACGTTTGGCTTGTTTCCAGTTTGACAATTATGAACAGAGCTTCTACAAACATTTGTATATAGGTTTTCTTGTGAACAAAGTTTTCATGTATCTAGGATTGGATTGCTGGATTATTTGATCATAGGTGTGTACTTAGTTTTATAAGAAAACGCCAATTTTTTTTTCAGGGTGTTGGTACTGTTTTGAATTCCCACCAACAGTACATGAGTTCCAGGTGCTCTGTATCTTTGTCAGCATTTGATATTATCAGAATTTTAAAAAATTTTAACCATTCTAAAAGATGTGTAGTGATACCATGGTTTTAATTTTCATTTCCTGTATGGCTACTGATATTAACATTTTTAAACATTTTGTGTCATCCTTATATCTCCTTTGATGAAGTGTCTGTTCATACCTTTTGCCTGTTTTTACTGGATTGTTATTGTTGCATTTTGAGAGCTCATTTTATAAAAACTGTAGCTACTAATCCTTTGTCAGACATATGACTCAGGTGTTTTTTTTTTTCTGAGTTTGAGGGTTATTTTTACCACTGTCTTAAATATCTGTCACAGAGCTAAAGTTTTGCATTTTGATAAGGACATTTATCAATCTCTTATTTTGTGTCATGTTTATTTGATGTTATGTTTAAGAAATTACTGCTTACCTCAGGACACAGAGATTTTTTCCCTGTGTTTTCTTCTTGTAGTTTTATGGTTTTGTGTTTTACATTTACATAACAATCTATTTAGAGTTAATTTTTGTATGGGGTTGAGGTTTAGATCCAGGCTCATTTTTTTTCATGAATAATATGTTTAATCCAATTTCTGTCAGGTTAAAAAATTAAAACTCTATTAAAATTTTTATTACATGGAATTAGCATACTTAACAAATATGAAATTGGTTCTATCACTCAAAAGAAAGTGTTTGTTCAACTCTAAAATCATATATATATATATGTGTGTGTGTGTGTGTGTGTGTGTATGTGTGTGTGTATACATATATGATACATATATGATAGAATAATATTTTGTGAAGATTTATGTCTTTGTGGCAAGAAATATAAAATAATTTTAAGGATTCTGTTTTAATTTTACATAAACTGTTTTACAAAAGAAAGTGGGTTTTTTTTTTTCATTCTGTCTAAAAATTCTTCTGAATTTAGTTACCACAGTTACCAGTGTCCAGTTACTCAGTAGCAGGGTGGTTATCTTATTTTGAATCCTCCGCATTTAAAATGTTTTTGAAAAATTCTAAATGAAATAATTTCAGACTTATATTTGCCATTTTTTTAAATGTACATTATCAAAAGAGTAGAGATTTAATGGTTCCTATAAAGGTCTCTTTATAATAAAATGAAGGTTGTTATTAATCTAAAACTGTATTTTTCCCCTCAAAATCTGGCCTATACTTGATAACTTTTATTTTTTATAAAGCCACAATTTACTGTGAAGTAAAAGAAGTAACTTCTAAAGAATGAAATTGTGGGAAAAGACAGTAAAATGGTTATTGTATTTGCCACTATTAATTTTTAGGATTTATGTGGAATAATCATGTCAGACTATAATATAGAATTAAATGTTCCATGTAATAAAATTTATTTTATATTAACAAATGTATTATATTAGTAAAAATGATACAGACTGAAACAGATGGTCTGGAAATCTTTCTATGAGGATTACATGATTTTAATCATTAATAATTAAGGAATAAAAATGCATGTAAGCTTTAAAAACATTTGAAGTGCATATATACATGGTAAATGTATCTATTAGGTGTATACATATGAGCTTCTTCTTTTTTTTTTTTTTTTTGTTTATGGTTTCTTTTATTACCCCCTTTTTAATTCTAAATTTTTCCTAGGGTAGTAACTATTTTCTTTGTTCTCCTTAACCTTCCATGTCTTTTGACCCAACCACACAATCCAAGAAGTGTGTTCATTATAATGCAGTTCCTTTCAACAGTGTTGACCTGAGATTTTTAAAATAACAAAAAATAATACCAATGTTTTACTGCTTTCATTTCATTTCAAGCAGTATTTCATTTGCATCACTGCAATAGCACATGATTAAGCTTTTTGATTTTTCTTCACGAATTGAAGTTTTAATATATTTTGTTTAGAAAGAAGGTTAATTGTTCTGTTTAGTATTACTGCTTTTCACATTGAAGTGTAGGAAATTCCTTTGATTTGATCACATTGAAAAGATTAATTTGTCATTTTTAAGATGTTCTTCATGTAGACTTAAAAACTGATTTTGAAATTTGACATTCCTTATAGTCCAGTATTAAAGTAGTATTAGAATGGAAATTTATGGTCAAAAAGACCAAGGTGAATATAAACAGAATCTCAATATGTATGTCTAAGTTATTCTCAAGAGCTAACTTGCCTTTTGTTTAAAAGTAAAAGTGAAGATATATGAGAGTAAAGTTATTTTTACAGAGCCATTAATTTTTTTATTTCAAATTCCTTAAATTTAGAAAAGGGTTTTGGAAGCCATAAGATTTTTTTAAAAATCTGCTTAGGCTTTTCTCATTGAAAGACTGTATTTTCATTTATTAAAAAGAAAAAATATTTATTTAATGCTCTTATTTACCTTTAGAGCAAATGAGCTCAAAGCTATCTAGAAGTAACCCTCTTCCACCCCCTCCCCCACCTACCTCAAGAATGTAATGTCTTTTCTCTCATTATCTTTGTGGTATAACTTGAAGTTTTTCAGGTACTTTATAGTTAGGAATTAGAGTGCTATGTTTTTCTCATTTTGAAATCTACATACATAGCATCACTGAAAATAATAAATCTACTTAAGTTTATGATGCCATTTTATTAAGGATATCTGTTTCACATTAAAAGTTCTTCAGTGATTTATTTTCATGTTTATTATATCCCAGAACCTGCTCCCAAAAGAAAAAGAAAAATGCTCTTTAGATGCTGGTGATGTTTGAAAACTGTAAATCAACAAATTCCAATAAATAACTGTTTCACCCTGATATTTGTGTGATTAGATTTAGGAATTTGCTGTTTAGTAGGTTCCTATTGTGGAAGAGAAATCTCTCAGGCATGAATTGATAGTCCAGATCCTTTGAGGTCTGTCTATTCTGACCTATGACCCCTATTCTTACAAGGTCAGCATCTGAGGGCAGGAGATTAAGGCAGTTTAAAGACCGGAATGGTAAATGGAATGGAAAAATTAGCCAGCACATTTTGGGTGCAAAACATCAAAGTCATCAAATAGTTTGCTTATTTTAAACCTGGCTTATGGGTGTAACAAGCTAATTTTACTGTTTTTGTTGGAATCAGAAAAATTTAGTAACTATAATTGAAGATTCTATTTAATAATAAATTTTAACTGTATAGCACAAATTAAGTTCACCAAGCTTAACCTCAAAATGTCAGAAAATGCAAAATAACTTGTCAGTTTCAGTACATTTTAGTCTTGTGTCCAGTTTGGATGTTTAAGTTAAATTTAAATTGGAATAACATTTACTTTAGCTTTTACGATGAGATAATTTTATTCAACAATGTTGAATGAAATGTGTGTGTACCTATATTTGCTGATAATTAGAAAGTGACAGGATTTAGTTGTAATTATATACTTTTGACTTTTAAGAAAAATGTATTTTTAAATGGTAGTGATAGAAAATAGAAGAACGTAAACTGGTCAAGTAGAGACAATTTCTCCTTTGTCTTTCTTAGACTTTGGTCTTTTATATTTTACTTTTCCCTCTAGAGATGTTCCTTTAATTATATTTTATTACAATTGCAAAATATAAACTTTAAATCTTACTTAGTTTTTGTCCCTTGTAAACAGTTCCCCACTACCCTTTATTTCGCATTTGTTTGTATCCTGGACAGCTGTGGATTTGCATCTTCTGCTTCCTACTAATGACTGGCAGAGCTGGAGTTGAATAACTGAACTGTTGCATCGAAGTTTCCATTCATCTATATAGTGACTAAGGGCATTAGTAAAACCAATGGAATACCCACATTTCCTTAATTCTTAAGCATTTTTTATTCTACCCCAAATTTTCCTTATTGTAGACTTAATTTTAGGGTGGTTTCCCAAGTCCTTTCTTCTTGTGATTATTTTGCCAGAGATCTCTTAATGAGGCAATTATAGTTGTTTCCTTCATTCACATTATCTTAGCAGATGCTCTCCCTGCTGTGACCTCTGTTCAGACTGGGCAGACAATGTGCCATTCTCATCACCCTGCACAAGACATTGTGTGGGGCTGAGCTTCCTTTGGCGCTGCATAGGTCTCCCCAGATGCCTGATGAGAGTGGGCAGAAGCCAAGTGGCAAATCATCACAATTTTAGGTTGATTTTGATTGCTGTTTTATTCTAAGCATAATAAATAGTAAAGTAATGCAGAAAAAAATGTTCCAGAAGCAACTCTAATGACATTTCAAGTAGAAATTGTGGGTTTATTTATTTTAAAAGATTTTACTTATTTGACGGAGAGAAAGTACAAGCACAAGCAGGGGGGACAGCAGAGGGAGAGGGACAAGCAGGCTCTCCACAAAGCAGGGAGCCCCATGCAGGGCTTGATCCTAGGATCCTGGGATCATGACCTGAGCTGAAGGCAGACGCTTAACTGTCTCAGCCACCCAGGCGCCCCTAGAAATTGCGGGTTTAATAAGTAACTTTATATGATTTTCTTCCTTTAAACTATGGTCCTGGTGAAAGTGAGATCAAATATTCATAGTATGGTCCATTATGAGAATTGTCTAATAGTTCAAAATTTAGAGATCTTTTCAAAAAAGGAAATTAATTTAACCTTTAATACTCTGTATATATTTAATGAACATATGACATTGTTCAGAGTATCACTTTTAAATTTGTAAAACATAAATCATCAAGTTTATATATCCGCTATGGTATCCATTGTGTTTCTGTGTGAAATCAATAAGGACTGATTAAGATGGAGACTAATCAACCAAAAATTTCCATTCTTTACACTGCTAAATCCCTCCACTGAAATACTGGTCCTAAGCCCCAAGCCCAAGGAACAATCCAGGGAATTACAAAGTTGTTAGCAGCTTTGAGCTAGCCTTTCTTTATTCTCCATTAATAAGGAAGTACAGGTCAAATTTTGTTCTGATGAATCTGAAGAGCCTATGCAAAGATTCTTTCAAATTTATACTCGAATTTTAATTTTTTGAAATTTGGTTAAAATGAACAGATTGAGAGTTATGACTTGAACTGTACTCATAGTACAATGAGATTTTCTTTTATTGGTATAAATAGGATTACCTTATCTATATTATAATTTATAATGTATAAATTTTAATCTGCTTGCACTTACCAGTAAAAAGTAGTAATTTAGTAAATCAGGTTCTATTTTAGTAAAATCAGATTCATAATAAGCTTTTATATAAAGTAATGTTTTTAACATATACATTTTCACATAATGAAGGACGGTTTTTAAAGTGTAAATCCTTTGCATATAAGCAGAGAATAAATATTTAATTATAAGATGTTTTGTAAAGGAAAAATGCTCTTGCCATCATCTTTTCTTAAAAGAAAATCTCAAGTCAAACAAGAATTCAAGAATTTTGGCCTCTAAAATTTTTAAGTTTAGTCTTGTCTGTTGTATGCTTATTTTAAATATAGGAGTTAATAAGGAACAAAACCCAGGTGTTTTCCTTTCTTTTGGGAGAGAGTTTGTGTTGACTCTTAGTGGCTATAGAAAATCCCTAGAAATCCCTAGAAATGCAAAAAATTTTACTTAGCCCTTCCATGAAGGCTAAAAATACCATCTACAATTTTTATAATTATTTGTTAAACTCTGTCTTTCAAAAGTCGTATACAAGGACAACTGAATTTTTTAACTCTTCTCATTAATTGGGAAAGCAGGATACGGTCATAGTTAGAGGAGCTCAATCTGAACCTGGGCTCTTCATACAGAGCCTGCCTCCCCATTAGCCATTCTGCACCGTCACAAACAAAAGCTTATCTGGATAGCAGTTTTTTAACAGGACCATTGTATGAAACTGCTATTAAGTCAGTTCCTGCTTTTTCCTACTTGGCTGACTCAAGACTATGTTCCCTGATTTAAGCATTTGCTTTTAGTCCCCTCAGTTTTAGTAGCCCATTTAGAGTCCTTTCTTGGGTTTATTATTGAGAATACTGGAACTGGAGGTACTACTGATGCAATAAGAAAAGTAAACAAAATTGAAAATCTAAGGATTGAAAAAGAAGAAATGAAATGCTTTGTTATACATAGCAATGGGATTTTATATCCATAGTTATCTACAGGAAAATTAGCAGAATAGTTGGAATAAATAAAGTAATTTAACAACATTGCTAGTTATAAGTTCAGTACAAGAAAATTGAACTAAGAACAACTGAATATCAGAAAAAGAAACAATTGAGTATCAGCAATGTCAAAACAGTTCTATACTCCAGGAAATCACTGTAATTTCAAAAAAAGGTTTATTTTACAACTGGAACACTAACCATAACACACTGTACCTAGGAATAAATCTAACAAAACTGTGGAAGAAAATGATAAACATATTGAGAGATATAAAAGATCCAAATTAATGGAGAAAGATATATTTAACAAAATAATGAATGTCAAGGCTCAGTATTTTAAAAAGGTAATTCACCATAAATTAATCTACAAATTCAATGTAATTCCATTCAGAGTTCCAGTAAGCTTGATTCTAAAATTGATTTGGAAGTTTATAGCGCCAATAGTAACCCCACAGTTTAGTAGATGAGAACCAAAGTGTGAGCACTCTTTCTACCAGATATCAATATTTGTTATGCAACTAGGTAACAATATGTAATTAAGTGATGCAATGGCCCAGTGAAAGACAAATAGACCTTAAGAGAATATATATAAATCTTGATACATGGCAGTTCCGCAGCTGGCTTCCTGCTCAGCAGGGAGTCTGCTTCTCTTTCTCTTTCTCTCTCTCTCTCTCTCTCTCTCTCTCAGCCTCTACCTCTACCCACTGCTTGTTCTTTCTCTCTCTCTCAAATAAATAATCTTAAAAAAAAATCTTGATACATGGCAGAGATGGCATTTCAGATCTTGGAAAATAATAAAAATATTATTAATGGTCCTGGGAATATATCTGTCTATAGAGAAAGAATGAAAGTGGACCCCTACCTCATACCATATTTAAAGACCTAAAAGTATAAAGCAAAACTTTACAGCTCTATTAGAAGGAAATATAGGAGAAAATCATTATGCTCTTAGGTCTGGGCAAAAAATAATTTTAAACCGAATATAGAAAGCACAAACCATAAGATGTAAGATTAAATTAACTACTTCAGAATGTATAATAACTTATACCTGGCAAAGGTTTCATTCAGGAAGATAGAACTCTAAGTATTATAAAAATTGGAGATTTAGATCTTAATAGTCCTTTTTTTTAAAAAAAAAGATTTTATTTGAGAGAGAGAGAGAGCACGCAAGTGAGTGGGGGAGATAGGCAAAGGGAGAGGGAGAGAGCGAACCTCAAGTAAGCAGACTCCACGCTGAGCATGGAGCCCAGCGCAGGGCTCAGTCTTAAGGACCCTGAGATCATGACCTGAGCCAAAATCAAGAGTCAGTCACTCAGCTGGACGCTCAGCCAACTGAGCCACCCAAGTGCCCCTAGGGGATTTAGATCTTAAGCAAATATGGAAGTTGCTAGAGAAGGGAGGAGTCAGTGAATTAGAGAAATAGCGACTAACCATTTTGCACAAACCCTGTAGTAGACAGACGAACCAGACCTTGTAGGGAATTCTAAAAAGCCAAGCATATCTGGTGTTGCAAAGGGAGCCTCTGGGAAGACCTATGGAAATGGCTGTCTCTGTAGCTGCAGCCTCTCTGTGTTTGCAGATGTCTGACCACGGTGACCCTCCAAGAATAATGGCTTCTGCTTCATTTTTGCCTTCCAGGTCTTATACAAATTTCTCTTTTGGCTAACTCCAACCCAGCGCCCTTAGGGAGAAAGAGATTCTGAGAAACATAGTTACCAGCCATAGCCAAATTGACATGCTACAATCCAGCATCAGCAGTATAAACAAAGTTAGAAAATAGAGTGGGAAAGATATTTGCAGTGCATGTCGTTGATAAGGAATTTAATATCCAAAATATATAAAGGACTACAAATAAAAAAGAAGTAAAAACCCAATAGGAAATGAACCAATATACAGTAATTTATGAGAGAGGAATATATTCACTGGACAAAAAGATGCTTAGCATTACTAATTTAAATGGGATATCTCTTTGCTCGCATTAAATTAAGCAGAAATTTCAAAGTCTGACAATATTGTGAAGATGTTATATAATACTGGTGGGACTTGATATAACACTTTATTTTAGGATTTTATTATTCATTTGAGAGAGAGAGAGAGAGAGAGAGAGCATGGGGTGGGAGGGTGGTAGAGAGAGAGAAGCAGACCTGCTCCCACACCAAGCCGCAGACTCCCCCTCACCACAAACTGAGCCCAAGCCAGATGCTGGACGATCTGAGCTACCCAGGTGCCCCAATACAATACTCTAAAGAGCAAACTGGCAATATCTGGTAGAATCAAAATTGTTTGTGTTTCCTGTGTTCCACTTCCAGGTGGATTTCTTAGGACATTAATTTTCGAACTGTGGGTTGGCGCCCACTAGTTCTTTATGTTAACTTGGTGGATTATAACCAGCATTATTATTTTTTAATGAAAGATTATAGAATAAAAATCCTTGGAATGCATTTTATGTAGTAAGAGTAATTATTTCATAAACTTTTTGGGTTATGCTGTGTGTGTGTTTGTGTGTGTGTTTGAGTATTGAAACTGTAATGCAAAATGTTTTCTCAGTGTGGGTCATGGGCACATGTACACAAAGAAAATTTTACAAAAATGTTTGTTTTTTTCTTACGTCATTTGTAATAGCAAAAAAAATGGAAACAACCTAAGTGTCTATTAACAAAAGAATGGTTAAATTATAGCATATTCTTAGGACAGTTAAAACAAACAAATTTGAATTCCTTTATCAATATGGATAACTTAAAAAAAAAAAAGCCTACTATACTGTTGAATAATAAAGCAAGCTGCAGAGTGGTCCATGCAATATTATTTCATCTTTACTAATTTTTGAAAACTACCAATGATACTAAAGATCTTCTATGTGTGGTAAAAATATAAAAACATGATAAACCCTAGTTCACAATAGTGCTTACTCTAGGGAGGCAAGGAAGGGAATAGGAGGAACATATAAACTGTGTTGGACCATTTTTTTTTCAAGTTATTTTGTGTCCTTCAGTAGCATTCCATACCTTCCTTTTTTTAACACATTCTTATAATTTTGGGTGCTATTATAAATGAATTTTTTTTCCTTTAGCTTTAGCTAGTTCTTGCTACTATAAAGAAAAGTTATAGGTATGGAGGATTGATAGCTTTGACTCTTCTAAAATACTTATATCTATTATTTCATTTTCTTTTCTTATAGAATGGACTAGAATTTCCTAAACTATGTTGAATAATGCTGATGTCAGCAAGCATCCCGTCTTCTAATTTAATGAAAATGGCTTTAATATTTCAAATGTAATCTGTTTGCTATTGCTTTTCAGTAAATAATCATCATGTTTAATTGCTTCCTTCTTCCTCAGAGTTATTGTGGATGGCTGCTGGACTATATCAAAAGTCTTAAGCATCTATTGACATAATTTGTATTTTTCAACTTTATTTTATTGATAAAATGAATTATATCTGTAGATGTTATGAAGTTGAACGATTCTTATATGCTGGGGAGATTTGGGAGTGTCAAAACCCTTCTTAGTCATGATGTGCTCTGATGTATTTAGTTTCATAATTTTATTGGCCATACACATACTTGGACTTTTTAATGTGTTTTCTGCATCATGTTTTTTTAGTAGGGTTATTCTAGCTTTATATATTAGGTAGTTTTCTGTCTCTTTCTCTGTTATAGAATAATGTAATAAGCATAACAATTAAAATAATGAACTCCTAAGTGGAAAGTCTACACTCCAAAATAATAGATTCAATTTCTTTATATGTGAAAAAAACCGCAACCTGTTTTTATATTTATTTACTTTTTTGTTGTTTTGTAGTGTATACTAGTGCATATCTAATTTATAAATACAAACAAATAAGCATATATTGGGATGGGTGTTAAAAAATGTTTTACTGAAGGATGTCTGGGTAGCTCAGTTGGTTAAGCGTCTGCTTTCAGCTCTGGTCATGATCCCAGTGTCCTGGGATAAAGCCCCACGTTTCGCTCTCTGCTCACCAGGGAACCTGCCTCTCCCTCTGCCTCTCCCCCCACCCCTACTGGTGTTTGCTTGCTCTCTCTCTCTGTCTAGTTCTTGCTCTCTCAAATAAATGAATAAATGAAATCTTAAAAAAGTGTTTTACTAATAAGTATGCATCATCAAAATAATTTGGAACCCACAGCTTCGAAAGGGGATGATAGAACTAAGCTACAGAACATCTAAGCCCTTTGCCTTTTGTATATTTCCAGAGACTTATCTCATCTATTAGGTTTTTCTGCTTCTTATTAGGTCATATTTGGTGTATTTTGCTGGGAAATCATTTACTTCCTTTAGATTTCTTGTTTCTAAACTGGCAATAAGATTCTCATATTCTTTTAGTTTCTTCCATATGTGCAAGTGAACTTTAACAATCCCTAGCATTTACATTTCTCTTTTCTCTCCTTCTTCCTATTTAGGTTTCTCATGGATTATTAGGCTTTTCAAATAATTAGCTTTAATCTTATGTATGTTTTCTGCTGCTTTTGTTGTTTTCTATTTTTTTTAAACTTTCAGATCTTACCTGTATCAAGTCCTCTGTTTTTGTTAATTTGGTTATATTTCTCTATTTTCCTAAGTTGAATATTTAGCATATTTCCAGTCTTTGTTTTTATAAGTCATAAGGATTTTAGACCTTTTCCTTTAAGAAAAACTATTGTCGTACAGGTTTTGGTATGAATTTCTACTTATTTTCATTATTTTCTAGATAATTTAAAATTTCAGTTTAAATTTTGCTCCAAGGGTTATTGTTTTTCATCTGACTGGAGATAATAGTGGTCCCTAATCTTTCAGGTATAAGTAATGTGAACCAACTCATAATGGCTTAAGGCAGTTGTTCTCAAGCACGGCCCCTGGAGCAGTGTCAGCATCACACGGGATCTTGTTAGCATTGCAGATTCTCAGGCCTCATCCAGACTTCTCCTGGGATATGGATCCCAGCAATCTGTCTTATTTTGTTTTTAAAAAACCCACCAGGTGATCTTGTTGTACTCTGAAGTCTGAGAACCACTGGCGTAAGGAGAAAAAAAGGAAATGTATTGACTCACATAATTTATAATTCCAGGAATTAGAATAGTTTCATATACATCTAGATCTGAGTGCTCAATCCAAATGCCTAGGGGGATAGAATTAGGAGCAATTCCAACAAAGGTTTATGATTGATTTTATTGATCTGAACTATAAGGTAACACTCTGATTTGCTAGATTGAGTCATTTGCCCAGCCCTTGAGCTGAGGGGTGAGGTGAGCCCTATCCAAATGACAAGGGTTACAAGTAGGGGAAGGAGGACTTTAAGGGGCAAATCAGAGTGTTGGGAAAAGAGATATTCGATGAGATCAGGAAAATTAACTTTTGTTCGTAAAACAGAGCTACACCAAAGAAGCGAGAATGCAAAACTCTTTCCACTTTCCAACAATATGAGGAATTTGTGCCATTATGTAAATGAAAATGTTATATATACTTCCTACACTGAGAAAATCTTACTTCAAAAACCGTGTCACCTGTACTAAATATTCGTTTCTTAGAAATTGAGAAATTATCTTCTGTTACTTGTTTACCTCTTTCTTCTTTTTTCCTTTTCTCCTTCTGGAACTTCTGTTAGTCAGCTGTTAGTGCTTCTAAATTGATCTTTGTTTCATTTTTCTCTCAGCTGCCCCATGTCCTATTTTGCTTTTTGTTGTAAGATTGTTCTTGAACTTCCAGAATATTGAGTTCTCAGGTGTGACTATCTCCTGTTACTGTTTTTTTTTTTTTTCTATTCAATTTTAAAATTTGAAATCATGTTTTTAGTTCCAGAGAGCTTTTTTGTTTCCTGTTCAAATCTAATTGGTTTGCATTAAAATTCTCTTCAGAGAATTTCAGTGGGAGCCACATTTTCTTAAAAGTGTATCTTTCCTCCCTAGGTTACATTGTCCCTATGAGTTATTGTTTTTTTTCTCCAGTCATGGTTTTTCTTCACTTAACAAGAATACAGACTTGGCTTTTAGTGTTTCTTGGGCAGAGGCAAATCTCTGAACTGTGGAAGGTATAGTTTCTGCTCTTCTGAGCTGGCTATAAACAAACTTATCAAAGCATGACTCTTCTGCTAAGGGAGATAGGAGGATGGAGGGATGGATGGCTGAGGAAAGACCCTCTCTGTATCTTCCTCTGTTCACTGAAGAATGTATTCCATTTACCAAAGGTACAAAAAAAATGAAAACACTTAGGAATAAAACTTAATAAGAGGTATGCAGGACCTAAATGGAGAAAACAAAAACTGTACATTGTTAGCATAAAAGAAAAGTTGCATGCATCTAAACACATACGTAAAATCTATCCTGCGATATGTTATCTTTGTGTGTGCGTGTACGTGTGTGTTATTGAAAACGGGATTTCTTTTGTCCTATTTTTATAATCTTTTTTTTGAAATAGGATTGATTTTATATGATTTTGTAACTAGCCACCTTACTAATGTCTTCTATTAATTTTAATAATTTTTAATGCATTTGTGGCTTCCAAGGTATAAAATATGTTTACCTACAAATAATAATTTTGCCTCATCTATGATAATTTTAGGCATGTCCAGTGTTATTGCTTTTTCTTTTGGTGAGTTCTTTCATTTTGTTTCTGCCTTTGTTTCTTACCCATCTGGTAATCTTATAAATATTGATCTATATTTTTTCTGGTTTATTTCTTTTAACTCTTAAATCCATCTGAAATTTAATTCATAAATTCATGTAATATGAAGTTTATTCAGAATTATTCTGAATTTTCTTACACTCTGTGTCTTGTTTGTTCTTTCCATGATTTGTGAAACCACTTTTATTATATAATGATTTCTTCTGTATAATACTTCTAGTATGTATGCTTCAGGACTCTTTAATTTTGCATGGTTTGTCCTGTTTTTTTCTTCCACCAATTGTTTTAATTTTTATATATTTGTAATACCTTTTAGTACCTGGAAGGCAAATCTCCATTTATTACATTCTAAAATATTTTTGTAGCAATTCTCATGTATTTTTCTGAATGAATTTAAAAAGAATCCCATTGGTATTTTGATGGAATTCAAGTTATTTTACTCATGGAATTCCTGTGGAATCCCAGTTTTGTAGTTTGTAAATCTGAGATTTCAATAAATAGAAATTTTAATTTTTTTAATGAAGCCATAAATCTAATCATATCTGTAAGCTGTTACTTCATATAGCTTCATCTATTTTTTTTCCATATTCTTAAGAGTTGAATTGATATAGTCATTGGAAATTATTTTAACAGTTTAGTATCTATTCATAATAATTTAAAAATTTACCTCTGATATTTAATATTTTATAACAGGGTAATTAGCAAAATTTAGATCTATGATGTATTAGAAAGGCAATGTCAAAGAAGGGAAAAATAATGCTACAGGTATATGTATTTTGAATAGTCTAATAGACTGTTAAGAGTAGTAATGGAAAAAGCAGATAAATAATCTCATCACAGATTAAGAGGAAATATATTAAGAAGAAATATAAGAATACCTGAAGGAACTCTTTGTTCATTCTACATATATTTTATATAGGTGGGCCTGTTTAATTAAATTCTGGGTAACCCTAAAATCCACTTTTTAAAAATTATATTTTCTTTAAAAATGAAAAAAACTATCATATCTGCACATACTTGGACAAGGCTAAAAAAATTACTTGTATTTTGGCTGAGGAAGGAAGTGTCCGATGTCCTGTAGTGTATGGCTAGGCTGCTTTTGAAAGTCCAGTAGGTGGGATGCTGAGCAAAAACTGGCCAGTACTCAGAACTCTAAATTTGACCACATCTCTCTCCTAATGAGCAATATATGATGTACTATTTAATACCACTTAAAAAATATATATCTGAAGCTTGTACTGTTTTCATTCTATTTTCTGAAATGGCATGTTTCACAATTAGTAATTTTAATTGGTACTAAATGATTTAAAATATTTTAAAATCACTTTATATTTTATATACTCAGCCCAATTATAGGCTTCATTAATTTTCTTTAAAATTCATTTCTTGTTTAAATTAGATCACCAAAGTATCTGAGAAATGTTGAATTTGGTACTTTGTTTTATTAGGAAATAAAAGGCACGGTATAAAATACTTAAGACTATCTTACAAATGATGCTGTGAAAGGTATATGAGGCTCACCTAGGCTAAGTAAGTATGTCTAAAAGAAAACAAACATAGTTGTATTGGAAAGTTGCTGTGAGGGAGTAAAGCTTTAAAGTTCTCAGCACCAAGAAAAGTTCTGTAACTATATATTGTGATGAATGTTAACTAAACTTGTTAGTGATTGTTTCACAATATATACAAGTATTGAATCATTATTTTGTATACTTTAAACCAATATAATGTATGAGAATTATACCTCAATTTAAAAAAAAAGGAAAAAATGCGGTTATTAATAAGCATCCAGGGGACACCTGGTTATAATTGAATTGCTAAGGAATGTTGTAGTCTAGCTTTGTTCGGTTCTTCCAAAGGACTTTTTTAAAGTTTCAAAAAAGTGTTTGTACTAGAAAAAACAGTAGACCATGAGACCTGTGATCTAAGCTTTTTTGACATGTAAAATCCATGAGGACAGGATCTGATCTTCCTTATCAATGTGTATATCTAGGTCCAAGCACCTGGTGTGCTATATACGTCCTCAGTAAATGTTTCTTGAATAAAGTAGCTGTGACCTTGGGCAGTTAACTTTCCTTATGCTTCAGTTCCGTCAACTCTAAAATCATTAATTCCACCAACTTTTGTTGCTTATCCACTGTGGGCCAAACTTGTCCTGGGTACTGAGCATATAGCAGAAAATGAGATATGTAAGGGTTTTGTCATTCTGGAGCAAACATTTTAGAGTTTGAGCCAGATAGACAAACAGATATACAAATAAATGCATAACGTAAAGTCAGGTAGTAGTAATTGCTGTGAGGAACAATACAGCAGGGTAAGGTGCCAGGGAACAACACTACTGATATAGGTCAAGTGGTCTGGAAATGCCTTGTGGAGATGACATCTGAGCCTTGTACAAAGATAGAACAAGCCTTGTACAGCTCCGGGGAAAGTGATTTCTATTCAAAAGGCAAGACCTATGCAAAGACTCTGAGGCAGTAATGAATTCCGCCTGTTTGAGGGGCTGCCGGCCAGCTGGTAGGGAATGAAGCAACTGACGGGAGAAGTACAAGATGAGCGCTGAGAAATTAGCGGGGGCTGGATTGGATAGGGCTGTGGAGGACATATTGTTTATGAAGTTTGGAAAATAGGCCTTGGTGAGGAAGGAACAGAAGCAGAGAGACTCGTTTGGGGGCTGCTACGATAATGTAGGCAGGTGAGAAGTGATGGGGACATGGGCAGGGATGTAGACTTGGAAAGAAGGTGTCAATTCTGGAGGTAATTTGAGCCCACAGGAACTTTTGTTCCATTGGGTATGAAGCATGAGAGAAAGAGAGGGATTGGGGTGACTTCTAATTTCTGGTGTAAGCAGTTGGGTGGAGGAGGGTATAAATTTGCTGAGATGAGGATGGAGGCAGGCAGAGTGGAGAGTCAGGAGTACTGTTTTGGACATACTAATTTTGACCTGACTCTAGAGCAGAGATGTCAAATGGATATTCGGGTGATTCTTTCCTGAAGTTCGAGGTAATGGTAGTGACTGGAAATCTAAATTTGGGAACCATCAATGTCCTGACGGTATTGAAAGCTATGGGATGGATGATAGCACTTTGAGGACAAAAATTTATAAGTTGAGATTAGAAGGTATAGCTAACGGCACCTGGTGGCTCAGTCGGTTGAGGATCCAACTCTTGTTTTTTCCTCAGGTCGTGATCTTGGGGTCATGAGATCCAGTCGCATGTCAGGCTCCAAACTCAATGTGGAGTCGGCTTGTACCTCTCCTCTATTCCTCCCCAACTTGTGCTCTCCTTTATTTCTCTCTCTTTCTGAAATAAGTAAATAAATAAATAAATAAATAAATAAATAAATAAAATCCTTAAAAAAAAAAAAAGGTACAGCTAAGAAAGAGTGGGCATTAAAAAAAAGTGGGCAGAAGGGAGGAAAATGAGGAGAGTGGTTCATCAAAAGCCTTGTCTCAGAGACAGTGATTGTGTTGGTAACACTGCTGAGAAAGTCAGATGAGGAGCAGCTGTCAGAGGTTGGTGGTGACTTTAACAAAGCGGTGTTTCTGGTGCTTATAGGTTAAAGAGGTAGATTAGATGACTACTTCCTTATCTAGCCAGAAACGTGACTTCACTATTCATTTTTCTGTACATGCTACACAGTCTTTTGTTCTTAAACTGGGGGTGGGGAGAGATTGAAATCGAAACTAAATATTATCATTTAAAAGGTCACTGGGCTAGGGGCGCCTGGGTGGCTCAGTAGTTAAGCATCTACCTTCGGCTCAGCTTCTGATCCCAGGGTTCTGGGATCGAGATCTGCCTCAGGCTCCCTGCTCAGCGGGAAGCCTGCTTCTCCTTCTCCCATTCCTGAGGCTTGTGTTCCCTTCTCACTATGTCTCTCTCTCTGTGTCAAATAGATAAAATCTTTAAAAGAAAAATTAGAAAAAAAATAGTTCACTGGGCTAGATAGTTTTTTCCCAGATCCTGCACTTTCAGATTTTTGGTGTTGATATTTAAATTTTCTCAAGTCATATATGTATTTACAGAATGTTTCATTTAAAAGATAGTAGCTCTAGGGCTCCTGGGTGGCTCAGTCGGTTAAGTGTCTGCCTTCTGCTCAGGTCATGATCCTGGGGTCCTGGGATCAAGCCCCACGTCGGGCTCCCTGCTCTGCGGGAAGCCTGCTTCTCCCTCTCTTGCTCCACTTGCTTGTCTTCCCTCTCTCACTGTGTTTCTCTCTGTCAAATAAGTAAATAAATTTTTTTTTGTAAAGTAGTAGCTCTATTTTATGTGTTCACTCTAACCAACGATCTTTAAGATAGCATATATTCCTATTTAGCATATATTCCTATCTATAAACACATTCCTTTCTCCAACCCCCTAGATTGTATGCAACTTGTAACAAATAGATTCTTTTCTTATGAAGGATGGCATACTATAACATATGCTTTTGCCTCTTGCTTATTTCTCAGTTTATTTTTTTAAAGATTTATTTATTTGAGAGAGAGAGCAGGTGTGTGCATGTGTATGTGAGTGAAGGGAGGGGCAGAGGGAGAGGGAAAAAGCAGCCTTCCCACTGAGCTGGAAGTCTTCAGGCGGCTCCATCCCAGGACCCTGAGATCACAGCAAGAATGGAAATCAAGAGTGGATGCCCAATTGACTGAGCCACCCAGGAGCCCCTCAGTTTGTTTATTTTTTAAACAAACTTTTCTTACAGAAGCAATACATGAGCATTATTAAAACTTAAAAATATACCACAAGCCAAAAAAGAAAGGACCATACTCTTATCAGAGTACCAATGTGAAAACTTTAGTTATGTAGTTTTTTGGATTTTTTTTTTTTAAATCTGTGTGTATGTGTTTGCACAAATATGTATTGCCAAAATGTACAATTTTTTTATAATCTATTTTTTAGTCATAAATACCTAGTAGTCCTAAGGTAATACAGTCTATTTATTTCCCATTTTTTCGTGATTCCCTTGAAATCCTATCATGCTTACATAAATTAATGAAGTATTCAGTTAGTCCACAGCTTAACTAAGACCAGTATTAAGCAGTTACACACAGGTATACTCATACTGTTTATTTTACTGACCATTCCATCTGGTTGGTACCCGTGGTGTATTAGCTGTTAAATATTTTTAGTATTACTTCATTTCCATCAAACAATAATATATAGAATATTTAAAGGCCTAGAAACCTCCTCCTCCAAGCATATAGGCTATGCTTCAATTTTGCTTTTTAACTTTACAAATAATTATTAGTAATAGTAGTACTGGTAGTAGTATCAGTCATTGTTACCTACATGTTTACCAAACTGTATACTCATTATTCTTGAACGTCTGAATTTCTTTCTCAATCATTTTCCTTTTTCCCAATATATATCTTTTAAAAATTTCTATAGAAATATCTGTGTGTGGCAAATTCTTTTGTTTTTATCTGAATCAGTCTTTATTCTACTTTTGTTCCTAAAATCTAGCTTTACATGATACGCATTTCTAAGTTAACAGATATTTTCTCTCAGTATTTCAAGATATTATTATGATTCTTGGTTTCCATTATTGCAGGTAAAGGTGTCTGCCATCACTTTAATTGCTGTTTTCTTTGGCAAGTGATCTTTTCTGTCTAGTTCCTTATAAGATCTTTTTGTTCATTTTTGTTTATCCTCCTTGGCATATGTAATACTCCCTCTCTCTATACATGTTCAAATCTTTTCCCTTCCGGAAAATTTTCAGCCATCATCTCTTCAATTAATGTCTCTCTCTGTCTCTCTCTGTCTCTCTCTCTCTGTTCCCCCCTCCCTAACACACACACACACACACACACACACACACACACACATGATGTATGTTAGACATTCTTACTTTATTACTGATATCTCCTAACTTTTTACATTTTTTAATCTTATCTGTCTATCCTGTTTCATGTGATTTCTTTAGATATATTTTCCAGTTCACTCATCCTACCTTTAGCTATGTCTGCATTGCTGTTTAGTAATTCCACTGAGTTTTAAATCTCAACACTATTATTTTAATATCAAATATTCTGTTGAATTTCATATTTTCAAATGTGCCTGGGTATTTTTGCTGGTCTCTTGTTGGCTGTTACTCATTTTTGTGATTTCATCTTTTATTTCTTTAAAAACTTCATCTCTTTGTCTCTAGCTATTTTATAGTTTGCTTTTGACAATTCCAGTAACTGTTTTGGGAGTCTAAATCTGTAATTTGTTTTTTCAGCTGACCCTCACCTTATAGTAGTTTATTTCTTAGCGTCTTGTGATCTTTGATTATGAGCTTATACATATTTGATTATAATTTATGGAAATAGTGCAGGCCTAAGTTGAGAAGAGTTTTCTTTTGAAAGAATTGTGTTTGCTTCTGTCTAGAAATAGGAGTTTTAATAGCCTTGTGTAACTAATTTCAAGGATCCCTGCCTTGGTGTGGAAATGAGTCTAGATGCTGCTGGCCCCATGACTCAGTCTAGTTACCTGTTAGGTACTAATATTATCATTCACCATTAGGGTACCCCTGCCTCTCCTTCCTCTATCTCTACCTCTGGGTTTATTTGAGGAGGTTAATTCCATTATTTTCTGCAAGCCCAGCAGTGCATGAAAATGTGTGTTTTGGGTACCTGGTGTTCTTTAGGTACCTAGCTGGTCATACTGCTGGAAGCATTTCTTGATGTTCTCTTCAGCTATTTCTGCTCTTTTTTTTAAAGTTCCAGTGTACTTATTTTTTATTTTTTTGTAAAGATTTTATTTATTTATTTGACAGACAGAGATCACAAGGAGGCAGAGAGGCAGGCAGAGAGTGGGGGGGAAGTAGGCTCTCTGCTGAGCAGAGAGCCTGATGCAGGGCTCGATCCCAGGACCCTGGGATCATGATCTGAGCCAAAGGCAGAGGCTTTAACCCACTGAACCACCCAGGTGCCCCTATTTCTGCTCCTTTTAAGTTATTTTTTGAGCTCTTTTTTTTTTTTTAATTTTAAAAAGATTTTATTTATTTATTTATTTATTTGGAAGAGAGAGAGAGAGAGCACATGAGCACAAGTGGGAGTGGGGAGGGGAAGGAGGAGAAGGAGAAGCAGACCCCTACTGAGTATGGAGCCTGACATAGGGCTCGATCCCAGGACCCCAAGATCATGACCTGAGCTATACGCAGATGGTTAACTGACTTAGCCACCTAGGTGCTCCTTGTTGAGTTTGTTTCAATTGCTAATTTTTTTTTCTATTTCTAAGTATTTTATTTGTTTTTTTCTTTTTAAAATCTGCTTGGTGTTGTTTTTAGAGTCCTTTGCTCCTGACCATATGTTCAAACCTTTGCATTTTCTTTAAATTAATAGTTCTCAACAAGCATTGTACCATCACAAAGAAGGTGTTTGGAAATTTGGGGGTGGGGCAGATTTTGGTCATTTCCCTTACAAATGATAATCAGTGATAAGAAAGGATAGTTACTGTTATGTGGAAATGCTAGATAATTTCAGTGTATGACACAGTATCCCAAAACTTACACATTGTCCTATCTACATTTTGACTTTTGAATATTCATGCCAGTACTCATATTAGTAAAAAACCTGTTTAGAAATATCAGAGCCTCGGGGCGCCTGGGTGGCTCAGTGGGTTGGGCCTCTGCCTTCGGCTTGGGTCATGAGCTCAGGGTCCTGGGATTGAGCCCCGCATCGGGCTCTCTGCTCAGCAGGGAGCCTGCTTCCTCCTCTCTCTCTGCCTGCCTCTCTGCCTACTTGTGATCTCTGTCAAATAAATAAATAAAATCTTAAAAAAAAAAAAAAAGAAAGAAATATCAGAGTCTCAAACTAAATTTTGTTTTACATTACAATACTTTGTGGTCTATTATAATATATATATCAAATTTTATTGAAATAAAACTATACTATAAATTGAGGGAAGGGTATACTTTGTTTTAGATTTTTTTTAATACTTTGTTTAAAATACCACTGTTGGGGTGCCTGGGTGGCTAGTGGTTAAACCTCTAGCTTCGGCTCAGGTCATGATCCCAGAGTTCTGGGATCGAGCCCCACATCGGGCTCTCTGCTCAGCAGGGAGCCTGCTCCCTCCTCTCATTCTGCCTGCCTCTCTGCCTGCTTGTGATCTCTGTCTGTCAAATAAACAAATAAAACATTAAAAAAAAATACCACTGTTAGTATTTGAATGGCCAATAAAGGACATTGATATCAGTGTGCATTTGTAGTTGGCAAATGTAAATATGTTGCAAAGCAGATTTGAGACTTATTTTAATAGATTTAAATTCAAATATCAAGTTAGCATATACACATGAGTATAAGGTTTACTTTAAAATACTTCATATTGGGGCGCCTGGGTGGCTCAGTGGGTTGGGCCTCTGCCTTCGGCTCAGGTCATGATCTCGGGGTCCTGGGATCGAGCCCCGCATCGGGCTTTCTGTTCGGCGGGAAGCCTGCTTCCTCCTCTCTCTCTGCCTGCCTTTCTGCCTACTTGTGAACTCTCTCTGTGTTAAATAAGTAAATAAAATCTCTTAAAAAAAAAAAAATAAATAAATAAAATAAAATACTTCATATTATGAACAATTTTTCTGTAATTTTTTTATATTTGAGGTAATTTATATATAAAGAAATGCACATTTAAAATGTGTAATTTCGTGAATTGGGATAAAAATATACATCCATATAACAAATATGATCATCAAGATATAGAATATTTTTATCATTCCAGGAGATATCCCGTGCCTCTTTCCAACCAGGCTATGCTTTCTATATTTAACTACTTTTGGTTTCTGTCCCCATAGATTGCTTTTGCCTGAACTTAACATAAATGAAATTAATCATGCCATATACAGTTTTACATCTAGTTCCTTTTACTAAACATTTGATTATGAGATTAATGTTGTTTTGTATGTTATTGGGTCATTTTAATTTTAATTAGTGTAGTTTTTAGTATGAGTTTACCACAATTTATATAACTATTTATCTGTTGACAGACATTTGGCTCATCTGCAGTATGTTGTTATGAATAAAAGGGCCGGGGCGCCTGGGTGGCTCAGTGGGTTAAATCCTCTGCCTTCAGCTCAGGTCATGATCCTAGGGTCCTGGGATCGAGCCCCACATCCGGCTCTCCGCTTGGTGGGGAGTCTGCTTCCCCCTCTCTCTCTCTGCCTGCCTCTCTGCCCACTTGATCTCTCTCTCTGTCAAATAAATAATAAAATCTTTTAAAAAAAATAAAATAAATAAATAAATAAAAGGGCCATAAACATTCTTATAAAAGTCTTTCTGTAGACATGTATTTTTGTTTCTCTTAAAGAATTACATAAAAGTAGAATTGCTGAGTTATAGAGTAGCTTGCCAAACTTTATAAGAAACCACCAGTTTTTCTACAACAGCAATGTTTATGAGTTGAAGTTGTTCCATATCCTCCTCAGTATTTAAATTTTCAGTGTTTTTAGTTTTAGGCTTCCTACCGATTGTATAGTGAGTGGTATCACCTTTTGAGTTTAATTTTCATTCCCATAATGATGAATGAGCATCTTTTCATGTATTTTAAGCCATTTGTATTTTTCTTTTGCTTATTTGTTTTTTAAATTGGGTAGCCATTTTATTACTGAATTATGAAAATTCTTTATTCTAGATACAATTTCATTGACAGATAATGTACTGAGAAAATTTCCTCTGAGTTTTATCTTTTTCCTCTTCATACCAGTCTTTTGATGAACAAAAACTTTTTAATTTTAGTAGCGTCTGATTTATCATATTTTTAATGGTTGGTGATAGCTGTATTCTAAGAAATGTTTGCCTATTCAAGGTTATGAAGGTATTTTCTTATATTGTCAGTAACATTATATAGAAATGGTGAGAGTGGATATCCTTGCCTTCACAGTCTCTAGGGCAAGATATTCAATATTTTACTATTAATTATAGTGGTAGTCCTTTGTTAGGTTAAGGGAGTTTTCTTATGAGAGTTCCTAATCATTAATGAATGTGCATTTGTCATGCTTTTCTCTGGAGGCACTGAAATGACCAGATGTTTTTATCTCCTTTATTTTGTTTATATGGTTAATTAATTGACTTTTCAGATGATAATACCAACCAATATATATTTCTGGGATAAACTACAGTTGCTCATAATATATAATTCTTTTTTTTTATATTGCTAACTCTTTTTGCTAATATTTTACTAATGATTTGTGTGTTCATGAAGAATACTGTTGCATAGTTTTATTTTCTTATATTTGTCAGGTTTTGGTATTAGATTATTTAGATCTTATTACCTATTTCTATCTTTATACTGAAAGAGGTTTTGTAAGACTGTATTATTTGTTTAAAATTTTTTTCTTTAAATGTTTGATAGAATTCATCCAGTGAAACCATCTGGGCTTGAAGCTTTCTTTGTAGGAATTTTTTTATTATTATAAATTCTGTTTCTTTAACAGATTTAAGGTGTAATAGACATCTTCAGGGAAATAAAACTAGTATAATATATATATATTATAGCATACTTTATTATATATAATACATATTATATACAGTATAGTATATTGTTATAATGTATATACTATATATGTGTTATAAGTATAGTAATATGTAATTAGTTTATGCTGTTGTGGAGTTGACAAGTTCAAATTTACAGGGCAGGCTAACAGGCTGGAGACCTAGGGAACAGTTGATGTTGCAGCTCAAATCCAAAGGCAGTCTGCAGGAAGATTCCTTTTCCTCAGGGACCTCTCAGTCTTTCTCCCTTATGGCCTTCAACTGATTAGATCAGGTCCATTCACATTAGGAAGCGTAATCTGCTTTACTCAAAGTCTCTTGAACTAAATGTTAATCACATCTAAAAATGACCTTCATAGAAACAGGGACACTGCTGTTTGACCAATAACCATATAGCCAAGTTGATGCATAACATTAATAACCATCATAGAAAGCAATTTAGATTTTCTTTGTTTTCTTATATTGTGTTTTTTCAAAGAATAAGTCCTTTTTATCTAAGTTGTGGAATGTTTTTGGCATAAAATTATTTATAATGTTACTTTATATAGTTTTAATATCTGTAAGACATGTAGCAATATTCCCTCTTTCATTCCTGATATTGGTAATTCATTTCTTGATCAGTCTTAGTAGGCGTTCATTAATTTTGTTAAATTTTCAAACCAATGTTTGGCTTTGTTAAATTTCAATATTGTTTGTTTTCTATTTCATTGATTTCTACTCAATTATTTAATTCATATTACTTACTTTGGATTTATTTTGCTCTTTTTCTAGCTTCTTAAGGTGAAAACTTAGACCATTGATTTTTTTTTAAACTTTTTTAATATGAACATTTAAAGCCCTGAATTTCTCTCTAGGCACTGCTTTACCTGTATTGCACGAGTTTTAACATATTTTTTTTTTCATTACTCTTGTGATTTCTTCTCTGATCTGTGCTATTTGAAAATGTGTTAGGTAATTTCTAAAATATTTTTTCTGTATGTCTTATTTATTTCTAAATTTAATTATATTGTGATCAGAAAATGCATTTCATAGGATTTCAATATTTGAAATTCATGAAGACGTCTTTTATGTCCTAAGTCATTATTCTGTTCTGGCCAATGTGCCATGTGCACTTGGAAACAATGTATATTCTGCTTATATTGAGTGCATTGTTCTATGATGTCTCTTAGTAATAGTGTTGCTGAAATTATCTATGTTTTTACTGATGTGTGTCTATTTGTCTTATCAGTTACTGAGAAAGAGTCATAAAAATCCAACTGTAATTGTGGGTTTCTCTCTTCTTTTTTTCCTCCCTTTTTTTCTTTTGAGTTCTGACAGTATTTGCTTCCTGTTTTGAAACTCTGTTGCTAACAGATTAGTTGCATTCATAGTGGGATTATTATACTTCCTGATGGATTGACACTTTGTGTTTACAAAATTTCCCATTTCTTCTCCTGTAATATATCTCATCTTGAAGTATCTTTTGTCTGGTACTAATATAGCTATACCAACATTTTTGTGATTATTGTGTGCATGGAGTACTTTATGTTTCCTTTTAATTCCAACATATCTGTGACTCTATATATAGTGTGTCTCCAATAGTCAGGATATAATTAGGTCTTTTTAAAAAGGATTTTATTTATTTATTTGAGAAAAAGAAGTGAAAGGAGAGAGTGAGCATCAGCTGGGTGAGAGGCAGAGGGAGATGCAGGCTCCCTGCTGAGCAGAGAGCCCAATTTGGGGCTTGATCCCTAGACTCTGAGATCATGACCTGAGCAGAAGCCAGATGCTTAACTGACTGAGCCACCCAGGTGCTCAGATCCTTTTTTTAAAAAAATCAAACCTGACAATCTCTACTTTTTAATTTGAGAATTGAGTCTGCTTGTAGTTAATTATTGATATATTTAGATACAAGCCTACCAGTTTGCTATTATTTGTTATCTGTTTTTCTCATTCCCCCCCTCTATTCTTCGTTTTCTCCTTTCTTCTTGGTTAATGATGTTTCATGTGCTACAAACATGTTTCGAGTGCTCATTTATCACCCAGCCTCTGTTATTTCTGCAAAGACATTAAATGTCATTAATTTCTCTATTCCATGGTGTGGTGGGTTTTTTTTTACCCCATGGTAGGTCTCTTCTCTTTCTGAGACTCTAGTTACATTTATAATACACCATTTCTTATCACCCCCACAGGTCAGAGAAGCTTTGTTCATATTTTTCAGTCCCTTATGGTCTCTGTAATCCATCTGTATTATTTCCTTTTTAATCTGTCTTTAAATTTACAGACTTTTTCTGCAGTTTCCATGATGCTGTTACCTAATCAGTGACTTTTTCATTTTAGATATGGCTCTCTGTTCTAGAATTTCCAGTTGGCTTATTTTTTATAGTTTTTAGTTTTTCTGCCAAAATTCCCCACTTTTTCATTTATCATATCCTTCTCCTTCATAGAGTTGAATGTATTTATCATAGCTGTTTTGAGCTATGATAACATGTGTGAGTATAACTAATTTATAGTAAAAAAATACCTATTTAATAAAATATGCAGAAACTAAACCATGCTGGAGGAGAATGTACTTGTGTATAGAAAATAAATTTGGATTTAGGAGAGGCCATTCCATACAAGTACAGGAAAATAAAAAAAGAAGAGCTACAGAGAAATACTAGAATAAAACTTAGTGGGAGTATACCAATATGCAGTAAGAAAAACTATCTTTTCTATTGACTACTTTTTTCCTTGAATGTGGGTTGGTTTTTCCTGTTTCTTTACATGTTACTAATTTTTTTTCATTGTATGCAGAATGTTGTGGCTGGTAAGTTCTAGAGAGTCCGGGTCTTTATCTTCTTTCTCGAGTGTTGTTCTGGCAGGCAGTTGAATTACTGGTAAATTTTTATTCTGCCAGCCTTGTTTTTATTCTAGGTTAGTGTAAATGTGTTTTGGTTTAGGGTGCAGCCCCTCCTCTAGGATATGGTCCCTACGTAGTCTACATATTCCTATTTTTTAATAACAGAGATAAAACATCTATATTGAAAAATTACATGTAGAAATTATTTATTTGCAGTTGCAAGTTGTTTTTTCATCCTTACTGTGATACTGTTTCCAAAAACAATTGTTTTAGAATATATTATATTTTGTTTTCTAGTCCATTAGCCGTTTTCCAGTCTTATCACCCATTAAAAGATATGGCCTCCAGGGTCTTTATGATATGCTTGATACTGCATGTATGTGTCAGCATGTGGTAGAAATTTCTTTCCTGTACTTCATCATTATCATCTACCATGTTATAGCATGAGGAATTAATTAGGCACTACATGTATAAGTGAGGTGTAGCTCATTTGAAGAATATTTTATTTTCTCATTTTTTATGTGTTGAGTGTTTTTAAATTTATTTTGAAATGTTATGCTGATTTAATTAAGATGACTTTCCTTTTCTTTTTTTTTTTAAGGGCGGGGGTAGAGGGTGGGTGCTGGGCAAAGGGAGAAGAATAGAGAATCTTAAGCAAGCTCCATTCCCAGCATGGATCCTGACATGGGGCTTGATCTCATGACCCTAAGATCAGAACCTGAGCTAAAATCAAGAATTGGATGGTTAACCAACTGAGCCACCCAGGCACCCCATTTTCCTTTTTCTTATTGTATATTGGGGTACTCACACTAATTTTTATTCTAGTATTTCTCTGTGACTCTTCTTTTTTTATTTTCCTGTACTTGTATGGAATGGCTTCTCTTAAATCCAAATTTATTTACATAGACAAGTACACTGTCTTCTAACATAGTTTGGTTTCTGCATATTTTATTAAGTATGTATTCTTTTACTATAAATTACTTTTTTCTTCTATATATTATAGTTAAGGAATAAGAATTATATATATGAATGCATGATGTGTGTCTATAGATTATATTATTTTACACTTCTTTCAGGATAGGAATAAGGGCATTAAAAATACTATAAAAGGTAGATATTAGGGCGCCTGGGTGGCTCATTTGGTTAAGCAACTGCCGTCAGCTTGGGTCATGATCCCGGAGTCCCGGGATCGAGTCCCGCATCAGGCTTCCAGCTCTGTGGGGAGTCTGCTCCCTCTGACCTTCTCCTGTCTCATGTTCTCTCTCACTCTCTGTCTCTCTCTCTCTCAAATAAATAAATAAAGTCTTAAAAAAAAAAAAGGTAGACATTGGCCTGATAATATTAAGAACCATTATTTTAAACATATCAAAACTTACTTATTTTACAGGTTGAATCTGATCAACCCAATAAAAGTCTTCGGGTCTGATTCTACTGTCTGTAGTTCATGGTACCCTATTTTCTTTTGTCTTTTATGATTTTTTTTTTTAACCAGTTATATTTCTTGGACTTTTATCTATACAAATTTCTTCACTCCTGGCTTGAAAGATGTATTTTTTCCAGAGACTTTTTGTGTTTGCTTCCTCGTGTGCCTGGAGGCACTGAACCAACCGGGGACCATTTTATAATGAATTCTCAGTGTATGCCATATGCCCGCTTGAGCTGTAACACCATACACAGTCTGGGTTATAGTTATCAGTTCTCAGGGGAGAACTTCCTCCCCTGACATTCCTCCCAATGTCATGTTCTGGGTAGACAAGCTTCCATGCCATCCCCTTCTTCTGGGCAAGTTTATCTTTTATCTTTACACTGTGAGTGGAGTTTTGGGGAGGGGGGGTTCTAGCTCTGTGGGACAGGATCTCCAATAAGACTCCCAGCTTCCAGGCAAGTCCTGGACTTTGTTTCCTGACCCCTCTGCTCCCTCTGACCCCTCCCCCACCTTACAAGGTCAAAGCTTAAGGTTGGCAGTGTTCTGTGATGCCTCCAGGGTGAGAGTCTGTTTCAATGCTCCACTTACTGCCCTAGTTTCCTGCTTTCACTTCATTTTTTTACTTCTAAGCATTCCTTATTTTCTTGCCTGATCAGTAATGCATTTTAAAAGATGTTTTAAAAATATTTTATCTAGTATTTCTAATTGTTTTTGATGATATGGTCAGAATATTTTTATATGCTACTTTGAAAAGTATATCATTCATTTTTTTTATCATTGATTTTTAAAAAATTTTTTTAGTTTTTAAAATTTCTTTTCAGTGTTCCAGAATTCATTGTTTATGCACCACACCCGGTGCTCCATTCAATACATGCCTTCCATAATACCCACCACCAGGCTCACCCAACCTCCTACCCCCCACCCCTCCAAAACCCTCAGATTGTTTTTCAGAGTCCACAGTCTCTCATGGTTCGTTGTATCATTGATTTTTAAAATTTTTTTTGTTTGGGTGAGTGTACTTAAAGCTATTTGTTGTTATTCTTTCTATATTTGTGAATTTCCTGTTTGTGTCTTTTGAATGTTTTTCTATTGGACTCTGGTGATTTTTAAAAGAATATGTAATGTACAGCTTTGGAAAGGGCTTTCTGAGGAAGTGAATCCTAAGATATACATGTTGGACTTTGAGGAAGTTAAGTTTAATATTTTATTTATTTATTTATTTTTAGATTTAATTTATTTATTTTGAGACAGAGACAGAGTGAGGGATAGCATAAGAGGGGAGGTCAGAGCGAGAAGCAGACTCCCCATGGAGCTGGGGGCCTGATGCGGGACTCGATCCCAGGACTCCAGGACCATGACCTGAGCCAAAGGCAGTCGCCCAATCAACTGAGCCACCCAGGTGCCCAAGGAAGTTAAGTTTAATACTGACACTGCCGTTCAGTTACAGCTCCTTAATTCTTTTATACTCACTGTATGTTCTACCTGAGGCTTCTTTATCTCTGGCTTGCTAAATCCATCAACCTATTTTAATACTTCATTTTTTTTTTATCACTTTCAGCCACTTTCTCCAATACAAAACTGCATCTTTTTTTTCTTTTTTTAAAGATTTTACTTATTTATTTGAGAGGGAGAGAATGAGAGAGAGAGAGAGAGAGCACAAAAGGGGGAATGTCAGAGGGAGAAGGGAGCAGGGAGCCCAATTTGGGACTAGATCCCGGGACTCCAGGATCATGACCTGAGCCGAAGGCAGTCACTTAACCAGCTGAGCCACTCAGGCGCCCCAAAACTGCATCTTCTTTTTTAACTAGGAAAATGTCTCTTTTCTTGCCTTCCTACTACTTCTCTGACTTTTCCTTCTTAGATGCCTAACTGGTTTTAACACTTGAACATTATTAAATAGAAGAATGTCTTTGTCTGGAGTCCTCTTCTCACTTTTCACACTTTGCTGCTTGACCTTCATCCCATGGCTTTAAAACTGTCTGTCCTTTCCGTGATATTCCCCCAAATCTGTGACTTCCAGCTTCTGTCTGGTATCTCCAGAGATGCACATCAGCATATAGTTAACTTTTGCCATTACTACTTCTTTGAAAACTCCTTAAATAGTGACTACTCAAACTTAGTCAGAAAGTCAAGAGGACTTGTCAAAAGATGACTAGATAAAGGGAAATTGATCTGACTTTGGTAGTTTTTGCCCAGGAGATGTGGCTTCTGCCATAGGGTTACATGACAGCTCAGTGAGTCCCTGTTACTCTGTAATATTGACTAGAGTCCATGACCTTAATATTCAGAACAAAAAGTATGTTAGGTGAGAATTCATGCTTTTATGTCTTTTTGACATTGGCCACTCAACACCTCTCTCACTTTAATGATCCTGCCCTTTTGGTACTAAATACTCTTCTTTTCACCCTCAGGTTCCAACAGCTTATAATAGTTTTCCCTTTCACAGTTTTTATTCTTCTGTTACACTATTTTTAAAAAGTAATACAGGGTGACTGATTTTATAAATTTTTGTTTGTTTCATTTAAATTAACCAAGGTAACCAGTCACCACTGGTTGGTGACTGAGTGGGCCAAATGGGCTAATAGATGTACCTGAAGTATGAGTTAGCATGATTGATCTTTGACATGGTGCAAAGATAGGAGATGGGGGATCTGTCCCCAAATGGACAAGAAGTTGAGGAAATTATTCATAGGTTTAAGAGAGTTGGCCTAAGTGTAAGCTTTATGTTTCCATTTTGCTTTTAAAAGACAAACAACAGTGAATATTTTAATATCTTTTCCTTTTCATTGAGTCAACCAAGTAACTTCACAATGAACAGTGTGAATATAATGATGAATGATGGAATTTGTAGGAAAATCAACCAATATTGGAAGAGATCTGGAAACGAGGGGTCAAATGACCTCAAAGAGATGAGTTGAGTTGGAGATTACAGGAACACATCAAGGTGGGAATAATTTGTGAGTGATCAGCATAAAGAAAGTAATTTGTTAAGGGAAATGGATCAGTTTTTTGAAGGAGAGATGATAGACAAGCATAAATGTAGATCTTGGTGAATCCAGAAAGGCACAAAGTGTAAGGTAGGAAAATAATGGGAAAAAGGTAGGGAAAAATCCAATAAAATAAAGTATCCTGAAGGCCAGATGAAAGAAGAGTTTATAGAATATAAGAATAATGAGCAAATTCCCCATACCTAAACTGTATGATACACAGATTAACATCTTTATAATTTCCTTTATCTACAAAGTCTTCTGATACAGTTTATTAAAACAAAGTTATTCTGATATTTGATTTTTAGGGACTGTAAAATATAAACCAGAAAAATAGTGAACATTTTAACAGTGACCTATATACACTAACTGTGTGACATCTGCAACAAAGTAAGTGAATTTACCAGTATAGAAGAGGAGGAGATGGTAAAGGAAATCACAGTGACATAAGGAATCTTAAAAGCAAATTAATTATAGAGAATAAATAAATATACAGAATATCAAGCAAAAAAATACTTTAAGCTTTTCCTGTTACTTATTTTTGCTCTTCTGCCTGCCTCCCCTAATTCATGAGAACTTTAGCTCTTCTACCATTAATTATCTTACTACAAGTAGGGTGAAAGTGTTTTGGGAATATAATATCCAAGATTAGGGAAAGAGATCTAACTACTATTTATATAAAACTCTGTAGTTTGCAAAGCATCTTAAAATATTTATCTCATTCAAGACCAGCAGCAACCACAAGAAGTAAGTGGGAGTTATTATCATTTTTAAAAAATGATTCCTAGATGATGAAAATTACTTACGGATGAGGAAACCCAGAGAGATTAAATGATTTTCATGGATCATTGGAGTTGTAGGCTGAAATCTTGGGCTCTCCATTACTAGGTTTGTGGTCATGAGCAATGTTATCTATCAACTTCAAAACTCAGTTCTTTCAACTATAAGGTAAAAGGTTTTTAAAATAGTAAATTATAAAATATATCTAAAATTCTGTTCTGTAATCTTGGTTTCCATTTTATTTTCCAGGCTACCCAACTCACTTTCCTAAACATATCCTCTAGTTTTCCACTTCTGTCTTTGTATTCATGCCATATATTCTGGCATATTTTCCTTCCATCTATATAAACCTCATTTATTTTTTTAAAGATTTATTTATTTGAGAGAGAGCAAGAAAGAGTGAGTGCAGGGTAGGGAGGAGCAGAGGGAGAGGAAGAGAGAGAATCTTAAACAGACTCCCTGTTGAGAACAGAGCCCAACACAGGACTTGAACTCACAACCCTGAGATCATGGCCTGAGCTGAAATCAAAAGTCAGACACTAACCAACTCAGCCACCCAGGTGCCCCAAACCTCAATAATTTTTAATTAATTTTACCTAGCTTGTTGTAACCAGGCCATCTCCTTTACAAAACCATTCCTGTTCCCAATGACTGTGATTATGTTTTCTCTTGAAAAGGTACAGCACTTTATTTTATACTATTTATCAAATTCTGTATGTTATTAGCCAGCAGTATGTGAGGAAGAACAATCATTACTATTTGCTATTTGAGTCCAAGGAACCCTTTTTAAAACACATTTTGGAAGTCATTTTACAAATAATTTGCAGATAAAAAAATAAAGGGATGTGAAAAATAGCTATATTGGAAATTAATAAGAATTTAAATGTAATTAAAAAAACTTTATTTCATATTTTTCTGGTATGAAGATATATGTATCCAAAATAGGCATTATCCTTTAAATGCAAGTAATTGCTCATGAATGGCCTGGAACATACTCATCTTACAAATCTTGCTCCAGATTTTAAATATATTTCTAAGAGATTCCAGCTTTGTTATTACCTCTGGTTCTTGGACTTTTTTAAAAAAGATTTTATTTATTTATTCATGAGAAACAGAGAGAGGCAGAGACAGAGGGAGAAGCAGGCCCCCCAAGGAACAGGGAACCTGATGCAGGACTTGATCCCAGGACCCCAAGATCATGACCTGAGCCGAAGGCAGACACTCAACCATCTGAGCCACCAGGCACCCTGGTTCTTACACTTTAATCCACAAAATTCAGTGCTTTGAAAAGTTTCATGGCTCATAGTTTTGTCGAAGATAGGATGGTCAATTTCTTCAGTCTGTAATAGCAAAATACCTTCATACTATTGATTAGAATGATCAGTTCAGTGAACCTTTTGATTTCTGTGCTCTTTACCTCCTTTCAATAATGCCTTCAGCAGTTGCCCACTTATGAACCATAGCAAGTAAATTTCTTAGTACAAACTTGATAAAAGATGAAAGAATACATGTCTTTTTCACAAAAATTTCTGGTCAAGAAAATACTGCATGATGACAGCGTCCTTCCTGTAGGATGACTAACTGGATAAGAGATTTCATTGTTTTTCATAGAAACATATTGTCCACTCGTCTGTTTTTCAATTAGAGAAAATATATTTAGGATATATTTAGGATATATATGACTCATAATCTGAGGTTTAGCTTATATGTAGTTTTACCATCATCATTAGCCTGGAGTACTGCTGTCTATTCTTTTTATATTTGTATTCTTTCTTGTCTAACAATTGCAAAACATCTTCTGTCAATTTTCTTCTCTTTGCCATTATGGACAGGAAGTGAAAAATTCTGAATTCTCAATGTTGTTTAATAAAAGGTTAAAAAAAAAAAGACTACAAAAATTCTGTCTCCTGAGTTTGGACAATGCAATAATGAAGCTGAAGGATGATGGAATGTGATGATTTATTTCACTATTTTGTCACTCCTCTAGATGATTACATTATTTAAAAATTTTTTCAGTGAAAACCTTATGTTCAAAATGGTTATTTCCCAGTTATCAGAAAATTATTTAATTGTATAATTAATAGAATATTGTGGAGGCAGTGCAGAATCAGTTAAGCTGATTTAAGTTTTGTGCCAATAATTTTGGATTCCAGGATTGCATGAGGCAGTTAAGAGATGATTTAGATAATCTTGATTCCAAATGAACATGTAATGTTACTGATATTAATGTTATGAAAGTAGAAGAAATTGAGCTGTTGAGTATAGGTATCAGAAATCCTCTCTCCCTTTTTCTCATCATCTGAGTTCTTCTGGTCTCAGTTGCCTGTCCTCTCAGTTTGGAGTCCTCGTTTCAATAAGGCTTTTTATGAATGAATTAAGTCCTCCTGACCCTCCTGTCTTTTCCCAACATCCACTTTGCCAACAGCATCTCTAGATAAATTTGGGTCTCTTCTGCCTCCCATTGCTTTGCCCACTACTGGGCTGGTAGATATTTCTTGGAGAAAGTTATAAAACCAGTCTGAGTTGATTACAAGGGTACAGTGATACCAAGATCATGGGAGAGAATTGAGAGAATTCAAATCCTAGCACCGTCTTACAAGTGAGATGGAAAGTTAGTATTAGAGCTAAAAAGAAGGGCCAAAGATTCCTGACCTTTGTTTCAGTGTTTTCCATCACAGTGAGTCGAAAAGTCGGAAAGCTGAGCGGAAAACTCTGTAAAATATGAGATAAGAGAAAAAGCTATTAAGGTGTCATGTAGGCCTGTATGGAAATATTCTTTCTCCTCCACCTCAGCTCTATTGCAGTCTAATTGACAGATAAAATTGTAAAATACAATGTACTTGTGATAACATGGTGTATGTATATGCTGTGAAAAGATTCCACTATCTAGTTAACTAGTTAACTAACACATTCATCACCTCACATATTTATCTTTCTTTTCTTTTCTTTTCTCTTTGGCAGAAGACTTAAGTTCTACTCTCTAAGGAAGTGTCAGTTATACAATACAATGTTATCAGCTGTAGTTACCATGTTATTTATACCTGAGATCTTCAGACCTTATTCATCTTATAGGTGAAAATTTGTATACTTTTACCAACCCCTTCCCACTTCTTCTTCCCCCCAAGCCCAGCAACCACTTTTCCACTCTCTGTTTCTGTGACTTTGACTTTTTTTTTTTTTTTAGATTCCACACATGTAAAATGACATAGTATTTGTCTTTCTACATCTGACTAATTTCTCAGCGTAATGCCTTCAAGATCCATCCATGTAGTCACAAATGGCAGGATTTCCATTTTTATAGCTGAATAATATTCTCTTATGTGTATGTATACCACATTTTCTTTATCCATTCATTCATCAGTGGACCTTTAAGTTGTTCCTAGTCTTGGCTATTGTGAATAGCGGGGGGGGGGGGCAGATATCTCTTTGAGATAGTGATTTTATTTCAGTTGGATATATGCCCAGATCATATGGTATTTTTGTTTTTAATTTTTTGAGAAGCCTTCATACTATTTTGCACAGTGGCTGTACCATTTGCAATCCTACCAGCAGTGCACAAGGATTTCCTTTTTTCCACATCTTTGCTGATACTTGCTATCCCTTGTCTTTTTGGTACAGCCATTTTAAGAGGAGTGAGATGATGTCTCATGGTGGTTTTGATTTGCATTTCCCTGATAATTAGCAATGTTGAGCACCTTTTCAGGTATCTGTTGGCCATTTACATGTCTTTTTTGGAAAAATTAAATTTTTTGTATTATTTTAATCTCCTTTTTAGTGAAGTTGGAAGTAATTCCCAGGATTATGAAAGAGCAAAACATTTCAAGGTATAAAAAAAATAAGATCACTGAGAATAAATGTAGAAACTAGTATGGGTTCAGTAACCCTGGGGATTAAAGTTAGTTGCGCATTTACTTTATTCTAGATTCTACGTGCTTAAAGAGTAAGATCCTAACGATGTCATAATGAACTTTGCATCTCAACCAGTGGCTTCTATGGTTAAATATTTACTGTGTGAGAATTAAAGGATAATTTTAAAAAATGGTAACATCTTGACTCTGATACAGATACAAAATGAGCAAGTGTTAAAGATTTTATTTAATCCAATGACATGAGGAAAATAGACAACTGGAATAACCTGTTCAAAGTACGATCCAAAGAACAGACAGATTTGTAGATCAGGAATATTGAAATCAATATCCAATGAATGAAAAACATGCTTCTTTCAGGGTGGGAAAAGTCAGTGGAACCTGACAGGACAGAATTTGCCTCTGTATGGTCAAGAATAGCTTTGCATTGCTATCAGTTATTGGCGATTTAAAGAGCTGGAAAATTACTCTCTTAAATCAGAATCAGTTAATCCATAAGTGTGAGCTCTAGATGTAGACAATGCAGTTTCTCACTGAAGTACAGCTTTTCCCCTATAAATGTGTTATATTCAATTAAGTTATAAAAATAGACCATCTAAAGAACACTTCACATTCAGTGTGATAAATAAATAGCACTTTTCCATTTGCAGCTACCATATTTTAAAATTTTTACTTTTCTGAAATATGTACATTTTTAAAGTAAAAAGATTAAGTATTAGCCAAATTTACTGCCTTTCACTATATCTGCCATACTTTTCAATATTATTTTTTTGTTAGGAAAACATCAAAAAATCATTCAGTGGCTTTGTTTCTTTTGTCTCACTAAAGGAATAAACTAAATTCTTCACACAAACTTCTTATCAGCCAAATTCAGAGTATGACCAGAGGAGGTGAAAATTCCTTTGCTCAGATACTCAGGAGCTTGTCTTGGCTTACAGAGTATGCACAAACAAATCTGTTAATGTGTAGAATCTAGCCTGAATCTTAGCAGTTACGAGTACTGGGACATGTGCAAACAATCCTGGCTCTGAGGAGGACCTGTCTGCCCTTCTCATGCCTACCTCCAGTTTTTTTTTTTTTTAAGATTTTATTTATTTATTTGAGAGAGAATGAGTGAGAGAGAGCATGAGAGAGGAGAAGGTCAGGGGAAGAAGCAGACTCCCCAAGGAGCTGGGAGCCCGATGCGGGACTCGATCCTGGAAGTCCGGGATCATGACCTGAGCTGAAGGCAGTCGCTCAACCAACTGAGCCACCCAGGCGCCCCCTACCTCCAGTTTTTAACCTCCATCCTTGGCTTGACAGCCATTTCTTTTACAACTGTGGCCATGTGTTCACAGGGTCACAGCCTTAAAATGTTCAAATAAGGAAAAAACAAGACTCTTTAAGGGATCTGTGACCAGAGAAAAGATCTGCCAGGGGTGCCTTAGCAGCTAAACCCTCAAGCTTTTATTCATGTAAACAGCTGGAAACCACGAAGGGCAGCTGCAACCAGTAAGGAAGGGAAAAAAGAAGTAGCCGTGAAGCCAAGAATGCCATCCATGACTTTACCTTAAGCTTTAATTTTCAAGATCAGTCTTTTTATTTTATTTTAATTTATTTTATTTATTTATTTGACAGAGAGAGATCACAAGTAGGCAGAGAGGCAGGCAGAGAGAGAGGGAAGCAGGCTCACTGCTGAGCAGACAGCCCGATTTGGGGCTCGATCCCAGGACCCTGGGATCATGACCTGAGCTGAAGGCAGAGGATTAACCCACCGAGCCACCCGGGTGCCCCCAAGATCAGTCTTATACAGAAAGGACTTGATATCACCGTTTAGGGAGGTTATCTAGACATAGTCACAATTTTTCTTCATTCAGTTTTCACCTACCTACCTACGTGGTGAACAATTTAAGAGCTGCTGATTCTTGGCAAAAGACAACAGTCACAGAAAGACCAGCTGGGCTAGAGGAGGAGTGGACAGAGGTCATGTACTTCTTATCTGTAGTTCATCATTTTCCTCAGCACTAGCTGATGCTGAAATGGGAGACCAAACTTACTGATCATTAGAAGCCTCTCATTGGTGATTTCAGCAGAATAGTTTTAACTCCAGATTCCTGAATAGCCCTAGAAATGGGGATGTTTTGGCACAGTCTTCTTTGGCCTCCCACACACGATTCATCCTGAGGATACATTTTGGGTAGATCGTACTAAGCAACATACTCTAGAACAACAGGCCCTCTATAAATATGTTTAATGCTACCCATATAAACATTGTCAAAATGGAAAGTTTATACATAGTTCTTACTAATTCAATAACATAGCGGAAATTCAGTGTTAATATTAATTTAGTAATACAACAACTGGGAGGTGTTTAAACCCTCTATCTTCATAGAAACTCAAATACTACCAATATTGATACTTGCACCAAAAGTAACTTAGTCATAGTAATTTCAACGCTTTCAATAACCCGTTTGGCTAAATAATAGCTCACTTGGCTAAAATCTTCTAATTTAGCCCTCTTGTTGCCTCCAGCTTGCAAACAACCAGCATAAATCTGGAACTATAATCTAACCTTCTCCTGTGCAGGGCATCAGTCATGCCAGTGAAATTGATTCTTGACCTCTGTACATCTTTCTTTCTTTTGAAATTCCTCATGCCTTCTCTTCCTTCTGTGTTTTAACAGCAAGGTGTGATAAGATATGAGCCAGTCAATTTTATTCTATAGTCTTTGTTTATAAACCTAAGGTGTTTTTTATTATGTATTTAAATTCTTTCATATATTGTTTTGATGTTTACATCTATTTCTCTAGATAACAGATTGTTTCACACATCAAGTAGTCATGATGAAACTACTCTTTTAAAATTGCTTGTGCTTTAATAGATTAAAAAAAAAAGTCAGCGTATATCTAAAGAGAGAGCTATCACTTTAGAATGACTTGTAAAATAGCACAAAAATAGGGCTGGTATACATTGCGAAAGAAAGAAATCATGTGATGACCAAGAGAAAAAAAATTTATAAAAGTTGCCACAAAAGCAGTAGTGGAATTGCATTTCTTCCGCCTGTACCAAGGCTTACCTAAAGCCAATGTCGCCCCTCTGTCACTGGTGATGTGAAATGGTCTAGGGAAATGCAAGCAGCCCTGGGGGTTTTAAATTTTCAGCAAGACTGCTAAAATAGATAAATGAACCAACATTTTCAGGTTGCGTATTATAATCTGATTCTCCCATTTAAACAGACACCCAGTTTTAACCATTTCTAGTTAAATATTGACTGTCTTTCCTTTCCTTTGTATTTGATACCAGCAGTAACCTAAAAATGCTCTCTACCTAAAAGCCACTGTGACAAATATGGTAGATCAACTGAACTTGGTTTCAACAAGGATACATTTAAATCCACAGTTTGGATGGTTACACACTACCACTGTAGGACAGCTTGTGGCACATGCTTGTGTTTGTGTGTATGTGTGTGTGTGTGTGTGTGTGTGTGTGTGTACACGTGTATGAGAGAGAGAGAGAGATGTCCTAAGCTGGACACTCCTCCTTAGTTGTGTTGGATCATAAAAGCCATGCTGGCAGAATGTCCACTGCCTGTGAGATTGGGTCCAATTTCATAACAAACTGGTTTTTCTTCCAAGACATTGGAAAGCATTGAGTTATCTGTGTTTAAGTACATCTTTCTCCTTGTTTTTTCAACTTTTCCATTAGACAGAACCAATTACCTGGCTGGAATGTTGTTTGTTACCTACAAGGGAGATAACATTTTTATCTGAAATACAGATTTAGCTTCTGACCTAGAATTCATTATTATGCTCTTTCTTAAGCTATGGTACAAAGTAGCAGACTCTGAACAAATGATCATTGTTCTGTGGGATTGCCACAAGATCTACCAAGTACTTCTACCCATAGTGGAATGAAATACCAAAATGTCTGGCTTATAATTATACCTGATTGAAGTGTCCTTCCATGAGAAAGGCTCCCTTTGTCCCTGTTTCTTCAGTGATTTCTCTCTCCTTCCGTGTCCTCTTCTCTTTTAAAACTGCTATGCATTTCATCCCTGCTTTGCTGGAAACCCAGCACTGCCGTTTATCACATGCCTGCCCCCCACATTTTCCATCTTACCATTTTGTTATCATAAGATGATGAAAGGTTTGCAGATAGAACTATTACAATATTTTAGCTGGTTTTCAAGATACTTTGGTGCATTTTTGGCTGGCATTATGATACAGATGACAGGCCATTGCATTTATCAGAGAGAATGTCCCAAAACTAATAAACATAAGATAGTTCAGAAAGCAGTCAGAAGACATTAAGCAACATAAAATGTGTAAATACATAAGTCTTACCATTCAGCTCACTATTTACATACATTCCATTACTGTCTAGTGCCAAGTTGTACTTATATTTTTTTCTATGTTGGAAATAATTTTCTCCAAAATGCTAAGGGCATTTTTAAATTTTCTTCTTCTTTCCAGTCTTAGTTGTAAGACATCTAAATATCATCAAATGTTCATTACTGTTGATACAATTTTCTGAAAAATTTTTATAATCTTATCCCTAGTGCTCTGAAATATAAATAAAATATTTCTAATGTTGACTTTTTTTTTTTTTTTTTTTTAATTGGTTGCCCTGGGAAATTGATCTCCTTTTCATTCTGGAAACTTAGATCCTTTAGTATGGATTTTCTTTTTAACATTACTTTTCAGATAATTTTCTCCCTGCCCATAGTAGATACTCTTAAGTGCTTCTTTTGTTCTTCCTTTCAATTTATGAAAATGATTACATGGGTATTAGAAGCAGTTTAATTCACTGATAGACAAGGTATCTAGACAACTTCCCATCATAGAACCAGATGATGAAAGAGGATAGAACAATAGTTGGTAAGTAAAAAATACCCTCTGAACTCAGTGCATACCCCAGATCAGTTTAGTTAAATGGTCTGAACACTAAAGTTTGGAGGAGACCTAGAGTGTTTATTTCCACTGCCAACAATTTTTTTTTTAAGTTTACTTATGTTTTGTAGTAATCTCTACACGCAACTTAGGACTCGAACCTACAACCCCGAGATCAAGAGTCACATGCTCTTCCGACTGAGCCAGCCAGGTGCCCCTCCACTGCCAGCAGTTTTAGAGTTTAGAATTCACATTAGTTCTATGCCACAACAGACTGACCCTTACTCTGACTAGAACTAGACAATACAGAGCCATCCAGACATCTGCCATTAATTTTGTACCAGAAAGAACTGAATGGCAATTATACTAACTAAATTTCGCTATTTAAAAAAATATATTGAAAACCTACCCTTAAGGTGGTCTAACTAAGCCAGTTTTCTTTCAACCACCTATCCTGTACTTTCCCTTTCTCTAAGGAAGACAGAGTGAGCAGTAGTTACTTTATCCATGGCACTCTTTCAGGTGAAATGCAGTTTAAATATTTGAACTTTTTAAAATGCCATGGCTAATAGATTTTTATAAAAAGCAAAGATCTTGGTTTTGTATTTATATTCATAAGGAAGTAATTTTTATGTAATAGCCAACAAAACTTGGTCATAGAAATGGTTTGCAGGAGTCTTATCTATACTAAATTTATATGCTTTTGAGAATTATTTTAGATGCAAGCAACAGAAGATGGAAACTTGAGTTATTATAGGAAATCAATAAATGTTAATTGGTAATGATGGTGAAGTTAAGAGAAAGTAGCAATTGATGAAGAGCTGTAAATTATCACCCATTTGATGACATGGGTTCTTACACATTGAATCCATCCTTGATTGATGAATTCAGAATTGAATAATGGTCTCAGAAGCAGAGAAACTACATCTAAAGCTAAACGCAGTAGTTCTTTGCACTGGTTTACTTCCACAATTAGCAGGGATCAGTGATGGTAAAAGGTGATGGGCTTTTGTGCTCCCACAACCGGAGATTTTTTTTCGTTCCCAGTAAGGAAATAAAATACATACACACTTTTTTCTTCCTTCCTTTCCTTCCTTTCCTTCCTTCCTCCTTTCTGAGGCATCTGTGATCTGTTGAAACAGTGTTTGGGAAGATTTATTCTTTTTTGAACCACATTCCTTAATGGTTGGGATTATGAATGACCTCCTCGTACGGTCGTCAGTGCTAACTAGGATTGTACACAGTTCTCGAGAAGCTGCTCACTGCCACCTGGGAAGTTTTCAAAAAGTATTCAGACGAGGGCCTCCAACTTCAGAGATTTTAATTTAATTGGTGTGGAGTAGCATCTCGGTATAAGTATTTTTTAAAAGCTTCCAAGATGATTCTAGAACTGCTGGTATACAAGTTCACTGTCCAGTGACAAACAGTAATAATGGTTGAATTACAAAATGGAGAAGAAGCTATAGAATTGCTCTTTTTCTAATTACACGAACAACATATAAATTCTTACCTGTTATTTAAAAAAGAAATTCAGGGCTCCTGGGTGTCTCAGTCAGTTAAGCATCAGATTCTTGATATGGGCTCAGGGCATGATGTCAGGGTTGTGAGATCAAGCCCCGTGTCAGGCTCCCCCCTGGGCATGGAGCCTATTTAAGATTCTCCTTATCCCTCTCCTTCTGTCCCTCGCCACCACGCATACTCTATTTCTCTCTCTAAAAATAAAGACATAAATAATAAAAAATAAATAAAAAGGAAACTCTACAAAAATTAGAGTAAACATGAAAGTCCTCCTTCACATTATACCTCTCTTCTCCTCAGATGTAACCCCTTTTAGTTTACCATTTATCCTTCCAGTGGTTTTTCCATGCATTTGAAAAAATGCATACTATTACCTATAAGCATATACAGTTTTTGAAACATAAGTAGTAGTATACTATATGTGTTATTCAGTGGTTTGCCTTTTTTACTTAATTTATCTTGGAGATCTTTTCATTTGAATACATACAAATCTACCTTATTTTTAAAAAAATGTTCTTTTACTTCATTTCTTGCTAGATCTGCAGTGTTTCTCGATATGCGTGGGCTCTCATTTCCTTTCCATTTTCACACGTTTGTAGCTCAGTGGTGAAGAACATCGATTCTGTAGCAGATCATCCAGTTTTGATCACAAGCATTTATTATTATTGTTAGTATTACTATTGTTCGATTTTTCTATTTTTTACTGATACAGGCAACACTATTTCTAATATAGTAGCGTATCTCTACAGACAGATTTTTGGAGTTGGTGTTGTTGGGTGAGAGGGTATGTACCATATTTTTATTTTTAAAATATATGTACTATATAATACTTATTTTATTTTATTTTTAAAATATATGTGCCATACAATATTTTTAAATACACTGTCAAATTGCCCTCTAAAAGACGCCATCTCAATTAACATTCATTCCAACCAGTAGAATCTCATCGTAGTATTTATTTCAAGGCCTAAATAAATCATTCACATCATAATATGTCTTCATGGGCTAACTAAAATGTCAGACAGAGTTCTTTATTTTGACTGGCATTTTATTGAGCTAGTTTGATAGCTCTGATTATAACATGTCATCCTGCAGTTCTGACTTACAGACTTAAACATATATGACTAAGGAAAATGGGAAAATTATTTACTAATTTTTAGACAAAAATTTTCCACCTATGGTACAAAAGGAGTAGAAATAAAACTGGGCATTGGCATTGAAAACTCTGGACTAGATTAGTCCCAGCCTTCATGGCATAGATGGGATCATTCAGTGAGAGACACTCATCTCCTCTATCATAGTGACAGCAGTGAGCCAAATCTTGGGAAATAATCTGTTACAAATCTGTGTGTGTGTGTGTGTGTTGCTGTTTTAAATTCAGGATTCTATTTTTTAGACTTACATGTAATAAAATTTACATCTATTGTTAGGTATAATTTTTCATATAATGAAAATTCAAGGGAGGGGTACCTGGGTGGCCAGGGGGTTAAAGCCTCTGCCTTAGGCTCAAGGTCATGATCCCGCATTGGGCTCTCTGCTCAGCAAGGAGCCTGCTTCCCCCTCTCTCTGCTTGCCTCTCTGCCTACTTGTGATCTCTGTCCAAAAAAAAAAAAAAAAAATCTTTAAAGAAAATGCAAGGGAAATTATTTTCAATTAAAACTTCCTTCTTTGTAAACTCAGGTTTTAGTTGTTTCATCAACACAGAGGAGATGTTATAGTACCTACTTTATAGGGTTTGGGGGGAGAAGTAAATTATGTAACACATTAGAAACCTTCTGTACAGTGTCTGGAACATAGTAAGCTTTTAATAAATTAAACCTCTTATTATTTCTATTATTATTTTAATTCTGCTAACAATATGTTCAGCCCTACTCTATAACTCATTTTATTTTTCACATGAGTTATGGTAATTTAGGGGGATACTGGCTTCTGTATTTCAAAAGATACACATACATTTTTTTTGGTGTTAAATATGTATTTGTTCCATAAGAAACTTTTTTTTTTTAAAGATTTTATATATTTATTTGACAGAGAGAGACGCAGCACTAGAGGGAACACAAACAAAGGAAGTCAGAGAGGGAGAAGCAGGCTTCCCACTGAGCAGGGAACCCTGGTGGGGCTCAGTCCCAGGATCCTGGGATCATGACCTGAGCCAAAGGCAGACACTTAATGACTAAGCCCTCCAGGTGCCCCAACTTTTTAAAAGTGCCAGTATTTTTTAAAACTCAATGTTTTTACCACTGTACTTAAGAAAAATATATAAAAATTAATCTTACTAAAATGTTTTATTGCTGAGTTGGCTTACAGCTTTAAGAGTTGATATAAGAAGAATGAGATACAAGGAACAGATTCATGTAAAGAATAGGTTGCTTTGATAGAGATCTGAAAATGTGTGCATTATTGAAAGGCTTTTCCAACTCTGTGATTTATCCAAGTTTTCTAACTCTCCTCTTGGTATGTTGGGGCAGATCCTGTGAAGTGAATAAACTATACCCAGGTGTAAATTTAGAATGTATGGACGCTACACAAAACAAAATGGGGCCTTCTGGAAGAATCTGTGACCCTCAGGAGGTACGGGGTGGGCAGATTGCTTCCATCAAAAGCTTCTCTGGATCTGTTCCTTTTCTTTAGCTCTCTTAGGTTCTTTGATGGCATTTCTGCCATCCACCTCCTCCCACTCCCACACTGGCATCTCACACTCCCAGGTGGCTGGGTTGATTGGCAGACAATTGAATTAGAGAACAAGTGTCAGTCATATTAAAATCCAAAACTATACTGGAGGGCCTGGGTGGCTCAGTCAGTTAAGCATCTGACTCTTGGTTTTGGCTCAGGTCATGATCTGAGGGTCATAAGATCGAGCCCCCTTGGGGCTCTGCATTCGTCAGGGAGTCTGCTTAAGGATTCTCTCTTCCTTCCTCTGTCCCTCTCCCCACTCGCACTCTCTCACACCCTCGCTCTAAAATAAGTAAATCTTTAAAAATAAAATGAAAAAAACTGTAGTCGTGAATGTCATTAGTATCATTTCCGGATTTTAGTTGGACTGTATCAGGATTGATAAACAATCTCTTCAAAGAGTGAGTTATTCTTTCTCCAAATTGGTTTCTGGAATTCTTTACAATCTGTGACTTTTCTGTTCTCCCGCTTGGAAACTTTATTGTTTTTCACATCTTTCTTTTCCATGGATTTTTATGTCCTCTTTTCCATTTTCTCTCCTCAATAACTTGACTCACTGTTGTCTCAGTATTTGTTTGTTCTTGAGAAGCTTACAGATCTCTGTATCCTTGTCCTTAATGCCCCTTCAAGCCCCCCAGAATGTAGATTTAATTTTCCATATAAATTCTTACAAAGTTAACACTTCCAAATATTTAGAAGTGCCTATCTTCTGTTACTCCCATTACACTTTTAGATAGGCAAAGCTGGAGGCGTTTGGGTGGCTCAGTGGGTTAAACCTCTGCCTTCAGCTCAGGTCATGATCTCAGGGTCCTGGGATTGAGCCCCGCATCAGGCTGTCTGCTCAGCAGGGAGCCTGCTCCCCCCTCTCTCTTTGCCTGCCTCTCTGCCTATTTATGATCTTTCTCTCTGTCAAATAAATAAATAAAATCTTAAAAAAAAAAATAGATAGGCAAAGCTGGCTCTCCGTGAAGTATCATCCCTCTCCCCAAGTTATTATCACTTTTGAGATCCAGGCAGAACATACAATTGATTAATTATTTCATCTAAATCATTGAGGTATCATTTAAAAAATTAACATCCATATCTAACCTAGTGGTTTTCAATTGAGCTCAGTTCTAATCATTGTTACTATTATCATTTGAAAACATAATTTAGTTGTTCTGCAGCTTGGACCTCAAAAATGAGAATTTTTCAAAGGGTCATAGCAGATCTGAATTCTGATTTCAAGATGAGAATTTTCATTTTTGTTTGGGAATCCTCAGAACTTTGCATATGTTTGATTAACTTATTAAGTAATGTCATTGTTTGGGCTTAGTTTGTTAAGACCCCCCCTAATTTCATAACATAATTATATAGTTCTCGAGCCCTAAATATTTGCTTGTATTTATTTTGCTATTTTAGATGCTTCTATCCTACTATATCTATTGTTGGCATTGTTTCATTTAAAAATGTTCGTCTTATTTTGATAATTTTTTAAAAAATAGGCTCCATTTTTATTGTTATTTTCCATCTTCAAAAGCATCTTAAATAAGAAGTAATATCTGTAGAATGTGGAACTCATTAGAATTAAAGTATTTATAATTTTACAAAGAACTTGATAAAGTTCTGAGACTAATCTAAACATTTTTATTTTACTTTATGTTCAATAGGTAAAATATCCTTTGTGCTATTGGTTCGTCATTTTGTAAAATACTATGTATGATTTTACTTTCTATTGTTGGGTATAGGAATGTATAATGAAGTATGATTATGGTTTTTTTCATGTGTAGTCTTTTGCTTGTGAGTCTGGGTCCTTATATTTCTTAAGCATGTAACTATACAAGGGCACACATGCCATTTTTATGCTCACATCAGATGTTAAGATTCATTCAAACTAACAAAGGCCAGCTGATTGGGAGAGGTGTGGACACTGAACAAAGGAAACAAGTACCACGTAGAGCTTGTACGGGGTGTGTGGTGTGGTATCATTTGTGGGCTGAAAGGTAGCTGAACATTTCCATTTTGGTATCAGTCCCTGGGGAAGGACAGGGCTTCATAATGGGGTGTGATCTGCACTCTTAGTAAGCATGATTGACGCTGAATGATTAAATAGAAGAGGGGAATAAATACCACTCCTCTGCTTTTAAGACTGAGCACATATCCACTGAATGCAAATCTTTTCTGTGGAAGACAGTCTGGCCTCATGATAACACATATCTGAAAAGCTAGGAAAGTGAATGAATGGAGTAGATCAAGATGCAAGGAAACAAAAAGTTATACAATGGGTTTAAAATGATGTTTAAAACCCAAATGTAATGGTAAATGCACATACAGAATACGATGGAAGGCCCCATTTGTAAAAGTGGAATGCTGACATGAGGCTCTTGGTAAATTGAGTAGGCAGAACGGATCCCTGCATTGGATAACGCTGTGCACACTACAGTGATGGATGAAATTGATGTGTCCGCAGGAGAGCCTGTTCTATTACTGAAGGCTTTAACCTATTTTCTCCTCTTCGACAATGAGCTCCTGAGTGGATGTTATCCTCAAGGAAGTGAATTAAATTCAAAAGGAGACATTTTGTAGATGTGCAAATTTAATTTAAGAATTCACTTAATCCATGGTAGAAGAAAACTGTGTGGGAAAACATTATTGAGAAGTAATACGGTTATATTTTTCAAAGATGCCATTTTTGAGGGTGTTATTTGGGGGACCCGAATTTCAACCATTCATTGGTAATTTTTATTCTTGAATTTTGCATTATCTCTTAGAATATATGGCTGAAAAGTGTTGAATCTGGATTGTAATATTATTTTATTAATTTATTATATTAAGGTATATAATTGCACAATAAATAATCAGAAAAAGTGGATTTTCAGCTCCTCCCTTAAATTTTTAAGTATATGATGCATTCCTTTTCCCTGGGATAAATACTTGTTAATTATTACAAAGAACAAAAGCCCACATTGTGAATCCATTATTCTAGGATCTGTAAGGTAATATTGGTAACTGAAGAAATAGGCCATAGGTTCCCTAATTTCTGCTTGGTAAAAACTAAACAAAACACATAACAACAAAATATTCTTCATACGTTGACCCAGAAAACAGAATACTAATTGTCCTACATATACTGCTCGGTTGGTTAGTAGTTTAGTCATTTGTCTTTGAAATATATGGTAGTATAAGTTGTTAAACTTGCTGTTCTCTCCCTCTCTCTCACACATACATACATAATTATAATTAATTTTTGTCATTATAGTCTTAAATTGATGCTCACTGGTATTACTTTTTTGTTATCTTTTAAAAAAATGTTGTGACCTGTCGTCTGTGCTTCATATTAAGAATTACAGATTCATAAATGTATTTGGAAATAAATTTAAAACAGAAAACTCTTAAAAAATTTCATTTGGAGACAAAACAAGAACATTCTATACTCAACAAGTAGACTAAAAACCTTTGTAAGTATACAATATTATTTTCTCTGCTTGTTTTGAATGTAAAATTTTCAAAGAAAATCTGACTAAATTTGAGCAAATATATCTCTCAAATAATTTACTTGTTCAGCTTTTAGAAACAAAGTCAGATTTTTGGACATCTCACACAAAGCCATGCCCCCAGTCTGCATTCAAATACTAATTAAGGGTAGATTTAGATTTATTTCAATTTAAAAGAAGTTACCTGAAAGGAAAACTAATTTCTTACAGAGGGAAAAGAAAATAAATTCTTCCCAGAATTTAGAAGCTTTCTTTTATAGCTTCCTCTGATTCAAATACTTACTGTATTGCTTTAAAATTACTTGGTAATTTTCCAGATATCACTCACCAAAGACATCGGACTTCTTATATATCAAATTTCTCTTCATTACTTAATTTGTACAAAGGATAAAAATTCTTTCAGTTCATCTGGTTTCCACAGTCAACATAGTTAACACGCAAAGAACTGTTAAAGAAATGAAATTTAATTTGGTCTATAATTTTCTCAATTGCGAAGTGCATTCCCAGTGTGTATTTCTATGTTACAACAGCTTTGTTTTTTTAAAGGGCTTCTTTTTAAAGCGAGCTGGTGGTTTTTTGCTGAACATTGGCTGCCCTCTAGTGGACTACACTGTTCTCTTAAAAGAACCTGTCAAGTCTTTAAAATAAGGTCATTTCTCTGTGGAAGTGACTAGTGTTTCATGTTTTAGTACTCTTGTTTTTCATTGACTGTTGTGTTTAGCACAAATAGCTTTATAACTTTGTGAGAGCATTTTGGTGAGATGGTCTTGGAAGCACACAGCATTTCAGGGATGCCTGGGTGGCTCCGTGGGTTAAGCGTCTGCCTTCAGCTTGGGTCCTGGTCCCAGAGTCCTGGGATGGATCCCACATTGGGCTCCTTGCTCGGTGAGAAGCCTGCTTCTCCCTCTGCCTGCTGCTCCCCCTGCTTGTGCGGTCTCTCTCTGTCTTTCTGATAAATAAATAAAATCTTTTTTAAAAATAGCACATTACATACTTATTTTTTTTTTTTTTAAGATTTCATTCATTTGTCAGAGAGAGAGAGGGAGAGAGAGCGAGCGCAGGCAGACAGAATGGCAGGCAGAGGCAGAGGGAGAAGCAGGCTCCCCGCTGAGCAAGGAGCCCGATGCGGGACTCGATCCCAGGACGCTGGGATCATGACCTGAGCCGAAAGCAGCTGCTTAACCAACTGAGCCACCCAGGCGTCCCCATTACATACTTATTAAGAGGGCACATTAAAACAGGCTGATCTCATCGTCAGTTTGTATTTTTTTTTTTTAATTTGTAACACATTTTATGACACTTGCTCCCCGCTGCTGAGACGTTTCCGCTGTTCTTGTTGCAGATGCTACAACTGTGGTGGCCTTGATCATCATGCTAAGGAATGTAGTCTACCTCCTCAGCCAAAGAAGTGCCATTACTGTCAGAGCATCGCACACATGGTGGCAAACTGCCCACACAAGACTGTGGTGCAGCCGCCCGCCAGTTCTCAGGGAAGACAGGAAGCAGAAGCACAGCCATGCACTTCGACTTTTCCTCGAGAGCTGGGGGGAGGGCATGGCTGCACGTCCCCGCCGTTTCCTCAGGAGGCGAGGTTCGAGATCTCAGAATGGCCAGGCAGGTCCCCTCAAGAAGCTTCCTCGGCGAAGTCCTCCGCAGCGCCGGAAGAACCAAGCAAAAAGGGGCCTTCTGTTCAAAAAAGGAAAAAGACATAACGCTTCTTCCTAAGTGTATCGTTTTCTTTCCCCGGTTGGGAAGTCTACCTCATGCAAGTACAGGGGAGCAGTATTTCACAGCAGCAGCTGACGGGATTTTTAACTACTGTTGCGGAACTGTGAATTTTTTTAAACAGACAAATCACTCTAAGCAAATTACATTTGAGCAGGGTGTCATGTTTTATGTTATTCAGAGAATGAAATACTATGTATATCTGTATGTGCATGTGTGAGAGGGAGAGAGCCTGAGTGTGTGTGTGTGTGTGTGTAGGAGGCATCGATACAGGAATGTAGACACATATATAAAGCGGATTTGTCTTTATGTATGTGCGTCTATAGATAGAAGCACACACCCTCCCTCACGGAATTGGACAGCCCCGAGAATTGAAAACCCGTAGGAAGCATTTTAGATGGTTTCAAAGCTAACCCCTGGAGGTTTTTTTTTTTTCTTGAAATACCACTCCCTTTATATTACATTAAAATAAAAACATGACTGTTACCTTTTGTGTGAACCAAAGGCTACTTCAGATCTCAGAGCTGCCAATCATATGGTACTAAAGGTTTTACGTCATCAGTTTTCCCAAGTTTGGGATTGCCTCCTTTTCTTGTTATCTATAGAGTATTTTCTCCCTACCCCCACCCCCTTTGAAGGCAGTACCTTAACTCCACATGCCTCTGACTGCCATAAGCTTTTTGGAATCTGGGATACAGAGCTCCAGAAAAGACAATGAATGTGTAATTTCCGTGCCGATATTTCCATGTTTTTAATTCATACGTTTTGATTGTGAATTAGATGCCTATTCAGAAAAATGAAGGGGGAGGGCAATGTAGAAATGTAGTGACTTGATTGTTTTCAGTGGTATTTTGATACCAGCTCATTATAATCTTTTATGTGTTGTGAAGTTTCGAAGGGGTTGTGGCAACAGCAGCTTCCCTTGACGAAGTCAGTCCAAACCATCGCTTCGAGCAGGGGTCTCCTTGTTTACTACTGAAGACTTTGGAGGAAAGCTCCAGTCGTTGGTGTAATTTTTTTTTTTTTTTTTTGTGGCTGTTTTTTATTACCCCCCCCGCCCAAGAGAGTTATCTGACTTGTTTCTAAGACAAAACAGCACAGGTTGAGAATGAAAATTTAAGTGGGTGTTCATAATTGCCCAGTACGTTTGCCCTGTGAAGGATATTGAAAAGTGCAGCATTTGGTGGTAGGCAGCTGGAGTGATGGGCCTGGGGCCGAGGTGCTGGGCCTCTCCCACCAGAAGCGACAAGAATTTCGTTCATTAAAGTGAATTTGACAGAGGTTCCCTTCATTACTCATGCTGAAGTAACCGAAATGGTGCGTTCAGGGTGGACATTCAGTAATGGAGATAGAGACGCTTCTCAGGTTGGTCCTCAATTATGTGAGTCAACTGGCCTGGGACCAATCCTCATGTTGGTCCCTTTAGGTTTCAGTCATTTAAAAAAATAAAAAAAAAAATGTTGGTGTCCTCCTGGTTCTAGATGTTATGGGTAAATTTCTGAAACATCTCCAAGAAGGTACCGATTAGTTATAATGCTTAACATTGGCAATAGACAACATTGTGTGTGAGCCTGTTGGTGTAAGCTCAGATAATCAGAAGAAGACAAGAGCATGAGTCAAATGACATCCATTCTGCCGAGCAGCTTCTGCTCCTTCCCCAACGTAGGCAGTTCCTGCGGTTTGAGCAAGCCCCCATCAGGAGCAAATGCCTCCGAGGAAATGCCTCCGGCTGGGCCGCCAGCCCTTTATCTCTCAGCTTGAATTCTGGGACAGTGTTTGTGAGACTCTCCACGGTGTATTCTGGAATATCCACGTGCTGTGATGCAAAGCTTACCTTTGACGATATTGAATGTGATAAATAGCTATAGAGAAGTACTTCCTTGCCTTATGTGAGGATTGTAAGCTTATTTAAATTATGTAGACAAATCAAAGTGGCATTGCTTAATTTTTAGCAGGCAAAATAAGCAGGTTTAACAGTAAAAATGCAAAACATAATAAGTCACTTTGAAAATTCAAACCAAAGTTCCTTGACCTTATAGACATAGGAAGTTATGGACTTGAGAATTGGACATTCCCTGTTTACATATAAAAAGTTCAGAGCTAAGATCTTGGTTAAAAAAAAAAAAGAAAAGCATTTTATAACTGGACCTTATGGGTGCAATTTAAAATCATTTTAAGCATCTTACCAGACTGAACTAAGAGCACATACCAAACCTATCTTATGATTAAAAGCTGGGGTTTATTTTTTATATAAAAATATTATCACTATTACATAACATACTCAGGACAAAGAACTTTGCTCAGGGAACATACCATATAATGTTGTTGTTTCTTTCCAGAATAGTCTACAGTCCTGCTTACTCAAAACAAACCAAATAACTTAGACCTTTGTATAAGTATTATGTACTGATGTTAGTCATAACTACCTCTGAGTTTGATCACAGTTTCCAAATATCAGATATCCGTTTTCCTATTTTTATTTCCTGTGAAAAGTATGCTAAAGCAAAATTCCCAAGCTCCTTGCATATGTGAATATCACTGATGTGAGCACATGTCCATTTACATGGGTGAAATATTCTGTTTACAGCAAAAGGCTACCTCATAGTTGATGCATAGCTCACCTTTGTGCTGCTCCAGCCATACAGAGGCTGATATCTTCTGGTACAGAACCTTTTAATCTGTATTGTAGATAGCAATTCACAACTCTATGTTTCTAACAAACACTTGTGAATGAGGACACATCTCATTTAGTTAGCAAAGTCTCCAAGCATTTCTTTAAAGTTATCAGGTATTTAATTTAAAGACTTATGGGCACCCTTCCACTTAAGCAAAACAAAACACAGAGGCAATCTTGGAAATAGCTGCTCTGCCCAGAGGTGAAGGGCAGGAAGGAGAAGAGGTTGGTGTATGAGTGAATTCATGCTGGGCAAAAGTATAAAGGATGCCAATCTCCATTTGTGTGTCCATGCTGCCCTGAGGCCAAGCGTAGTTCAGCATTATTGCCCTAGGCACATAACTAACTAGCACTGGCTTGCCAAGGAGTGAACATAGAGTAAAGGTGCAATGCCATTTCTAGCTACTGAGGAGAAGGATCTGTGTGAAGCATCGGTTTACGGGGGTTACTAATGGGTTGGGCAGGAGGTGTGTGAACTAGTTGCCCCTTGATCTCACCCCCATGTCAACACAAGTGTAATTCCTAAGAAAGATGCTCTGCCCGTCTCTTAGCCCTGGGAGCTATTCATCACTACATGGCAGATTATAGTAGAAACCTTTTTATACTTGCATTTCTAGTATTTACTCGAAGACTTTGGATGTATTTTTACAACTAAAACATTTTAAAAGATTTTTACCTGCTTATAACTTGGAAGTTTGGCGTGCAATGTAGGGAAAAAGATCAAGAAACATCACGGTATTAACATCGATCCATCTATAAACATAGGATGTTTTAATGCCAATATTTTAAGATATTCTGGCCCAGTTTTATTTTGCACCAGTGTGGCCCCAAGTTACTGCTAGTTGTATTTAGTTTGTGAATAAAAGCCCATAAGTGTTAATAGACTTTGTAACATTCACTGTAAGATGAATTATACAGGACATGGGAAATCTCATTAAGTCTTAAAGTTAATTTAAATTAATTTATCTGTTTTCTCTAAGAAATGTTTATCATAAAATATATATGTGTATTTCCCCTTCAGTTATAAAATTTGGGAAAGTGTGTACAAGTGCAGCTGCACTGACTTTAATTTTCTAGATGTCTTAATGAGATTTATTTGTTTTAGAAAAGAACAACTCGTGAAAAGCCTCAAGTTCTGTCTTACATAGCTGTCAGCAGCCTCTTTAAGAGTGGTGGTTCTGTGATCTGTGTCATAGTTGTTCAGTTAGCGTGAGAGGTTGACCTATGAATCTTTCTTAAATTTTATATTTGGAACAAAGCTGCGAAGTTATGGTAAAGTACTGTACTGTGACAAACTATTACAATATTTAATACATCTGTGGCTTAACACCTCTGAGTGTTACCAGCTTGAAAATGATGGTGTTGACTACCTCTTGAATTACTTAGTGTCTATCAACCACTGGCACCCACCACCAAGCTGGCTTTAATTAGTGTGTGTTGCTTTTTGGTATTAACAACTCTAACCATACTAGAGACCAAAGTGAACACTGATTTCTATATGTCTTTAATATGGTGTTTTATCTAGTGTTTTTAAATTATCCTGTGTAGTAATTAGATTACCTCATTGTCCATTTTGGCTCATGTTGTTTACAAGTGAAAATAAAAAAACACTTGAACTATATGTTTTTAAAGGACAAAAAAGGAGTAGATGTTCGGAATGGCATTTCACTCATGTACAGTCATCTTGATGGACTGGAGTACTGTTTGCCTTTCTGCAGACCATGGATTTTATATTCTCACTTCATGCCTAATGTCTTATTCTGTCAATTATGGATATTTTGAGGTTTAAAAAATTACTTGATTAAAAAATAAAACATATAACGTTGGCATTTATGATGAGTTTTCGAGATTTTTCATGATTTGTATGATTGTTCAAAGAAAAGAATGGATAAAAGGCCATTTAGGCAGTATCTACACCTATCTGAACATAAGTTTTAACTTACCTTCAGATATCAGTGATTAGAAATGTGGAAATTACGACAATACAGATGGTGAATACATTCAGTCTAAATCTTAATGAGGAAAGGTGAGTCCTGTACTCATCAGGAATCATCCTGGGTTAGCTAACTTGGAGTATACAAGCGTGGGAGTCAAGACACATACTTCATGTGGTCATGAAAAGTGGCCCAAACACAAAAATATTCAACCCTTTTGGAAAAACCATTTTAGAATTTTCCTACAATATTTTCCTAGTAGTTTTAAAGTATTCGAAAAAGACAATCAAAGCCAGATTATACCAGTACCAAATATCTAAAATGTGAATGTAGATTTATCAAACTATGTATATGGTATTGGCATACTATAAAACAATTTGATAAAACTGTTGTGTTCTATAAATTGACCAGTCTGACAATTAAACTCATTTTCATTTCTGCTCTACACCTGGACGATTCACTTTTCCTTTTCCTTTTTCTTTGGGGGTGTGTGTGTGTGTGTGGTACCATGACTCCTGCCGCTTTTTCTTTTTTATTATGGTAAGAAACACATAATTTACCATCTTAACCCTTTTTAAATGTCTAATTCAGTAGTGGTAAGTATTTCATCTTGTGCGGAGGTGATTTTAGGATGTGAAGATCTCATGCTCGTGAGACAGTGAGTGCATAAATGTTTCACTGATAATTATTATTTAAAAGAGTATCTTTGTTATATAAGTAGCATTGTATTTTGTTATAAAGAATATGGAGAGCCTTGAAAGAAAAGATAGTACATCACCTCATCACCTGGAAATGACCAATGACATATTTCATCAATTTCAAATATGAGAAACATTTTGAAAAATATATAATTCCATTATCTAGAAATAACCATTAATATTTTTCCTTAACTCTCTTCTAATTTATTTCCCATAAATTAATATAGATTTAAAATAAAATTAGGTTTTATTGAATAGGATTGGGAACTTTTACACTTTCCCGTTAACATCATTAAACATGTCTTATCAAGAAAAATTCTTCAAAAACAAGTTTTTGATAATTGCATATGTGGTTTGAAGAAATGAGATTGAGGTGGAGGGGGAGGGATGGGTTTGGTTTGGATGGAGAAGGAAGAGACTCTGAGACAGAAGAAACAGCATCAACAAAAAACTGGAGTCAAGAAAAGTAGTTCATGTTCAGTCAACCAGTAAAGAGATGAATTTGATGGTATAAATAATGAAAAAACTTTATGAATGGATTGGAAGTCAACCAATGTAGCCAGACACTTGGGAGGCCACCAAATTCAAAAGAAAGAAACATAGGACACCACTGCTATTCAACATAGCACTAGAAGTCCTAGCTTCAACAATTAGACAACAAAAAGAAATAACAGACATCTGAATTGGCAAAGAAGTTAAACTCTCACTCTTTGCTGATGATATGATACTTTATGTGGAAAACCCAAAAGATGCCACTCCAAAACTGCTAGAACTCATACAGGAATTCAGTAAAGTGTCAAGATACAAAATCAACGCACAGAAATCAGTTACATTTCTATACACCAACAGCAAGACAGAAGAAAGAGAAATTAAGGAGTCGATCCCATTTATAACTGCACCTAAAACCATAAGATACCTAGGAATAAATCTAACCAGAGACAAAGAATCTGTACTCAGAAAACTATAGAACAATGCTGAAAGAAATTGAGGAAGACACAAAGAAATGGAAAAACCTTCCATGGTCATGGATTGGAAGAACAAATATTGTGAAAATGTCTTTGCTACCTAGAGCAATCTACACATTTAATGCAATCCCTGTCAAAATACCATCAACTTTTTCCAAAGAAATGGAACAAATAATCCTAAAATTTATATGGAACCAGAAAAGACCCCAAATAGCCAGAGGTATGTTGAAAAAGAAAACCACAGCTGGCAGCATCACAATTCCAGACTTCAAGCTCTATTACAAAGCTGTCATCATCAAGATAGTATGGTACTGGCACAAAAACAGACACATAGATCAATGCAACAGAGTAGAGAGCCCAAAAATAGACCCTCGACTCTATGGTCAACTAATCTTTGACTAAGCAGGAAAGAATATCCAATGGAAAAAAGTCTCTTCAACAAATGGTGTTGGGAAAATTGGACAGCCACATGCAGAAGAATGAAACTGGACCATTTCCTTACACCACACACAAACAGTCTCAAAATGGATGAAAGACCTCAGTGTGAGACAGGAATCCCATCAAAATCCTTGAGAACAGAGGCAGCAACCTCTTTGATCTCAGCCACAGCAACTTCTTCCTAGAAACATCGCCAAAGGCAAGGGAAGCAAGGGCAAAAATGAACTATTGGGACTTCATCAAGATCAAAAGCTTCTGCGCAGCAAAGGAAACAGTCAAAAAAACCAAAACACAAGTGACAGAGTAGGAGAAGATATTTGCAAATAACATATCAGATAAAGGGCTAATATCCAAAATCTATAAAGAACTTATCAAACTCAACACCCAAAGAACATGTAATCCAATCAAGAAATGGGCAGATGACATGAGCAGACATTTCTGCAAAGACATCCAGATGGCCAAAAGACATGAAAAAGTGTTCAATATCACTTGGCATCAGGGAAATACAAATCAAAACCACAATGAGATATCACCTCACACCAGTCAGAATGGCTAAAGTTAACAAGTCAGGAAATGACAGATGTTGGCAAGGATGCAGAGAAAGGGGAATCCTCCTACACTGTTGGTAAGAATGCAAGCTGTTGCAGCCACTCTGGAAAACAGTATGGAGTTTCCTCAAAAAGTTGAAAATAGAGCTACACTATGATCCAGCAATCACACTGCTGGGTTTACCCTAAAGATACAAATGTAGTAATCCGAAGGGGCACGTGCACCTGAAAGTTTATAGCAGCAATGTCCACAATAGTCAAACTATGGAAAGGGCTTGATGTCCATCAACAGATGAATGGATAAAGAAGATGTGGTATATACAATGGAATACTACGCAGCCATCAAAAAAAATGAAATCTTGCCTTTTGCAATGATGTGGATGGAACTAGAGGGTATTATGCTAAGCGAAATAAGTTAATCAGAGAAAGACAATTATCATATGATCTCTCTGATAGGAGGAATTTGAGAGGCAGGGTGGAGGGTCATGGTGGGTAGGGAGGGAAAAAATGGAACAAGATGGGATCAGGATGGAGACAAATCATAAGAGACTCTTAATCTCATGAAACAAACAGGGTGGCTGGAGGGCGGGGGTGGTAGGGGATAGGGTGGCTGGGTGATGGATATTGGGGAGGGTATGTGATATGGTGAGTGCTGTGAAGTGTGTAAGCTGATGATTCACAGACTTGCAGCCCTGGGGCAAATAATACATTATATGTTAATAAAAAAGGGTGTGGGGGGGCGCCTGGATGGCTCAGTGGGTTAAAGCCTCTGCCTTCAGCTCAGGTCATGATCTCAGGGTCCTGGGATCAAGCCCCACATCTGGCTGTCTGCTCAGCGGGGAGCCTGCTTCCCCACCCCCCACCCTGCTTCTCTGCCTACTTGTCATCTCTGTCTGTCAAATAAATAAATAAATCTTAAGAAAAAAAAAAAAAAGCATAGGAGGTGAGCACTCATTTACCCCCAGCTTCCCCCCTAAGGGCACTTTCCAGTTCCCTGAAGACACCACAGAATGATAAAACCCCAAAGGGAAGTGGCATTCTTCCTGAGCTGAGGAAACAAATTCAGGACTGCCAAAACAACAGAAAATTGAGAGACCAATCTCAGGGAAGAGGGGTCGCAGAGAAGGTATTCCCTGAAATCTTTATACAGATTCCTTTCAAGTCACTGACTGAAAAGACTCAGCAGAAAACTGCAGCTGAGGAGATCAGGGCCACAACTAGGAGGCAAGAGGTGGCTAGGGTGTAAAATTTAAAGAAGTGTCCATGTTCAGGGTGGTACCTTGCCCTGAGCACCTCTCTGGTCTCACTTTAGTCCAGCCTTTGGCTGGATGCTAACGGAGTGAACGGTGCTTTCCTCATCATCCAGTGTTGGGGGGTTGCCATTTTGGAGGACTTGAAGTAGCCATTTGAAGGGGGTGGGCACAAGCTCCCTAGAGCATCATTGAGAAGCAGTGGCTTCAGGTGTTCTGAACATCTATAATGTTTAGAAATACACAAGCATTTTACGGCGGCTCACCCAAGTGCTGATTTGGAGAAGCCTGGTTCACTGCATTTGTCCTCTCCAGGGAGTTACACTGGGGAAAAGAATGAAGTTACAGTGCTTAAACCATAGGTAGGAGACTGACAACTGAATAGGGGGAATCCAGGATATTTCCACAATTAATATTTCTTTCCCTTTTTTGTAATAAAGAACAGCAGAATAATAGAAAGCCCCAGAATCCTAGGCTTTCCTTATGTGGACACAAAATGCTACATTTGTACAACCTACTCCCATTTTCACCTCTTACATAAGCTTTTTGTAAGAACCTTTATATGAAGCTTTTGCTTGGTAGGCTACTAAATAAAAAAAAAAAAATGCTTATGTTACAATCTATCATTTTGTGATAGATTCTGCTCCAGTTTTCTCATTATTTTCATGAAATTGATTTTTTTCCTCTCAAAAAACTATGGGGTTCTCTTGTCTGCTTTACTTTCTAGAAACAACTGAAACTTAAAAGAAAAGCTTTTACCTCTGCTCAAATTATTTCTGTCACCCTCAATTTAGAAATCAGCACGTTACCCTTTATAATCCCCTTTCCCCCAGTGTGCGTGCATGCGCGCGCGCGCACCAACACACACACACACTCTTTCTGAAATGGTTTTAGGTATTTGGAAAATGGTTAATACTTCTGAGACTGCATGTTTCTTAAAAAAAATTTCAGGTCGCCTGGGTGGCTTAGTCAGTTAAGTGTCAGCCTTTGGCTCAGGTTGTCAGATCTCAGGGGCTTGGGATCCAGCTCTGAGTCAGGCTCCCTTTTCAGTGGGAGTCTGCTTCTGCCTCTCCCTCTGCCCACCTCCCCCCTCCACTTGTGTGTGTGTCCATGCGCTCTCTCTCTCTCTCTCAAACAAATAGAATCTCTAAAAACAAAACAAAATTTCTACTTCAAAAAGTTTCCTATATAGGATACATTTGTGTACTTTGTTTCTAAAATTAATCAGTGTTTTGAAGATGCTAGCTGTTTTCTGAAGGACAAGGACCTCCATTATTTAATCTCTCTCTCTCTTTTTTTTTAAAGATTTTATTTATTTATTCGACAGACAGAGATCACAAGTAGGCAGAGAGGCAGGCAGAGAGAGAGGGGGAAGCAGGCTCCCTGCTGAACAGAGAGACCGATGCGGGGCTCAATCTCAGGACCCCGAGATCATGACCTGAGCTGAAGGCAGAGGCTTAACCCACTGGGCCACCCAGGTGCCCCATCATTATTTAATTTCTAAGCTGCTTAGGATCTGTAGCTATTTGCCTGCTCCAGTTTTAATTTCTTTAAAGTACCAACTCTAACCTTGTGGGTTTTGCTTGTGGCCCAAATAACATGGTTAGTTTTGCTCTTTTGTTGAGAAAACTGGACTCGTGTGTTACCATAACAGCAATATGGCAAAGTCAGAGTACAAGGAAAGACAACTCAAGAATCAAACCATATTTACATTCGAATTGGTTCAAATAGATGTATTATTGATATGTGGTCCTTTGGTGCTTTCCCATGTTTTCTTCTAGAAGTGTGGCTTCACTACTCACATGTCAGATATTTCAAGTTCTATTTCTCACTTATTTCATTTAGATCATTATGTCACATACTCAGGCCATGACAGTTATCTCTACATTGGCTCTTCAAATTCCCCTTTTTTCTTTGTGAAATTAATTCTGTACAAGTAATTTTCATTGCTGGTCCAGATATTAGTTTAGCTAGTCCTGGGTTGAAGTTGCTTTGGCCACTTACCCAAAACAATCCTTTAAAAACAACAATAGAAGGGTGCCTGGGTGGCTCAGCAGGTTAAGCTTCTGCCTTCAGCTCAGGTCATGATCAAAGGGTCCTGGGATCGAGCCCCGAATCGGGCTCTCTGCTCGGCAGGGAGCCTGCTTCCTGCCCTCTCTTTCTGCCTGCTTGTCTGCCTACTTGTGATCTCTCTGTCAAAAAAATAAATAAAATCTTAAAATAAAATAAAATAAATAAAAACAACAATAGAATCTAATCAGACCAAGTTTCTTAAGGTGGAAATTTTGGAAAATACAAAGGAGGGGCTGAAGTGAGAGGAGCTGTTGTTGAAGCCATCTGGAGGCGTGCCACTGCCCGCTCTATTTCCAGGTCATTATTTTCTTTTTGTGTATAAATACTGTACAACATTTACAAACTGGTGAGATACATCAGATTGCTAGGGAAAATTTAACATAGAACAGAGAGGTTGGAAGGGACCCTGGACTATCATTTGGCCCAATATTCTGTGCTCCTCTAGAATCACACTAGATTACCCCAGGTGGTTAGTCCCCAAACCTGCCAAAGATTCCACATGTTCCATTAGAACCCCATCACAATAGCTAAATGTTCCAATGCAAACCCCAGCCCCACCCAAAAACAAAATAAGGAAACAAGCAATAAAAAGCTGCGGGCCAAGATCTAATTATTTAAGAGATCTCATTTGGAAGTGTCGTATTAACAACCTCTAGTGCTTCTTTTTAATTAAAAATCATTTTTTTAAAACACGTTTTTTTCTTTAAGATTTTATTTATTTATTTGACAGAGAGAAACACAGCAAGAGAAGGAACACAAGCAGGGGGTGTGGGAGAGGGAGAAGCAGGCTTCCTGCTGAGCAGAGAGCCCGAGAGGACCCTGGGATCATGACCTGAGCTGAAAGCAGACGCTTAACGACTGAGCCACCCAGGTGCCCCTAAATATCATTTCTTTTTTTTTTTTTTTTTTTTAAAGATTTTATTTATTTATTTGACAGAGAGAGATCACAAGTAGACGGAGAGGCAGGCAGAGAGAGAGAGAGAGGGAAGCAGGCTCCCTGCTGAGCAGAGAGCCCGATGCGGGACTCGATCCCAGGACCCTGAGATCATGACCTGAGCTGAAGGCAGCGGCTTAACCCACTGAGCCACCCAGGTGCCCCCTAAATATCATTTCTTAATGGAGCAGTCTAACTAAAATTTTCTCTAGCGCTATGTAAAAGATAACCTACATAACATAACACAACATAATATAAACAGCATGTCCTAATGTAGTGCATTGCATAATGGATCGCTGGAAGTGTAAAAATTTCTAACGGTTAGAATGAAAGTCTGACTTTAAGGAACTGTAGAACTGTAGTTTAATAATTACGATCGAAGACCAAGCATTGACGCATGTCAGTTACTGCCTGATACCACCAGAGGGCACTCTTCACTCGCTTTCTGAAACCGTTTTAACCTTGCCTCCTAGCTACTACTGGATTTCTCAATATTTCATATGATTGATAAATTTGCCTAGGAAAATTCCTCCCAGGAAAAATATGTAATTGTGAGTGATAAATTTATGGGTTCTTATGCAGAAGACACAGGCTGTCAATGTAGAGTTCATGACGCTGAAAAGGCACTGATAAGGTAGCTTGTCTAGGAGAAAGTCTTTTAAATTATTCTATTTTAAAGATTTTATTTATTTATTTGACAGAGAAAGAAACAGAGAGGGAACACAAGCAGGGGGAGTGGGAAAGGGGGAAGCAGGCTTCCTGCTGAGCAAGGAGCCTGATGGAGGGCTCAATCCCAGGATCCTGGGATCATGACCTGAGCCAAAGAGAGAGGCTTAACGACTGAGCCACCCAGGTGCCCTATAGGACAAAGTATTTTATCTAAGCATTTCTAGGACCTCTTGTCATAAGAAACTTCCAACCTATAAACACCCATACTGCATTAAATATTGACACAGCATTACTAACCCATAAGTTCCTCATCCACCTCTCAAGCTATAAGAAATACAAGACTTCTAGAATTTTTAGTTGGGATTTTATTCCTTAAAATTCGGATGTTGTTCTTTTCAGACATCTTTAAAAAGATCTGTTTCCCCATTATCTGAGAAGAAACTTGTCTTGTTAAAATGCTCACAGGATCGTACACTCAGGTGTTCCGGGTTTTAGATTTGAATAGATGCACCTGGAAGCAAGGACAAATGAGATCCAAGGTCCAAGAGAATTTCTGGATATGATTTAGTCAAGAGAGGTTTCTTTCACCTTAAGGCCCCGTGTATGTGTCACTGGTTAATACAGTAATAGGTCTCATTTTTTTGGGCTTTCTAGTTTCTACAGTGCGCTAAGTTGGGTTCTCACGAAGTTCTTCAAAGGTAAAGATGGCAGATCTTAATATTCCTATATTACAAAAGAATTACAATTGGACTCAGGGAGAAGACATCGACTGCTCAGGTCACATAATGAGTCTTGGAGCTAGAAGAGACACCTCAGAAGTCAAAGCCAAAGCATTCTCTCATTCTGGGCACCAGAAGCAAGCAGTAAGTTTCTGACTCTGGTTTTCCAAAGGAAGCTACAGGGGGCCAAGGAAGGTGACTGAGGGAGTTTAAAGATTTAAAATCACACATCAGGGGCACCAGGGTGGCTCAGTGGGTTAAGCCTCTGCCTTCGGCTCAGGTCATGATCTCAGGGTCCTGGGATCGAGTCCCACATCCGGCTCTCTGCTCAACGGGGAGCCTGCTTCCCCCTCTCTCTCTGCCTGCCTCTCTGCCTACGTGTGATCTGTCTGTCAAATAAATAAATAAAATCTTTAAAAAAATAAAAATCACACATCCACAGTAGTCAAAAAAAGTATAAACCTACAGTTAGAAAATAAAGAAGTCCTGGGGTTGTAATGTACAGCACGGTGACTATAGTTAGTGATACGTGTAGTGTATTTCTAAGTTGCTAAGAGGGTCAATCTTAAAAGGTCTCATCACAAGAAAGAAAATTTTTAACTTTGTGGTTGCCTTTGGTTATTAGACTGAACTGTGGGGATTGTTTCGCTGTATATACATATATGGAATCATTATGTTGTACACCTGAATCTAAATATAATGCTCTATGTCAATTGTATTTCAATAAAAAAGAATAAATATATCAAAAATAAATGTTGACATACACAGGGGAAAAAAAAAAAAGATCACCCGCCCCCCCCGACCAGACGGCCTCCATTCTCTTTGGTCTGAGCTTCTCCATCAATGCTGCGCACTTTTACTGTTTGCCTCTCAAACCGCAAACTGGCACCACTGCTGCTCCTTTATGGTTCCTAGAGCAGGAGACAAGACCAAGAAAGCATTTGCCTGCAAAATCTGGACCAGCTCGAAGCTGTACCCAAATAACCTGTGATGCCCAGGATTTCCTCCAGACCAGGGCTTCTCCCATTTCCCACCTGTGGAATCATCTGCAGAGCTTTTGGGAAGCCTGACACCTGGATGAATGACATCAGAATTTCTGAAGGCAATGTGCGGCAGGTGAAGAACCCTGTTCTAGGTACCTTGAGTCAGGATCTAGCAGTTCTTAGAGTATTTATACTGGTGCCCTAAGGGATTTTTTTTTTTTTTTAATTAAAAGCTTGAAAACTATTGGCCTATAGCCAAAAGAAAAAAGTTATTTTTGGCTGAAAGCCATTGGTAGAATGAGAATACTTGGACTTTAATTTTTCTTGGGCTCAATTTTCCCAGCCATAGTCTCCTTGTCTGTTAATAAGGGAGCTGGGCTAGTTAAGGGGACCCAAAATGTGGTCACATTAATGGCAGGGTCAATACCATCTGGGAACTTATTAGAAATGAAACCTTCTGGACCCTTCCCTAGATATGCTAAGCTGAACACTGCTGGTGGGACCCAGCAAGCTGGGTTTTAAGGAGAATCCTCATGATTCTAATGCCTGCTCGAGTTTGAGAACTCGTTGAAATTTACATATTCTGGGGCGCCTGGGTGGCTCAGTGGGTTAAAGCCTCTGCCTTCGGCTCGGGTCGTGATCCCAGGGTCCTGGGATCGAGCCCCGCATCGGGCTCTCTGCTCAGTGGGGAGCCTGCTTCCTCCTCTCTCTCTCTCTCTGCCTGCCTCTCCGCCTACTTGTGATCTCTCTCTCTCTGTGTCAAATTAAAAAAAAAAAAAAAGAAATTTACATATTCTATATGCTCTGAAACTCTACAGTTCTGTCCCCTTTGGAGGAAAACTTCAGACATCACCATTCGAGAAGAGTTAAGAAGCGGTTTTTCAGCAAGCTGTCTGCTTTGATAAGAACTTTCAAGAACCCCTTTCAATGGTAGAAAAGGAAACATGGTGTGCTTGTTGATGAAAGGACCCAACACAGTCCTGGGTATTGATAATGCTCTCATGACTTCAAACCAGCACGGCATTTATGAAGGATAGGTCAAGGATGTGACTGCCCTTGGTAGGTAGGACAGCCAGAGGTGGGACAGCTGCTGAGAGTTTGCCTAACTCCCCAAATCATCCTCAACCAGGAAAAAAAAAGTCCTAACTCAAATGGATAATGGACACGTGAAACGAGGACATACTATGTCAGCTTTTAAAAAGGGCACACACTTGGAATTACGGACAACGGAGATGGAAGAGTCCTCTTCTGGTGTAACCTCATTTTCCAGAGAAAATTGAGATCCAAATAGGTAATGTGACCTTCCTGATATCTTGGCAATCAAACTGTCTTTAGGAATCAAACTGCATCAGGAATAAATTCTCTTCCTTCTCCCACACTATGTGGGGTCAAGATAAACTTTTCTCCATCCTTCCTATTGTCAGAACTTACCCGTAATGTCTTGCGTGCATATCCATCCCACCTGCTCACAATTCAATCATCACCATGGAGAGATAAGCAAGGTTGTTAGTTCAAATAATTTGTTAAATGTTGACTGGCGCTTAAGGTTCTTAGAGAAGAACCTCATGGAAAACATTATTTAGCCTAAAGCTATTGTTTTCTACCCACTAGCCAACACAGAGAGGTGCCTACAGCCTTTTTCCCCTGCCTACCGCTTTCTGGGGCCACTTACTGAAGTCAGGATGGGCTCTTCTCTCTGCCCCAGTCAAATGTATCCAAGGACATGGAGCGCAGGGCTCCTGGGGACTTCAGTCATTTCTGCTATAAGCAGAAGGGGTCATGGTAACAGTTCCCTGCTCTGCCTGTCCCTCAGGTCCTGCTGGCACTGGCCCCCTGGCTCCTTATAAGAACTGTGGTTGCCAAGATTCCAGAAGCTTTAAGGACTGAACTTGAAAACCAAAGGAAAAGAAGGGAAAAGGGATGAGAACATTTACTGAGTACCAACTATGTGTTGGGAAAAGTTCTAGTGGACGCATGATGACACAGTAGCTTTAAAAGGTTTAACACCTTGCCTAAGATCCCATAGTCAGAGACAGTGTTCAGAACTGCATCTGTCTGACCTCAAATCCATGTCCAAGGAGAAGGGCAGGACTCAGGCCAGTGCTTTTAAGTTTCCTTGAGCCAAAAGGGAGGTTGAGGTGAACAACAGAGTTAAGAAATCTGTTTGACACGTAACATGTAACTAAACCCACATTTTCACATAAAGGATAGATGAATTTGAAGGTCAATATCAAGATTTTTTTAAAGGATTTTATTTATTTATTTGACAGAGCGAGCTAGAAGGCGGCACAAGGTGGAGGAGCAGCAGAGGGAAAGGGAGAAGCAGGCTCCAACCCCACCCCCAGCAGGGAGCCTGATGCGGGGCTCGATCCCAGGACCCTAGGATCATGATTTGAGCTGAAGGCAGATGCTTAACAACTGAGCCACCCAGACACCTCTCAATATCAGTTTCTAGTATTTCTTTCTAAAAAAACCTCTCTATATAATACAGGTACCAAAAAATGTAAAATATTATAATTATTCTTACGAGCAAAATATATCCATACTCTTAAGGAGGGACATTTAAAGACATCAGATAAGAATAACAAAAATAGTGAGAAGCACATTGAAAAAGTTTAGCTAGATCCCCAAGATAGCAGCTATTTTAAGAGAAATGAATTCAGAGCGGATGAAAATGGGGTCTTGTGTCTCGACGAGCAGTGTTGTCTACAGCCTCTGTCTGAGCTCCTTCGAAGGGACTTGTGTTCACGCCCGTCAGTCCCTGCAAAAACAGGGTAATTGTCTGTAACCACCAACAGGTGAGCCGGTGGGTAAATGTTCATCATCTGCCAGTGATATCAAGAAGTAAGCGGCTATAATCATTTTCCTCTCAAGGCAGTCTTCCTTTATTTTTAAATTAAATTAAATTAAATTAAATTAAATTTTATTATTTATTTGAGAGAGACAAAGAGAGGGAGAGTGGGAGGGAAAAGCAGGCTCCCCGCTGAGCAGGGGGCCCTATGTGGGACTCAATCCCAGGACCTGGGGATCCCCACCTGAGGCGAAGACAGATGCTTGACTGACTGAGCCACCCAGGTTCCCTGGCTGCCGTTCTTATAAGAGCCATCTTATTGTTGTGGGACTTCCATTTATCCGGTGTGAGGTAGTTTTAGCGTTGTTCACATCACGTTTTGTCCTGTGGGCCAGTCATGCGAGGAGTCCAAGCATCAAATCCCCTCCAACTGTGCTTCACTATGGGGGTTGGGGGTGGATGGGCTCTGGGGTCTGGCCCAGCCACGTCCAGTCCTATAGTGGAACCTGCAGCTGTGACCAGCCACTGGGGGAAGAAGCCTAGAAAACCTCGGCTAAAAGCTGGAGGAGGAGGATTTTCTCAGGATGAAGAGGGAGGCTGGGGGAGCTTCAAAGTCATTGGGGATATCTCTGTCCCTGGTAAACAGCAAGGAAATATTAATGTAGTGTCTGACGTCCAAGACCCAGGGCTGTCGCAGCCCGCAGGAAGCTGGTATAGGCCACGGTGGGACTGTGAAAATGGCGCCGAAGTGGAATGAGAACAAGGCCTAGGAGTAGAGGAAGAGCATCGCTGGAAAGAAAATCATTTTTCCTGTCAAGTAAATAAATAAAATTCAGAAAATCATTTTTCAGAGTTGTAAGGTGGAACCAGGAACGTGTCTGGAGCAAGTACGTGGTCCCACAGTGAAACTCGGAAGGCTTCTCAGTGGCTGCATCCAGTCAGCACTGTCTTGTTGCCTCTTGTCAGGGCCGAAGGCAGCCAAGATGGCAGAGCTTTGAAATTAAGTGGAACTGACCCAAAGCCACCCCCTTGACAAACCAGAGCAATTCCCACAACCTGAAGGTAAATGAACCAACCCCCGCCTTTAGGCATAGAGTCGGAGCAAATTAGCTAGCTATATGTAAGAGGAATGAAATTAACGTCATATTTTCTAAGTAAGAAATTTATTTGATCAAATGACAGTCTATGGAGATATTTTCAACTCTAAGGCCCTATTCAGACAAAATGTCAATTGATTTTGAAGTAAATGGTATCAATGTCGATGGCACCTAAAAACAGACTGAGTTTCCTATAAATGTGTCTGTATAAAGCATTCATAAAATCCTCGTGTACTTTAAAACTAGGTTGTAAGTATAACAGATTAACCTATAAATAGTGCTTAAAAGCAGGTTTCTGAAATGACACAATATATGGTTACACTGGAGGTATCCGGGGTTCCTGTGAGGATCAAAGAAAGGCTGTCTGTGAGGAAATGTGTCATCCTTGGAGCAAAACTGACGCGTGATTACACGGCAGCCTTGAGTTCCCAGCACACTACCCTGTTCTTTCAGGTCCTCGGGAACTGAGATCAAATGGGTGGGAATTTCTAACCACTGCTGGAAATAAGTAGAAAAGGAGGTTGGGAAACCAGGGTTGGAAAAAAGGGAGGCGAAATGGAGGCATGGCGAGGTCTGAGGTTTCTGCAAAGAGGCTTTAGAAATGTCCAAAGAAATGGGTACAGGAAATAAAGAACTGTGACCCCTCGGAGCTGGTCTCTGGGGTACACAGGGAGGTGGGCACCGAGCAGTACTCGGGCTGCCCCGCACATCCCAACTCTCATTGGGCTCCATCCACATACTGGCAGGACGATTTTCCTGTAAGGCTGGAGTCATTCCCCGGGTGCACCAGGGACAGGGCAGCATGTGTAGGTTACATCAACTTTTCCCAAAGATTTTTTTCCAGCATTCAAGGAACTCTGCCTTTGGGGCCAGGATAGGACCCGGGAACCAGGAATCGGCAGTGCCAGGTTATAAAACGAGAAATGTTTCAGACACATGGAAGGAGAACCAGATATGAAGAAGGCGGTGTCTCCCGGGGAACACACTATTGGCAGCGAAACACAAAGGTGTCCAATGGTGACAGGGCAACTGAACCATGGAGAGCAGTGGAAAAGACCCGGGAAAGCAAAGGGCAGTAGCTGACAATCATATAGCACCCATTATTACTAATTTAAGATATATAAACATCATTGGGTTTCTTGATTCAGAGTCCAGAGTGCTCACCATTACACCATGGAACCGCCCATCATTGGGTTTCTATCTAGTGTCTGTGCTATTATCTTATAAATATAAATATGAGGGCTTTCAAAATATTACAAATGACACATACATCCTTCTGTAAATGTTACACTCCTGAATCCTACAACATACTCGGTGTTGCATTTAAACCTAGTAGATGTGGGGTTATATATATAGAATAATTTTTGGAGATCATTTTCTGAGCCTCGGTCACACAGCTAAGTGAACACCAAAAAACACAAGAAGCATTTTATCAGTGGCTTTGGCAGCAAACGCATTTTTTTTTTTTGTCTATGTATTTATGCCTTTCACAAAGATACACTTGTTCACTGGTATAAATGAATTCAAAGCCATCCACAGGAGATCTTAGAACTTAAAACTCTTTTCTGTATTCTTATCTGCTTCTTTGCTATCGAGTCTATGTGGGAGGGCGGGAGGGCTAGCCAGTGGCCGGCACCTCCTTTTCTCCAAGCCTCATTGTCTTCCTCAGAAGTGTGTATTTAAAAATAGGTTCATGTTTCCCATTCAGGCTAAGTGGTTCTTTTAAGATTCCTCAGCTCGAGATTACAATCTGTTATGAATGGCGCTGATGTGCGCGCATGCGCACACACGGGTTTTAATAAACAGTGAATTCCAATCGTCTGGTTTTAGCAGCGTGCCTTTAAAAATGTTTGTTCCTGGTGCTGCAGAAAATAGCCTCCCAACACGCGCAGCTTGGTCATTAGAGAGGACCCTTCCCACGGTCTCAGCTCGACAAAATGGGACACACCTGAACATGAGTCAGGTTAAGAAAGCCCAAGCTTCTGTGGATCCACAGAACATTACAGACGTGGCCTCAGCAGAATCTAAAATTACTTTCTCTTCAGGGAAGGGTGTCATGTCTAATTACTTTATAGAGTGATTTTGCAAATTAGTCTTATGCATGTGGAAACTAAATGGTCCACATGACCTTACCCAGACAGTTAGAGGAAAGCAGTACCAGCGCCATTAGTTACAGTTACCGCACGTGGGGTCTCAGGCAGGCAAGGGACCTCCGACCAAATGAATCTCTACAATCTTAAAGCTAAGGCTGTCATTCACCTGTGCTTCATTTCCCCCAATACACTGATAATTTAGGAAACTAAAGAGGCCGTGCTAAGGTGAAGTGAAATCAGCCTTTCCACTGTGGCGCTAATAAGGCAACATTTGATAGAGATGTTAGGAGCTAGATCCCCCCTTCGGTGGAAATTTTCTTAACGAGGGACCGAGCATGAAAATTTAACTCCAGTGAAATTACTAACATAATTAGCCTTTAAAAAGTGGATTTAGGAAAGGGAGGTGACCCTCGAGTAGCTTATCTACCTTCTCTGAGAGAAATCACCTCTTGGCAAGACAGGCTGCTTTGGGCTCAGCTTACCCAAAAGTAATTTCATTGGGAACTTTTTTCTAGCTATTTAATATAACGGAGGACTGACTCAACTGGGTTCTAGTGAATGAAATAAAAACATCATGGCGTATGACGTAGTGCAGTCGATCAAAGGGGTTCTCCCAGCTGAGTGCCTCAGTCACACTGACCAGTCTGACCAATGATTTCAGCCAACTTCCCACTTCCCATCACTGTTTCCTGGAACACGATTCCAGGAGAAAAGAGAGATTTACAGTCAAGGCCCTCACAGCAACATCTAGGTTGGGTGCCCATGACATGGCTTTGGTCTGCCCCCAAAGCTCTGTCACATTTGCATCCCCAGCACTGGCTATTTGGCACATTTTAAGGAACATCTATGGCTCTGGAGGAACTGTCTGAAACTTCAGACCACAGAATGAAAATGCTCTTTCAATCGCCTCATTCTATGACACTTGCTTAGCCCCTGGACACCCTACCAAGGTAAGGTGTTCCCCACACCAGGGTGTGTGGGACAAGATGGCTCCAAATCACAGGTGAGCTGGATTTTTGCAGAAGGTCAAGCTGAGCTCTGAACTGCTTCCATCTGTTTTCTTTCCAGCTTTCGTTTCAGACATGATTGCACCAGCACACTATAAGGGTAACATGAGCCAAGGCTGATGAGTTTTGCTCATTATCCTGCTCTCTACACAATGCCCAAATAAGTAAGGTGATCTAGTGGGGTAATGTGTCTGGCCTGGGAGGAAAAATAAACACCAGCCAAATCACATCTTTCTTTACAATCTTCCAGCTAAAAATTCAGTTGAACAACACTCGAGACTCCCTGCCCTTTAATGATACCTCAACCTCAATTTCGAACTTACACTGTTTCCTAAACCTATCAAGTGGACAACCCCATTGCCACAGTGGAGAAAAAAAACTGAGGAAAATGAACCACAACTCAGGGAAAAAAAAAAAAAACCAAGTGAAAAGGCATTTGCATTGACAGAGTGCTAAGTAAAAACAATAATATATCTAGAAAACACTGTGAAAATATATATCTCAAAATAGAACTAGGTTTAGTCAGAAGGCTCAGTAAAACAATTGCTTAAAAAGCTGATCAATAAAAAGGAGAGCTAAAACAACCTTCCCATCTTTGACCCTTCCTCACTTCCCAGCCCTCAGACTACCAGTGCTACAGCAGACTAATCAAGAAGCCATGAGGAAGGGCTGGTATTTTTCAGGATCTCTTCAAGACAGATTCCATCCAGGTCCCTTGTCCTCTCTCTCTGGTCAGGGTAACTGATGGACTTTCAGTGCGTTTGGAGACACGGGCTCAAAGACCTCGTCATCATCTTCTACCCCTTCTTCGATGGGCTTCATCTTGGTAGAGCCCCGCTGGTGTGGGGACGGCACATCTGTCAGAGACACAAAGAGGAAAACCACTTACTGTCCAGCCTGCCCCAATGCTGGGATGATGTATCAATGAGAAACCCCAACCGGAAAGTAAAACTCTCTGGGAATCGATCGCTAGGACCAGGCATGCAATTCCCCTAAACATTGTATTTTCAATTCAACATTTCGAGAAAACAACGAAGTCAAGAAATGACTCTCAGTCGTGAGAACAAACATGGAATGGATTCCAGTGCCTGTGCACATGCAGTTTCAGGAGGGTTGCCCTAAAGTGTGATTAGGAATTCAGAATGCATGTTCCTACATTAATCTATGTGGTGACTTGAGTTCCTCAAAAGCTAATTTAACTCCTAATTTCCCTAAAGAAGAGTTCCATCCTAAAGCTATGGACGCTAACACCATCTGTGGCACCACCTAAAGTAGTAGTTCTTGCCACCACCTGTCCAACCACTGCCAGGACTGGTATGGGAGAGGGAGGGGTGAGGAGGAGGGAGAGAGGGGTGGGGCAGGTGGGGGGTAGTCCAGGCAAACAGGAAGGAAAAGCCAGGTGAAGAAAATACAACCCAAGTAGCAGAGGGGGCAGGAACATCCTTAAAGTCTTTTATATCCAAGAAGTGAAGTAATAAATGTCCCTCCTTTGTTTATGCGTTTGTCAGAGGCTTACTGAGCATCTACCACATAAGGGACACCATGATTGAGAGAGGAAAAAAACGTGGTTTAAAAGTAAGAGGGGTTACTAAAAATGGGTGCACAGACTTCTCAAGGTGCTTGATGAGCAGCTCCCAGAACAGCACAAACGCCCCTCCGCAAAGTTCCCACACTGAGTGTCAGGATTCATCCAGCGGGGTTCCCCCTGTCTGCCCTGTGCACAGCCGCGTGGTGCGCGTGCTGCCCTCCAACAGGGCGGAATGGTTTTCTGTCTGTCAGTCAATCAGCAAATGCCGACCTCAGGCTGGACTTAAGATTGATGATGGGAGGGGGCGCCTGGGTGGCTCAGTGGGTTAGAGTCTCTGCCTTCGGCTCAGGTCATGATCTCAGGGTCCTGGGATTGAGCCCTGCGTCCAGCTCTCTGCTCAGTAGGGAGCCTGCTTCCCCCCTCTCTCTCTGCCTGCCTCTCTGCCTACTTGTGATCTCTCTGTCAAATAAATAAATAAAATCTTTAAAAAAAAAAAAGATTGATGATGGGAGAACGATGGTGAAACCTGACTTCAAATACTTGGTATAGAGCAGAGGAGGATAGTGGGACCCGACTACGGCATGAAGCAGAGCTGCTACAAGAACTTTATCCAGATCACCTGTTAATCCCTGGCAAGCGTGGGCAGCTGACAGCAGAGGCTGTGGGCGAGGAGAACGGGCGGGGCACGGGGGTGGGGGTGGCATGCAGCACGCACCATGGTCAAGACCCCAGCCTCAAAAACAGTTCCCGGGTTCAGAACCCCGTTGTGCTGCTTCCTAGCTGTGTGATCTACGCTCCATCACTAATCCTCTCTAGGCCTCGGTTTCCATACCTGTTATAGGGAGATATTCCCAGGGCCCATCTAGTGCCATTGTTGGGGGATAAGACAAAAGAATGGGGTCATGGGCTCAGCAGGGTGCTGGGCACGTAGAAAATGCCACTCCATGTTTATGATGAGCTGCACGGTCCCAGTCACGCACTGGCGGAATGCCACTCCCAACGGCCACAGCTTCCAACATAAAAAAGTTAGGAATTAGACTGGCCTGGACTTTGGTTTAGTTGATGTGTTTGCTGTGCCTACATGGAAACTTTATTTTCTGTTACTGTTTATTTTCAAACATTTATGGTCCATTAAAATCCTGAGTTTCTTGAGAGACAACTCCTGACATTAACTGTAGATGATGAGCCTCTATTAATATGATCCAGGGACACAATTCCATCACAAACAACTGCACGGCGGAACCACCCAGGCAAGTATTTTGGTCCTTTTTCTCACAGGTGACAGCATGACCACTAGCCACAGCCTTCAATTTGCGGGTCCACTCAAATGGCAGTGAATATCCGTGTGACCTTGGGCAAGTTAATTCACGTCCCCCTGCCTCAGTTTCCCTATCTGTAAAATAGGAATCATTGCTCTTATCTACTTTGTATGGTTTTCAGAGGACTAAGTGGCTGACAGTTCTTACCTCAGTGCCTGGGATGCAGTAGTCATTTTGTGAGTTTGTAAGTTAATAAAGTGAGTTATTGATATGGTCTTTGGAGGGCAATGGCCTAAGTAATTAGAACATTTGTTAAAATTCATTATCGCCGGTAGGAATGGCAGATAAAAACACGCAGGACTTGTACTCGAATGGGGGTTTGTGTTTCTCAGTTGAAACGGTCCCACAGGCAGCAAAATTTATCTTAAAAAAGTAGCCACGGCTTCTGTCATGTGTCTAGCCTCCAGTTATGACTGAGCCTCATGAAACACTAACTCAGGCTGAGTATTTGCAGTCTGATAAAAACTCTGAACAAACAAGATGGCGTGTCTGAGAGCATTAAACCAAATCAATAAGGCAGAGGATTCAGACGTGATTGTGTAACACGCATAACAGAAACACACCCAGTTTATTTTGATGGCGGAAGTGGGACTCGTGCTCTGGATTTTAGCCCATCTATCAACAGGGGAGACATTCTACGGGACCCTGCAGCTGCCATCTACATCGGGGCCAAAGTGTTCTCTGCCCTCTCAGCTCCGTCACCAACTGGTGCGTTTCCCCACTGAGACAGAATGAAGAGAGGACCCAAGACAACTGGAAATGACCTGGTGAAAACCTTGCAAGGACTTTCAACTTCTCCATGAAAGAATTTGTTCATTCCCCAGTACACTGGCCAGGGCCAAGGAAGAGCTGTGGTGCTTACCACATAGCATTAAAAAGACAGTAGTGTGGGAACCATCCACAGTCCTGGGGTGATACCCAGCGGCCTCCAAGTTGGGCCTCCTTCCCCTTCCAGTCCAGGCTCTGGCAAACCTCACTGCTCCCCAAATCCAACTCATCCTTTCCCTCTTCTCTTGCTTTTCTTCCCACCTGGAGTGGCCTCTCCATTCCCATCCCTATTCATCAAATTCCTATCCATTCCTCAAGGTCAAGGTCAAACCCCACCTTCTTCATCTGGAGTCTTCCCTAATTCCTTACGAGGAGAGATTCCATTCCCTAGAGTCCAACAGCCCTTCTACATTCTGTAGTTCACTGTGATCACAAGTATGTAACTCTGTCCCTTACTGGAAAATAAGCACCTTGAGGGCTGTAACCACATCTTCTTCGGTCCTGCAGAAGTAGCCCCCACATAGCCATGTCCTTGATCATTACTTAGTACATGAAACTCCACATGAGGCCTTCAGGAGGCTGAGCCTGACCATGAGGCAAAGACTCATGGCCGTCACCTTTTAGTCTTGGATAGGGGTGGGGAACCACCTGTATTTCTCATGTGCAGGAAGTCTCAGGATATAGTAAAACCTTGCGATAAGAAGGGACTGTTATCACTATATTCTGTGTCATGTGCCCTGGGGAATCCTTGTCCTATAATCGACTCAGCAGAACTTACAGCATGGGCTTATAGCATAGCTTATAGCAGCACATGGCGCACAGGCAAGAGCGCTGTCCCCTCACATAAACGTCAGTAGGCTCGGCCGGATCATTTCCTGCCAAGAAGTTTTCATCCAATTAGCAAAAGGTGCCCCTGAGTGATGACAATGCGCTAGAAGCTGGGTTAAATGTCAGGGAAATAAAAATGACTTGCAGAGTCTCTGACTCGATCTTATTTTGTTTCTCAGGAACTCAACGCACTTTTCAGAGCCATTCATGCTCACATATCCACATATTTTTTCTATTTTGTACTCAGAAGCTAAAGCAAAGGCCGCCTGGAGAGCCTGTGAAAGAAAGACTCGTGGCGGGGCTGTGGTATTAGAACTTCTTCCTCACAGGAAGTGGGCCGCCCGGCAGGATCACATTCTGGCAGGATGGAGGGCTGGCCCTGCCCTGCCTGCGAGACTGCATATTCCCCCTAACGTTCTCACAGGATCCCAGATTCACTCCCACTTCAGGCTCCGGGGCTGGGTTAGAGCGCACAGGCCCCTCCGGTCCCAGTTCCCAGAGCAGCGCCCTGCGGCCCTTCCTCCCTGCCGCAGATGCGCCGGAAGGCAGCGGGCACCGGGCCTGTCGGTAACCACGGGAAGCTACCCGGAGCCAGGTGGCTGCCTGACCCAGGGATCAGGGTCGCAGAGAATGCTCACACTTTGTCCCAACCTCAGCTGGCCTGGGCCTCCTCTGCCACTGAAGGCCAAGGGTGACAGTCACCTGGTCTACCTGCAGATCTGGCACTGCTGTGGCCAGGAGGAAGTCGGGCTCTGGGGAGCAGGAGCTCACTTGCCCACACCTCCTGCTCTCCAGCCTCCGTGGGGGACCCACCGGTTTGGCGGGAAGACTCAGTCACTGTCACTATGCTGCTAGAGGTAAGCTCTTGGTCCACTAATATAGCTAAGCCCAATTTGGAGTGTGAACAACAACAAAAACCCCAAAAACTATTAAAAAAGAAGAGAGAATGTTCTGCTTCAAGGAAACTATCTTACATTTCCCAAGTTGAACATTAATAAATTCTTTCTACAAGTTTGCCTGGTTTTTCATTAATTTTATGCACCTACGCATCATCAGAAATTTGCCCAGGAGGGGCCAAACCTACCTAGATGGGCGAGCATGAGGAGAGAAGAGAGGAAGAAATTGAGCTTATCTTTAGTTAAGTGCTTTTTCAAATTATTTTTGTCCCTCAAGGTCATTACTATGAGGTAGGTACGTGACCTCCATAGGATGCTTTACTTTCCATTTATTCCAAATTCTAGGCAGGCCAATAATTCCATATCCATAAATTTTCGAAATCTGATTTCTATCCTTCCTCTAGTAAAACCGCTTTTATAGTTGGGAAACAGAAGTGTTAACTATATCCTTCGGTATTTATTATAATGAAGAAGAGATAATTAAAATTATTTTTTGCTGTTAGCTATAATCATCTTCTACTTGGCTCTGGGTGCCAATTAACACAGTTTATTATAAAAGTATGTAAAACAAATAGTCTCAGGCTGAACCGCAATCCAGATTTATCAGGTGTGAAATTGTTAAACAGTTATGTCAAGAGTTACTGTTGCTGGGGAATGTTTCATATTACACCAAGCGGCAAAAAAAATCTTCTGTCAGAAAGACTTCTCCATCCCTCCCATGGATCCCAGCGCACCCAGAAGGCACAGCCAGCGGAGTAGAATTTCCTCTGAGCTGTATACCATGTTCGGTGTGTGCAGCTGAGAGAACAGCAATCCTGAGGGGAAGAAAAAAACTCAAACTCAAATATACGAGCTTTGAGCGTGTGTAGAAGACAGAGGCTTAGCAGTAAGAGCCCTGAACCAAACAGTGGACCCTTCCACTCCTGTCAGATCACAGTGGGGGACAGCACTGTGGACGTCCACCGGAGGATTTGGATCTGGGAAGTCGAGGCTCTCCTCAGCAGACCCGTTCAGCGGCTTGTGCGGGATCCCCACTGAGGAGGAGTCAGTGTGGCTCCTGCAGGCTGTTCCCTGACAGGGGAAGCAAGTCGTGGGCCTCCATGAGGACAAGCTTAGCCTGCCCCACCAGACCCTTTCCTGCCTTCCTCAGGGACTGAGTCAAAGAACTGCAGGAAGCCTTTATACATGCAGACCATGGAGATCTTACCTAACAGTCAAAATTCTAGTATCCAGAGTAGTGGGAAATTAGGTAAGAGAAATTCCCTTTGACAGAATTCTGTCCTTATTAAGCTTCTTCTGTTTCAGTGTGCTTCTAATTACATGAGGGCCCAAGGGCGTCTCTTAGCAAGTCAAAGTAAACAGACATATTTTTTGGGCTTAAATCCAGAGTGAAGGTCACACCTGTTCGAGAGAATGAACAGGCAACCTCAGGTTGGATCTCCAAATAAATATAAAAACCCAATATGAAATTTGTCAAGTGACTTTTCTCTCTGCTTAAGATACTCAATTTTTATAAAGGGGGAACACTTTTCTTAACTATCTAATATAATGTTATATGATTTTCCCCCCTTTATTCCATTAACTTTGATGACATTTTCCTCACTCCTTTCAAAGTGTTCTTATTTTTATTATGTTTAACCATCTGGCCAAATGTTTTAGCAAGTAATTAAAAACCTTACAAAGGGTTTAGAATTTTAATTAGATTATACAATTTTTGATGAATGGGGATAGGGAAGGATTTAATAGCTTTGTGGCTAGAGAGGATTATCATCTCTTTTCCTGCCTTGCTTATGTATATCATAAGATTTTTTTAAATTGAAGAGACTGAGTTTGGATTGAAACTTTCTGAAAAATAATGAAGGGTAGGTATAGCTTTTATCCTTAATTCCCTTAAAGAAACGAAGGCACCAGCCTTGAGGGACCCAACCAAAGAAATGTACAAGTTATGAGAAATAGAGAGGTTGGAGAGAGTTAGTGGTTCCCATGAGGAGGTTTTCTCAGCCCAACAGGTCATTTGCAGATCAGTGGCTAATGACCACATGGGTGTTCAGGGTGTTGAGCTGCCCGGCAACAGTGGTGAACAGCCAAGGAACCATGGCGTCCTGCAGCCCCTTCCTGCCCACAAGGAGAAAGCTGTAACATCATGGGGTGGTGAATAAACTTGGGGGAATGGGGAAGGCAGTTCCTGGGGGCAGCTGTGCACAGAATGCAGACAACAACTCGTCTAGGATGAGATAGAATGGAAGGTTCTGTGAGGAAGTTCTCTGAGAAAAGGGGACACAGCATCGATGTACTGAGAGAGTACAGATAGAAGAAAACGCAAGGATGAGGAGAAAGAAAGGGAACTAGAAATACCAATAAAGACGAAAAGCAGTATGATAAGGCACGGTTCAAATATGAAAAACTGCTTAAAGACTTTAAGAAGAAACAAATTGGATTTCAGTTAAAAGACAGAATGAATAAGAAGCTAGAAGATACTAGGGACATGGTGAATAAAATGGATCCCAAAGCAAGACAACAAAAAACCTTCAGGGAGAGGAAGTAAAAAGTATGAAGTAAACTGTGGCATGATTTTCTGTTTTATATGAAAGGAGAATCCATTTGAACTTGATATTAGAAATAGTCTCCTTTGAACAGAATAGGAATCATGACGTTATAACCAAAAAGAAAGAAATGTAGTCACACTCCATTATTTGGTTCTGAATAAAGCATAATAATGTCAACATTGTTTATTTGCTTAAACTTTGCAAAGCAAATCATAGAGAAAGAAGACTTAATTGTTGTTGCAAAAGAGAGCAGAGTACGTAATACCACTGAATTGTACACTTAGATATGGTTAAGATGGTAAATTTTATTTTTTATTAATTTATTTGACTGAGAGCGAGAGATTACAAGTAGGCAGAGAGGCAGGGGGAAGCAGGCTCCCCGCCGAGCAGAGAGCCCGACTCGGGGCTCGATCCTAGGACCCTGAGATCATGACCTGAGCTGAAGACAGAAGCTTTAACCCACTGAGCCACCCAGGTGCCCCAAGATGGTAAATTTGATGTTATGAGTATTTTATGACAACAAAAATATTTTGGAAAAAAAAAAGAAATAACAGAATATACTTGTTATCAATTGTGATTGTTTAAAAGTTAAGGAAGAGACCTACAACAATATAAGGTAGAAGAGGAAAGAATAAGAAAGGGTAGGAGCACCCGGGTGGCTCAGTGGGTTAAGCCTCTGCTTTCGGGTCAGGTCATGATCCCAGGGTCCTGGGATCAAGCCCTGCATTGGGCTCACTGCTCCATGGGAAGCCTGCTTTGGGACTAGATCCCAGGACCCTGGGATCATGACCTGAGCCGAAGGCAGACTCGCTTAACAGACTGAGCCACCTAGGCTCCCCTTAACTTGTTAATTTTTAAATTTGTTATTAAAAGTTTAAATGTGTAACTGGAGGGGCGCCTGGGTGGCTCAGTCAGTTAAGCATCTGCCTTCGGCTCATTCACAATCCCAGGATCCTGAGATCAAGCCCTGTATAGGGCTCTCTGCTCAGTGGGATGTCTGTTTCTCCCTCTGTCCCCCTACCCTGACTTGTGGGCTCTTGCTGTCTCTCAAGTAAATAAATAAAATCTTTAAAAAATGTGTATCTGTATAAAATCCCTATACTATCATTTTACAGAGAAAACACTGTGAGGATAGAGGACAGTGAATGGATTGGTGTCTCTGGAGACAGAGAGCACAGTCCCTACTCGCTGGGGGACCAAGGACTCAGAGGACATAAATGTCATACTTCTCAACCCTAAAAGGGAAAAACACACCAACCTTCCTGGGTGGGTTGACGATGAGATGAGAACATGTATGAATGTGGTCAAGGTGTGTCAGCTGTGATGGCAGGGGCTGAACATCCTTAAACAAAGGTACACTCCCCAGTGGATACAGATATGCATAGGGTAAAAAGCAAAACAAGAACTTAAAACAAATTCAACACTTCTTTGTTTCAGAGCTAGTCCAGGGGCCCTGACCCCGTTACTTAGCCTCCCTAAGCTGTTCCTTACTAATGTACAAAGTGGGGACACGGCTTTTCTCTTGCCATCTGGGTGGGTCTGAGAACTGTTCCCTCGGTATTTCTGCTGCCTGATCCCATCTCCTCTCTACTTCTCCACACGATTCATGTCAAGGTTGTTGTTTATTGGTCTATAGCGGTTGTGGGGTGAATGGAATATAAATCGAGTTGAACAGGTTATTTCATGAAACCAGCCTTGAAACTGAGAATGCTATATTGGGTTTTTGTATCCTTCCAGGTAAATAAACGGATAAGATAGTGGACAGAAACTCTTTATGTCAGATATGCTGCTCTTCTTTGCAGGTAAGACCACCAACCAGAGGCAAGCTCACTTAAGGCATATATGTGCAACCAGGTCACCTGAAATTAAGAGAGCGTCCAGAACACCATCTTGACAATAATAACAAAAAACATTTGAAAAGATTTTTTTTCTCAGTAAAAACCCTTGCTCTAAGTATTTCACAGTGTGTCTTTTTTTTTTTTTTTAAGATTTTATTTATTTATTTGACACAGAGAGAGATCACAAGTAGGCAGAGAGGCAGGCAGAGAGAAAGGGAAGCAGGCTCCCTGCTGAGCAGAGAGCCCGATGCGGGGCTCAATCTCAGGACCCTGAGACCATGACCTGAGCTGAAGGCAGAGGCCCAACCCACTGAGCCACCCAGGTGCCCCTTTCACAGTGTCTTTAAAACTCATACATTTTAATTATAATTTCTGAAAAAAAATACATGGTTTAAAATAACCAAATCTATCCAAGACGAGTTCCAAAGGAATGCATTTTCTAGAGTGCCTCAGGACTTAAAAAACAAACAAACGAACAAACCACACAATAGGTTATTTAACCCCAATTAACCAAAATAAAGTTCTACAACTTTTAAGGGAACAGAATACAGTCTCCCGTTGCCATGACGACGTCTGTGCCCAGCACCGCTTGTCAGTGATGCACCTGCCAAGTCTGATCAATCTGTGTTTTCTGCATCACACGTAGGAGCTAAACCTCACAAGCAGGAGAAAATGGCAAGGCAGCCTGGTGAGGCCCTCGGGGCAGGAGCGGAGAGAAGAGAGCTTCTAGCCACGTGAGGACACACACTCCTTCCCACATGCCCTGCCCTGCTGGTCCTTTCTGGTCCTTCTGCCTCACCATCATGCTTCCCAAACATGAAACGAGTAAATGAAACCACGGGAAACTGAAAGGGAGCTGAGTGGATTACAGGCCACTGAATAAATGGGAAGGAAGCAATTTTTCTCAGACTATCTCAGTACTTTCTTGTCTTTAAATGATAATTTGATGTGGAATACAGAGTCTGCATGGCAAAGAGTAGAGATCTTGCTCTGGATTTAGGGTTATGTGATATACGTAAAAATAGAGGGCAATGTAAAAAAGTGGGATCAGCATCCATTTTTTTCCATGCTTTCACCAGAATCTACACAGGCCCAGAGATCTACCTACCAGTGAATGGGAAACACAAGAAACCATCATGGGGCTGCACTCAGCAAAATTCCAGACTATAGGGAGGGACCCCTACCCCTCGCTGCTCAGAGAGTGGTTCAGGGGACAGCCACGTCAGCACCCCTGGGGCACTGGTTAAACAGGGGGATGCCAGGCCCTGTTCTAGTCTTTTGCATCAGAATCTATAATAAAGTCTCCAAGTGATTCATATTCACAATTATATTTAAGAATCAAGATTCTGTTGGACAAACAAGACAAAACAAAAATGCAAAAACACAGAGAGAGAGAGAGAGAGAGAGAGAGATGGAGGGGAAGCCCAGAGATTCAGAGATTTTCAACCAAATGGAATGGGTACATGCTGATCAAATATACATATAATATTACAATATATAATATACAATAAATATACAAAATAAATGTAATTTTTATAGAGCAGCACTGCTTATAATTATATAAGGACATATGAGGCGAAATGAAAGCTAACCCAACAATAAACGACCGGAGGACATTACTGGATAATTTAAATGTTCCTGTGGTGAACCCCGCATACAATGAAGAAAGCAAAAATTTTCATCAAAATGGAAATCAACGGGTCTGTGAAAACCGATCTGCAGCACTGCTTGGTCATAATGGAGGAATTGGTGGGGGGCAGGTTTCTCCAGTGAGGTAGATTGTCGGAGAAAGAAGTGATTTGGGGGTAAGCACAGCCTTCTCACTGAGGACAGGTGGCCCCTTCAGGAAAGGCGTAGATATACTAATAGTGACTGTGTCTTGCTGCAGAGTCGTCAGGTGTAGATGAAGGAATGGGAGCGGACGTGACGGGTAAACTATAAAGTGCCAGTCAAGTGTTACACACATATTTTGGTCTTTTCCTTTTAAAACAGAGAGGCAATGCAGTCAAACAGTATGGATTGGACAGGACACCTAGCTCTGTATCCCAGAGCCTCTCCCTGTGCGAATGGAACAAGTGAGTAAGCATCCAGATTCCTAATTTCCTCAGGTGTAAAATGAAGTAATACTTAGACCCAAGTTACTGTCAAAACACTTGTTTTCCCTCCCGCCTCAGGGGCCTTTCTGCTCAGCCCCTGCTGGATCGCACGCGCTACTTCTTCTTTTTTAAAAGGTTTTATTTATGTATTTATTTGACAGAGTGAGAGAGCACGAGTGTGGGGGCGGGGAAAGGGCAGAGGGAGAGGGAGAAGCATACCCTCCACTGAGCAGGGAGCCCGAGGCGGGGCTCGATCCCAGAACCCGGAGATCATGACTTGAGCCCAAGGAAGACACTTAACCGACTGAGCCACCCAGGCGCCCCGCATGTGCTACTTCTAAGTGGGAGCTTTCAGAGCCATCACGTGATTCTGCCGTCACTGACTTCCCCTGCGTGGAGGGCAGTCATCCAAACAGCGGCTGCTCTTTGCATCCCAGTCTGAGGAGGACATGGGCCTGGAGTAGCACCCGGGTGCACACGCACCAGAAAGCAGCCCCTTCCTCCCAGCCAGAGATCTGGGAGGCTGTTAGTGCTGTGTCATCTAGCAAAAACCCAGTGTACCTTTCCGTGCGGGGTTAGAGGAAAGACTGCATGTGATTATGTCCAGAGATCCTAAAAAACAATAGCTACCACTGTCCACAAATGTTTGTTCCCGTCTCTCCTTAGCAGTCGTGAAGCTGCCTCTGCCGCTGAAAGGAGCGGCCGTAGTTGCCCCCTGTGCCCGTCAGAGTCTCAGAATAAGAGCTCACTCGTTTGAGGAAACTCACATTTACTAAGACCTCCCACGAGCTCCAAAAATGGTAAATTTTGTTATTTCAGCCGAAGTCATACGAGATTGGTTCTGTATTCTCTGTTTTATAAGAAATGTCATCTGTGGGGCGCCTGGGTGGCTCAGTGGGTTAAGCCTCTGCCTTTGGCTCAGGTCATGATCTCAGGTCCTGGAATCGAGCCCCACATTGGGCTCTCTGCTCAGCAGGGAGCCTGCTTCCTCCTCTCTCTCTGCCTGCCTCTCTGCCTACTTGTGAACTCTGTCAAATAAATAAATAAAATCTTAAAAAAAAAAAGAAATGTTATCTGTAATATGGGAAAGTTGATAGCATATTGATGGGTCTGGCAAACAAAACACAAACAAAAAACCCAGACTTCAGGAGTTCTGAGCTGAAACCTAAGAAAGAGAAACCAGAACTAACTGGTTTTTGATGACTCACAGGCGAGGATGAATGAAAGAATTCATAATTAGTGTCAGTGCGGTGCTCAAGGACCAATGTCTTCCACTGAACTGCAGGAAGTGAAGGCAAGAAACTCAGAACAGGGATTAGTGAAAGGGAATTAGGGATGAGCAGGGCTTTGTTGCGTAATTCACACACACCACACTCAAACCCACATGTACTAGTTCCACAACTAATAACCATTAGTGCAAGATTTGAACACCACATGGGTGATCAATCCACCTGATAATATAGGTTTCTGGTGCCACAAACAGTACAAATGTGAATCATGAAAATGTGTTTTTATTCTGTTTAAAAAACATACTCTAGATAAACTTTTTTTCTAAAATGTTATCTTACTCCCAAAAGATTTAGCTTATACAATAAAATACAATTAAAAAAAAAAAAAACAACTTGGGGCTCCTGGATGGCTCAGTTGGTTAAGTGTCAGCCTTCTGCTCGGGTCGTGATCCCAGGGTTCTGGGATCAACCCATGCATTGGGGTTCCTGCTGAGCAGAGGGCCTGCTTCTCTCTCTCCCTCTGCTGTTTACCCTGCTTGTGTGCAATCTCTCTCTTTCTCTGTCAAATAAATAAACAATAATCTTAAAAAAAAAAATTCCCTTTCCGCTGACCTTTCTTAGTATAGTAATCACTATACATGCAATTAAGATACATGCAATTATCCACCTGAAAATGATTATTAACCACCAAACTGTTTCAACAGAACAGATAATGCATTTGATAATGCTATCAGATTATAGAGTTTGGTCAGCCTCAGTCAGTACTTTCAAAAGTTACGTTAGAATAAGATACAACCATCTCCCATTTCTCATTTGTGAAATGTGAAATCATGTGAATCTCCTTTGGGTCCACAACACATTTCTCTGCCTAGACTTTTCTTTGGAAGTTTATGCTGATTCCATGGCTTTGCCAATTCCAACCCCTCTACACTATGTGATTCTTAACATCCTTAATCCAATTTATCTACAGCATCCAAAGATACAAGATCATTTACATAAGCATTTAGTATTGTTGAATATGTATCTGGATTTCCTTAAAAGTTACTTTGGACTAACACACAATTAGAAACATTAATAGTTTCTTGTTTTATACAATGGGAGAATTCTCTTTTTGCTATTTCAAATGAATTCTTAGACTTCCATTCTTGGAATAATTCTTAAAATAATTTAGTTTCTCTCATATTACTTACTAATCTTCAACATCTGTGTCTTAAAATGTTCCTTACTTAAGATGTTTTAAAATGATCTAACCGATAGCACAATCTTGGAAAACCTGCCTCTCAGTGGCTGTGTGTGAACGAGGTAACTCATGGGGCTGTTGGGTGTTGGGTGGTCTCCTTCATCTTCAGGAACATCCCAGCACCCAATCCCCTGTTAACTCTTTTTTTTTTCCCCCCTGTTAACTCTTGGGGCTCACACTGAGATAACCAGTCAGCAGTAAAACACTCAGACTCTGTTTCCTATCATTTTCTTTTTTATCAAAAATTTATCAGTTTTATTTCTTTTTTTTTTAAGATTTTATTTATTTATTTGACAGAGGGAGAGAGGGATCAGAAGTAGGCAGAGAGGCAGACAGAGAGAGAGGGGGAAGCAGGCTTCCTGCCGAGCAGAGAGCCTGATGTGGGGCTCGATCCCGGGACCCTGAGATCATGACCTGAGCTGAAGGCAGAGGCTTAACCCACTGAGCCACCCAGGTGCCCTATCAGTTTTATTTCTGATGGATATTTTGGTTTGCTCCAGAATTTTGCAATTGTAGAAGAATGCGGGAATGAATAGCACTTAATGTGGTATTTTTTGCCATTGAGCATATTCATAGGGTAACACTCTAGCAGTGAAATTTTGTGTCAAAACCTGTGCACATTAAATTTTAATAGCCATGTCCTATTTCCATAGAGGTTGCACCTCTATCCTCTCCAGACAGCGACAGTCAAGAATTCCTGCTTCTTGGCTGCTTTACTACCACAGTGTGCTATCAATCTATTTGATTTTGCCAACAAAATCTTCACCAATAAAAGGGGTTATTTTGTGTTACTTATTTATTTATTTATACACATTGCGGGGCCTAGGTTTTCACTTGAACAAAAATCATGAAAACAACAAACCCGAGTATCCAGCAAACACTACGGACTCTCTCACGTTATCCCAGGGAACCAGTATTGAAGGAGAGTCCACGGCGAAACGAACCACCAAGTTCTGAAATTTGGACTAAGCAATAAGAGCTCTCATGTTAGATTTTAGCTGAGGTGCAACATGGAAAAGGTAAAGCAAGAAAAAAAATTGTTATTTTTGTTGATACCTTCAGGTCACCCAACTGTTACTTGCAAAGCTATTTTTCCAATCACAGTTGTCATTTGTCTATTTCCAACGACATCCAGTGGAATCCTGGAGGATTCTCTGTTCGGGATAACTTACGGAGAGAGGACATGCTGGCAGTGCCCCGAAGAAACTGGTGTAAGCCATCGTCACTGTCACTGGAGCTGGCGATGCTGTTCCTCATTTCCAGCATGGAGATCTGTGTGCACAGGCTGAGCTGGTGTTCCAGCTTTTTGGCCTTCTACAAAGCAAAGGTTTAAGATTTCTGAGATCTCTGAGACTTAGGTCATGTATACCCTGTAAACAGCATTTATTTTTTCCTTGAAATAAAGAACTACCAGGTACATAGTAAGTGGCCAATAAATGTTAGCTATAACTTTTATTATAAGCTGTAACTACACATACGTTACAAAAATGTAATATACTCAGTGGCTTATTTATTAATCTAAAAGTAATAGGCACCACCTTGATTTGATAAAGGTCCTAGGCAAGAGAACTTAAAGAGAGCACACGCCCATGTGCACAGTTCTGGGAGAACGGTACTTATCACAGAAACCATGTTTTGCAATTTCTCTTCTGTCGTCATTATAATTTCCTTCTAAGCAGACGTGGGGAAATGAGGATCACATTGCAACCTGGAGAAGATGCCTACAGCTCTGAAATTCCTAACTGCACTGCCACAGGATCCTTCCCCTCCCTGTCTCGTCACTTATGGGTTTTCTGGGAGGGGGCTTGACCATGAGGATGTCCTAAACTGGAGGACACCAGTGTTAAAATGCCAACTTCCTGCTCACTGCAGTGACCAGTCAGCAGCCCCCCAGCTACCCTGCCCTCCTGGCCCCCTGTACCCCCCATCCCTCCCTCCAACTCATGTACTGTCTTCCTTAGATTGATTAAAAGACTCTTCATGAGAGACCAGCACCACATCACCACAAATGGAGGTCCCTGACATTTAGAGACACCTCACCAGATGATGACAAATATAATAATTACAAAATTTGTCCATCCTCTTGAGAAATGACATCCTCTTGAGAAATGACATCCCCGCTTTACTTAAAACATGATGAATTAATGAAAATTCAGAAAAATATGTATTGCATAAAGTAAGGTACGCTTCACTATACATCATTGTTTAATAAACACACTCATTAAAAAAAACCCCACTTACTTTATCATTTAAGGTGGGATCGTTCAATGAGTAGAGCTTATTTGTAATGTCTTTTCCTATAAGATACCTAAATATTTCATATAGAAATGGTTCTGATTCCAGAAAATAAGTTAATCTTTCTCTTGACCAGCATAAAAATCTGCAGTTATCATCTGCAATGATGGTGACCTGTCCGAGAAACAGACATAGGAAGGAAAAAGTATGTTTATGAATGATGGTACAATAATTTTGGTGAAAAGAAGAGTAGAATAATTTAGTGGATATTATTACAGCAATGATTTTTCATATTAGTTAAGTTAAAGCAAGATCTAGACACACAAACTTCTATAGCTATTATAAAATCATATTTAAAATCAGGTTAAAATCAAGAAATCTACAAACCAAAAGCAAATTCTCCAAGTTTTGTTGTTGTTCTGTTTTGTGAGGTCTGGTGTGAGGTATGGTGTGAGGTCTGGAGTAAAGTTTGTACTTATTTATTATATTAAGGGCAGGAATCTCCAAAACCAGACACATTTGGATTCAAGAAACACATCATCAGCTCTATGACTCCATAAAAAACTAATAGTCTGTACTAGACCAATGTTCCAATTAGACATAGAATTTATGGTTAAATATTTCCTTACATCCTGATGATTACAACAGAGGTTTAAGAATATGACTTCAGGCAACAGTACTGAGGTAAGATCCCTGAGGCAAGTTATAGATGAAAGACCTTCTGCCTTGCCAACCTTGCAAACACATCCTGGAGAAGCAGAAGACTGACTCCTGTGAACTGGTTTTAAAATCCAGGCTGTTAACTGAGGAATATGGCTAGTGAGGGTCCTCCTCTGGGTTCTTTTGTCACAGGTATTTCTTGAGTGTGACCTTTCAGGACTAGCCCCAGGTTACTGGAGACTCACACAGAGATCCCCCAGTTAGCTCAGGATTGGGAGACTATATCTTTTTCTAGAACATTGTTCCACAACAAAGTGGAAAATCCTGTAATTGTACCGCACAGAGCTCGAGATTTTTCAAATAACTTCTTTCTCCAGAGTGAGGGGTTATGCCCTCACAGCTCCGTGTCAGGAAGTCCTTCCTCGCACACAGGTCCCCTGTCATGAAGGAGTACTCTTCCGCTGAACTCCATGTGGCACTGAAATCACAGAACCCACACTCATCTGGGGACACATCTGTCTCCACCAGGCACTCTGAGGGCAGAGGCTGTGCAACTTCATGTCTGAACATCCAGCTCCCAACACAGAGTGGTGCTCAGTGTACATTTGTTACATGAAGGAAGTAACAAATGAACACAAGTACTGTTGAAGGCAAAGTCCATGTTTATATCCTCAGAGTTAAACCCAATGCCAGTCCAGGTAAATTCATGAAGGGTTTTTTAATTAACGTGAAATTGTTATCTGAGCCTCAGAGCACATGTTTCCAAAGGCACCATTTCCCCTTGGTTTGTCACAAAATTAAACATAGTTCTGAGGACAAGGGGGTATGCATGTCTCCTAAAAGAGAAAATGGAAAACCCAGCTTCGCAACTAATATCAATAGCCGAAAATTGACCTTTAGCAAATTACAGGGTTTGGCTACTTTAAAAAGTGGGTCAATATTCCTGGGGGAAAAAGTTTGTACTTATTTATTATATTAAGGGCAGGAATCTCCAAAACCAGACACATTTGGATTCAAGAAACGCATCATCAGCTCTATGACTCCATAAAAAACGAAATTCTACTCATTCTTTCAACACACGTCATGTACTTACTTTATACTAGACGCTGTTAAAGGCACTGACATTACAATGTGAACAAGGAGGACAAGAGCCTTGCCCTGGGAAGCTTACACTCTAGTGAAGGAACCTGATAATATGACACCCTTGGTGGTGTCATAATTGACAATTATGTCAAAACACAATAAATGTTTTGACAAATACAGAACAGGGGCAAGGGTAGAGACACTCCAGGGAATGACAGTTACACACACTGCCACTCAGTTTATACATTTATTGCACTTTTAAACATTTAGGTTTTTTAACATCTGTAAGTAAGTGCCTCAAAATTGCTTTTCAGATAGGCAAGTAATAGTCTTCCTCATTTTTCAGATGCCAAATGACAAGAACCAAAAAACATACTCATGAACACATGTTGACTAGTGGTAGAGTTGAGTACTTCTGACTTCCCACCCAGACATCTTTTCCCACTAGGCCAAACCCTACCTAATGTGTCCAATATTCAGCAACAGGATCACACTGAAAGTAATTTGACTAAGTGACCACCAGGTCAGCTCAGAGTCCATCAAGAGTTCCTCATACAAAGAACAGCTGAACACAATGTCATGAAGCCTACATTCTAGTGGAGGAAGCTGGTAGTAAGTAAAGACATCTGACTCCCTCACCCCCGTAAAAAATTTTCTTAAGAAGAGAAGTATAAGCTCGAGCCAGTACTGAGGAGTTCCCAGAAACACTAAGAGATGTGTAAATAAACATGAGGCCACTGAATAATATTCCACAGGAGTAATTCAAGAAAGGTGAGCACTGGGACTCACTACAGCACAGCCCTGTAACCAAGCACTGAAGAAAGGGTTAGGAGTTGGAGGTTCCTCCGTTTGGCAAAGAGGTCATCCGTGGACAAGTAAGGTGTGATGCCGTAAGAAGTTAGAGGAGCTGGAAGTCATCCAGGAAAAGAAAAAGGAATCGTACCTAGGTGACATACAATGCATTTGACTTCTTTTCAACCATTCCAACAAACTCGAGTTTCCTCAGAGGCAAAGATAATTCTGATACTATTGTTTGCTTAGCAAATACATATTTTATTGATGGTTGAAAAATACTTTAAACCTGTGCAAATTATTACTAAATTTAGATTTAACAACAGGATTCAAATAATAAGCTATACCTACAGTTTGTGTGAGTATCTTGCAAGTCCTTAAGTGCGGGCATTTGATTGGAAGTACGTGGCTTTTAGCATATTGACGGAGGTCATTTTACACAATGGCTAATGCTTCATTTCTGCCAAGTAGACATTTGTGTTTAATGACTTCCTGTCACAACAGCCAAGTAAAACATATTTTAATGAGGAATTTCTATAAAGCAATATAAGAATTTTTAAAGCTTCCGTAAAATAAATTCGCTTGTCAAGTCATTAGGATACCTCAAGAGTGCCATGCTTCAGTTCTGGGGAAGGATTTTATTGAAGACATAAAAGCAAGCATGGCAATGGGACATACCAAAGGATTTCTTTCAGGGAGAGCAGGGGACGAAGTGTTTGCATCAGGTTTGCCTTGATTACGTCAAGGCATTAGGCCTGTCCCTCCCTTTAGATTTTACACCCTCACAGAATGGGAAGACATTACACAGGAACAAGGGTGTCTCAGGGAATTGCCACATGTGTCAGGATTGGAAACAGCTGTTCAAGAGTATGACTGCTTCACAGTCCTCAGGGGAGAATTTGTTATTTTTCTTCACGTATTTTATAACATTTCGCACAACAGGAACATGAAAATGTCCTAGGACTCATCTGTTCAACCAATGCTTAGAGTTCTCCTAAGCACTAGAATACAGCAGGGTCAAAGCTGGTAGATCAACGGGCTTCACAGCTTAGCCAAAAGATTTACTTAACACTAAGATACGGTCCGGTTTAAATACAGGTGAAAATTTGGGTGCCTGAGTGGCTCAGTGGGTTAAAGCCTCTGCTTTCGGCTCAGGTCATGGTCTCAGGGTCCTGGGATTGAGCCCAGCATTGGGCTCTCTGCTCAGCAGGGAGCCTGCTTCCCTTCCTCTCTCTCTCTCTGCCTGCCTCTCTGCCAACTTGTGATCTCTCTCTCTGTCAAATAAATAAATAAAGTCTTATAAATACAGGTGAAAATTTAGTGTTCATTGATTTCGGGAGGGCTGGGATCTCCAAGACATTCTTCTTCCCTTAAAACCAATAAAGCTTTGGTTTTCAGGCTTCTTAGCACAGGATATGCAACTGACCAGGGGAGAGCAACAGTGGGAGACAGAATATAAAAGATAAATGTGAAAAGGGCAAAGCTCACTTGACATAAAACAACTGCACGAAGAAGAAACCAAACACAAAAGACTACTTCTGCCTTCTGTAATAAAGATACCCAAGAGTCTCTCAAGAGTTCTAAGCAGCAACTTTGGTGGGTAAGGACCAAAACGGCACCTGTGAGTTCCAGCTCTGAATCTGTTTGTCAGCTCTATCCCTGTGCCTCTCATAATGGTCACATGTGCACCCAGACAACATCTGCTGTGCAAGCTTGAGAGGCAGTCACTGAGCCCACTTCCCTTTCTTTTCTCTTTCCACCCTACTCCTTAATTCATTAGCACCCCTACCAAAGAGGAATTTAAAGAAATAAAAATTCAAAGGTAGGAGCTCCTTGTCAGAACACTTTGAATTGTTCAGAATTAAAGAAAAGTGAAGTAGCAGGTACAAGCATGTAGGTGGAGGAGAGTGGGCACAGACACTGTCAAATGTCCCCTGCTATGGGCACAGGTGGTGACGTCAGAGCAGGCTCCATGTTTCCCTGGGGATCTTGCTTCAGAAAGAGGCACTGCATACTTGTACCCAGATGTGCAACAGCTGTTTTTACTCCTGAGTATCTGCCAATGGGAACATTTTGTAAACAATCAAAACACAAGCTCTCCCAAGGGTTTGCTTGGAGGGGGCCTGTTCCAACTGTGCAGGACAGAGGTTCCGCGATGCTAAAGCGGTGTTTATCCACTGGCCAATCAGAAGATGCCACACCACCTCCGTGCAAACAAAAGATGGCTGGTGTTGGAAAGGCTGAATAAATATCCTTCCCTAGCTACAGTACCTCGATCTTAGTCATGATTTTGGGATCTCCACAGCAATTATCAGGAACATTTCTCAACTCTCAAATCCCAATCCCTAGTCCCCAAGAAGAAACCAGCTCGTGGTAGGCTTTCCTTTTTGTTAACTTAATTAAACTATAATTTGATGTCCAGTGGAGAAGATAGCACGTGTTCATATCCCTGACCTCTCAGGTAGCACTGCTTCTAGAAACAAAGGGGGGTCTGTTTTCACTCCCTTCTCCAAATTCCAGTCTCTTTGGGGTTATACAGAGACTGAGTTATTGTGTAAAGTCCCTTGCTATTCTACATAGAGAAATGGATGCAAAAGATAAATGGGCTTTTGAAGAAGAAATTGTAAGGAGGGCAGGCCAAAGAAGGAGAGAGGAAGAGGGGTCTTGTACTAGTTTGTAGATGGTGGTGATGAAAGACACAGTAAGAACATAGGTCTCAGTGCATGGATGACCCTCTCAAACACAAGGTGAGAGTATAAATTCGAGAAGCCATGATATAGCATGAAATTTCCACTTCTGTATCTCAAGCTCAGCCAGCGTGGGAACAGTGATACCCCCTGTCAATGAACTTACATGAGACCTTGTAGTAAATACATGTAACTTTCGCAGGTTGTGCAATTATTCAGACCTGTTATTCAGGTGGCATAGGAGTGGGGCAGGGCCTCGACCATTGCATATAAACTCGATTAAACTCAACTGTATGTCTCTCAGTTTTCCCTTTTATCTCCATGTGGCCTCCCAAAGTGTATGTCGCCCAAAGTGAGACTGAGAAATAAGATGTATCATCAAGAAACACTGACATTTCCTCCCTGCGGTGATAACATCCCTTCTGTTCCGTTTCCTACTTACACACACTTACACTCACGCTCAGGATCTTCTCAGGATATTTCCTTATTGCTGTTTACCTGGAGGCTGAGACCAAAGGGAACTCTCCCCCATTTTCTTGGTTACTCTCCTATGTTAAGTGGGGAACAAAATAGGAGGGCTGGACACTTACAGAAAGAATCAAAACAAAGTGCCACACAATGGAGTGATTTTTAACCATGAAGAACTTCATTTTTTGTCCTTAAAGTAGTCATTAAATATAAAAGAGCGAAGTCATTAGTTTTTTCATAAGGATTAATTAAAGATGATCTCTAGGGCAAAGCCGGCTTCTGTTTTTTTCCCAGTAAAAGTAACCAATCACATGTTTTAGAACAACTGAATATCTACAATTGGCATTTTCCTTTCTTCCCATAATCAAAGCACTAGAGGTTTTCTACAAAAAAATTATAAAAATTCCAATAGACCAAAAGGAAGAAAATAAAAAAGCAGCCAAACTCACAACCCAGAAATAACAGTGTTAACACTACAGTCAAAGTAGTTTCCATCTTTCTAGTCCTCTTTTTATGCACGTAGCGGTACTATTCTTTTAAGTTTTATGAAAATGGGGTCATGCTGTATGTACCATATGGTAATCTCTTTTTTCAATAAATCACTTTTCTATCAGTATCTTTTGGATTTCAAATGAGACAAGAACTAGTTCCAATCTTCTGAAAATCATGACAAAACATACCTGGAATTTTTCACCTTTGTGCATCTGAGTTGATCTAAATTCAGGAGAATCTATAAAGGCACAGGGGTAAATGTTATGCAGAAAATGTCCTCGATAGGAAACCTTCATTCTGATAACAGAAATTAATATTAATAACACATACTATTTCACAAATAACATTCCGGTCTTTAATCTTATGTGTTGACATTTTGTACTGAAGTTTTAAAGACTCCATAGAGACAAACATAATTCTAAGCACAAATATTTACTTCAATATAAATTTCACCAACAAGAAAAAAAAAAAGACAGGTTCCACTACTGAGCAGACATGTGCCTTCCCATGGTGTCACTACCCATATAGCTAGAGTAACCATAAATTTATTACTCAAAATCAGATACTTTTGAGAAGGAAAGGGTTGATATTAATAATTATGCTGAAACAGTATATACTGACTCTCTCCCCAGAAGGCTGATGTTCCTACAAGTTATATTTTTGTGATATTCAAAAAATAAAGAAATCACTTGGGAAACAAGCACATGCTTGGAAGTTTAATGCCTAACTAAACCTACTTCAATGTTGACTCATTAACTTAAAGGGAAAAAAGAAAAAAACGGTCAATAAAGATTCAAAATGTTCACAGGTGGAAATCCTAACATCCACAAGATTCCACGTGGTCAGTTCTATATAACTCTAACCTGTTGCTCTGTACTATTCTAAAATGCAGTCGTAAAATGGGATTTCACCACCAACAAACTCTGTGACCTGAAGATCTGCATCGTTCCCTTCCAGTCATTCCCTCCTCTGGGGGACATGAGAAGACTCCAGGCCCACTGGGAATTTCAATTTCCAGAGAACACTTACTTCCCCTTCAGAAGGATACTCAGACGGTCATCGACTGAGGTTTTATCCTCTGCAGCATACGTCTGGCCCTTTTTTAAGGTTTGGATCATGCAAAACTGGCCGGTTAATCTTCTGAACAGATCTGGAGGCACACGGAGTGGTTCGAACAGTCGGCGGTAGATGCCACTGAGTTCCTTCTCAATCTTTACCTGAAATGCAGCAATGACCAGATGCTGCCATAACACAGCCACAGCGGAGCACTGGCTTCTGCCATCTCGACACGGGTTTGAGAAGAAACAGATCTGCAACACGCACCATGGCCCTTCTGCATTTCGCTCAATGGACTCATACACAGACAGGAAGCAGTGGCATAAGCTTAGATGCTCAAAGGGCACTTTTGCATTTAAACAACTCCAAGAGCATATGGAAAAGATTTGCACTATTGATCACATCTCTTCCCATGCACTGTAGAGCAGCTGTGGACGTTCTGAATGTTAACCGCAACACAGACCTTTCCAATCTTAGCATTTCCTTAAAATAACACGGAACCATTTTGTCTTTATAACAATTTTGTTTCACAGAAATAAATTTCATGAACTTTTCAATGTTATTGCAAAACATTAACACATAAAATAGGGATCAACTTGGGAAAGATCTATGAAAATACATGCATTAAGCATTTTGCCTATTTTAAGTATTGTTTAATGCATCACAGTAGGAAAACGAACATTCACAGCTGTGATCATTGCTTCTGATTTATTTATTCTGAGGCCAAGCAAAGAGAGTAAAAGGTTTTGGTGCAGCAATTCTTCTTAAAGTAAAATACTCTGTAGAACGAGAGCCCGCCGAATTAAGTCTGGCTGTTGGAGGAAGGGAAAAGCAAAATGGCTGAATCACCTCTGCTGTTAGAGAAGACCCAGATCACATGCCATACTGGGGCCCAGCATTAGTCTGGGAAAACTGGAGAGCACGTGAATGAACTTTGGGATTCAAAAGATCATCTGTCCCAATGAAATCCACGACAGCCACACTATAAAGTTTATAGATCCACATAATGATAGCCACTCAGATGTCACTACAGCCTTTGCGATGCTCTTGCCATGTTCATTTTAACAAAGAGCCAGCATTGATATTTTTCAAGAAAGTAGGCTTATAATACAAGAAGAAACAAAAACACAGATACTGTGTGAGTGTTTTACCTGATGCTACTGCCATCACCACATCAGCAACTTCTAAACCTATGTTCAGAGCTTGGGGCTCCAGCAAGTTCTGATAGAAATTATAATCCTCATTATCACTACCATCTACCTCCTCTACCTCAGAGTTCTAGTAATGAGGGTTTAAAATAGTTTATTCACAAATATGTCCCACTTTCGAGATACACACTAGTCTATGTGGCCTAGTAATACACATAGGAACTGAATATATTGACTGAAGTTCATAATCTGCTCATTCTGCAAGTCTTAGCTCAAGTCCCAATTCCTTCATGAAGCCTTCTTAATTCTTCTTGTGAAAGCTATCACTCATCAAATGTTTTTCTGAGCACTTGTTATGTGATAATCATGGCTGACAGGAATTCGGAAAACAACAGTAAGGTGGTAGATGATACTGTTATTTCCAAGTAATTGCTTCTCCCATCCCTGGTGAAAGGATTATCCATTCCCTTACCCCAGCCCATTCCCACACTATCACTCTTGCCCCTTTTGTTTGCTTTAGCCAATGGAGTGTGAGTAAAAGTGATGTATGTTCCTTCTGTGCAGAAGTTTTAAGAGACACTGGGTCTTTCTCTGTTGTTCTCTTGTACTTTTTTCTCTGCCATGATAACACATGTCTCAACAGAAGCTTCTGCTTCAGCAGAGACCCTGGAATGAAGACACAGCCCAGAAGCACAGCTGACACACAATTGCTAGAGTCCACGTATAAGATGGGTGAGAGAAAGGACCTGTCACTGAGATTTTCAAGTTGTTTATGACACAGGGGAACCTAGAGAGAACTCATACAGTAAGCAAAATGGACTGGGTTGCAATGTTTGAGGTTACACTCTAGTAGAATGCCTATTACTTGTATCATCTATATCATTCAAGCGATCATTTCCTGTGAAATGTCTTGTTTTCTAATAGTTTTCTGTGCACATGTCTGGCACTGAACATGAGGACAGGAGCAGTATCTTACCTTACTTAATAATTATGTGTACTTTGAACCATTAGTAAACAATGTAGGGAGTGATTTCTAGAAGCCACACTGCTTTCTTATCCTATTTACATCTTTTGGTTCTTGGAATGACCAAGGAAACACAACAAGATGTTGAGAAAAAAGTTAAATATTAGTGTTTTGGCAACACCCTCCCAAAATGATGATTTTCTTAAATGAATATTTTGGGCATAATGTAATGAAAAAAATAAAGTCATTACATTTACAAAATAGCAGGAACTATTTGTAAATCATTAGTATGTTCAAGGAAGTTGCCCATGAGTAATTAATTTTACAGCTGGGCAAAGATATTTCTAAGTGACATTTAAAAATCAATAGACAAAAGAAATAATGAGTTATATGACAAAAAATGTTCTCTCATGTGTAAGTTGCCTTAATGATGTAAAAAGTTTTAAAAAACTCTTTTGTAGGGGTGTCTGGGTAGCAGAGTTGGTTGAGTACCCAACCCTTGGATTTGGCTCAGGTCGTGACCTTGGGGTTGTGGGATGAAGCCCTGTGTGGGCCCTCTGCTGAGTGCGGAGTCTGCCTGAGACTCTCTCCCTCTGCCCTTCCTGCCTGCTCTCTCTCTCTAAAATAAATACATGCATCTTTTAAAAAAGACTCATTTGTAGAACAAAGTTCATGGGATTCAAATATTTCCCTTTCATACATATACGAACACAATCGAAGAAATGATACTAAGGGGATTAAAGTGTTAAATGTTCATTTTCAAGTCTGAACAAAGCACTTTAAAAGCTTTTTGGCCTTAAAAATCTCTTCCTTTAAAATCTCCTCCACATTAATTTTAGTAATTACCGGTCTTTTCTTGTACAAAAGATATGACAGATGCAAAATGTTGACACCCAGGAATACGGAGTTCCAGATCATGATATCCAAGGCACATCGGTAGAGAGTGGCCCAGACAATATAAAGGGTACATCCTGTTGAGTAACAAAGTCAATGTGTTAGAAGTCTGCAATAGCATCAGGATGTAGCTTAATACATTTGATATCCTCTGCATATTAAAAAAACCAAACACATTTTAGAAATACTTAAGCCAGGGGCACCTGGGTGGCTCAGTCAGTTAAGTATGATTTTGGCTCATGTCATGATCTCACCGTCCTGAGATCAAGCCACCCCTGTACCCTCCCACCTCTGAACTTCCCCCCACCTCCCTTCCACACTAGGCTAGGCCTTGCTTGGAAGCCCATCTTTCTCTCTCTCCCTCTCCCTCTGCCCTTCATCCTGCTTGTGCATACACACACGTCTGCATTCTCTTTCTCGGTCTCTTAAAAAAAAAAAGAAACACCTAAGCCAAGCATTACATTAAGTTCCATTTTGTTTTTTTGTCTTATTACTTCAAAAGAAAAACATGTTTTGTTGCAGAAAATTTATGTAGAAAATATTTTTTATAGGAGAAAAACCCCCCACAATTCTACTACTGTTGATACCTAATACTTCCTTACAGTCTTGATGCATTTTTACCTGATGGCAAACCTACGGTATACAAAATTTTAAAACCCACTCTCTTACTTCTTTTACTTATTGTGGTAATCTCCCTATTTTGTAAAAACTCTTCATATACATAGTTTTTAATGACTGTAACTGATTAAACCCTAATTTATCTAACCATTTCCCAACTGGTAAATGGATGAGATTTTTTGCATGTAATTTTTGATACATCACCAAAACACCTTTATACATTAAGAATTAATGTTTTTCTGACTATTTCTTTAGGGTGGATTACCTGACAGTAAGTCAAGGAAATGAACTTTATAGCTTTTGATGAGACTGAAGAATTTTTTCCCAAAGGTATATAGATATTTGTAATCCTACTAGTTGGGAATGCCACTATCAAGTTCTTAATATTATAAAATTTGAAAGCTCTTAATTTAATACTGAGGTTTTATTTTGTTTTGCATTTCCATGATCATTGGTGAGCCTGCATATTTTACCAAGATTTTCTACCATTTGAATTTTTCATTTGATGATTTTCCATTCACCTCTGGAAATCTTCTTGCTTTTTTTTTTTTTTTTTTTTTTATCAATTCTCTCACTTTAGGAAAAATGTCCCAGTTTCTTTTGATCCATTTATGGTGGGGGAGTCCTTATATATTTTTAACTTATAATAAAATGATCAATATGATACAAATATATCAACTATATATGCACATAAAAGCTAACCTCCCACATTAAAAACTTATCCATTTGCAATTTTTATTTCATCAGAATGATCTGGGGCATCTGAGTAGACCAAAATGTAAAACTTCATAAGTTTTTAAAATAACATTTCATAGCAAATTTTGTGGAATTTTAAAAATTATTACTTAAAGAGGATAGGGAAAAATAATGCTTCGACTGACTGGGAACACGAGGACCTGAATTATAGTCCTGGTTTGGCCACATTCTCGCAGTCTTAATTTTGGATGAGTAATTTAAATTCTCCAGGTTTCTTCTTGGTCAGATTAGATGATCTCCTTGGTCCATCCTACCTCTAAAACTGTGTCTTAAAATTTATAATTAGCGGAGTGCCTGGGTGGCTCAGTCGGTGAAGTGTCTGCCTTCGGCTCAGGTCATGATCTTGGGATCCTGGGATCGGGTCCTCCTTGAGCTCCCTGCTCAACGGGGAGTCTGATTCTCCCTCTGCCATTGCCCCTCCCCTGCTCCTGCTCCTGTGCACGTGTGTGTTCTCTCTCTCTCTCTCTCTCTCTCTCAAATAAATAAAATCTTTAAAAAATTTATAATTAGCCTTTGCCTTTTCATGGGGTGTGGCTTGGTTTTGCTTAGTTTTTCATTCAACACTCTGTAATGCCTGCTGCAATCCCTGCCTTACTCAGAGGTAACACAGAAATCCATAAACTACCATCTCGCTTCCCTTCCAGCCCTTTATCTATCTATCCATCTATCTATCTACTTATTTATTCATTTTGAGTATAATTGAAACATAATGTTACTTTAATTTCAGGTGTATAACCCACGCATTCAACTTCTCTCTACATTATGCTAAGCTCACCACAAGTGCAGCTCCCATCTGTCACCACATAACGCTATTATAGTTATCACTGACTATTCCCTATGCTGTGCCTTTTATTCCCATAACTTATTCATTCCATAACTGGAAGCCTGTCTCTCACTTCCAGGCTTGACTTTGACCATTCCTTGTAATTCTTCATGTATCCCAGGCATAATGAGCTACTCTCCATCCTCCCTCATTATGCTGAATTTCCCTCTCCTCTGTGCCTTTTACCTGGATACCGTACACACTCACACTTGGAGAAATCCTGTTCAGCTTCCAAAAGTCAGCTCCAGTGTCATCTCCTCAGCGTGACCTTGTTCCACCTTCCTGCTGGGCCTGTCACCCTCTCCATTTCTCCCTGGCCCTGGGTGCACACCGACAACATAGCATCTAGCATCTCAACATGACTGCCCATCTGTTTCTCTCCAGCCCCCCCGAAAAGTATCCTGTTCAAAGATGGACCCTGCCTTCTTCAGTCCTTTTTTTTTTTTTTTTAAATATTTTATTTATTTATTCGACACGGAGAGCCAGCGGGAGGGTGGGGCAGAGAGCACAAGGAGGGAGAATGGCAGGCAGGGGAGAATCTGGCTCCCCGCTGAGCAAGGAGCCCAATGCAGGGCTCGATCCCCGGATCCTGGGATCATGACCTGAGCTGAAGGCAGACACTTAACAGACTGAGTCACCCAGGCTCCCCTTCCTTCTTCAGTCTTTGCCTGAGAACTTACAGGTGCTCAAAAATATACCTGAATACATAAACCACCAAAGAAACAATCACATAGAGAGTAATTTGTAAAGAATCACTGGCTAAAATAATTCATTCAATTGTTCTGGCATTTTGATGTGAATCCATTTGATGTGCTTCATCAGGATTACTGGAGCCCTCAAAAAGTTTTCCTTGACTACTGTGTCTGGGAAATTGCTTTTGTTCCCAGTGTCACATTATGGGCCATAAGAAACCTACTGAAACAACAGTGGTTAAGACTGCATAGGGCTTACCATGTGCCAGGCGCTATTAGAAGTCAAATATCGCACATATGCATGTGTACACATGCATGCGCACGCACACACACACACACACACACACACACACTCACTTAATTCGTACAACAACCCCAAGAGGTGGTATTATTTTTGCGCTCCTTTGACACATGGGAAAACTGAGGAGCAGAAAGTTTCAATCATCTGCCCCAGTTACACAGTTGGCAAGTGGTAGAACCAGGATTTGGATCACACACTTAGACATACAAATGGATTTTTTGATATCTAGAAAATCTAAACAATATAGAAAACACACACGGTCTTACCTAAAATAAATAAGGGCATGTAAAGGCCTATGTTATGGATTACTTGATTGACATGCTGCCAACTTGCTGACAGAGACCTGTATTTTTGGTATGCTACAGACAAGAGATGCCCTGAAGCCCCCAACAGAAAGCCCATCGAATGCCAGTTCCAGAGAAGTTACAAAGGTCTCGATTAGGAATCTTACCTATAGATAACATTCCCCTAAGGAGTATCATATGAAGGTGAAGGGTGGTTGGAATAACCAACCCAATCGTGAAAAAAATATTTGCTACATGAAAAACGAGGTGATGTATCTCTCTCCAGTTTTCGCATGTGGTCTCATTGGAAGGCACAGGTATGATCCTTTCTAACTCAGGTGTAAAACCTATTGCAATCGATTCTGTCAATGGGCTGGACTTGGTATAATTCATCTTGAAAATCCCTGTAAAAACAAAGACACAAAAGGACAATCATAAAAATGGCAGCTGTCTCTTTCTATCCCGATATGTTTTGTATCAAAATGATTTCTGTGAACTAAATGTTGGTAGACAGACTTTTCTGGTGCTTAAGAATTAGAACCAGGTTCGACTCCAACCAGTCACATATTAAGTATTACTACTTTATCTGTTAAATGATGATAGTAATACCTCATTTGACTTTCTAATGAAATGAAATGAAATAAAATATATAAAATATTTAGCATAGTATACAACTATTCACTAATATATATATCTATATAGACATACATGGTGGGGGAGAGAGGAATGAGAAATTAATGAGTCTAAAAGACAACCACCAATGTTCATAAGCCACAGCAATTACAAAGTCTTCCATCACATTCCCACTATGACACTGAATCCAAACACAGAAAAAATAAGAAAAACTGATTATTTAAGTACGTCAAAAAAATTAACCTCACATTTACTACTTGAAGGTTTAGTATATTTAGAAGGCTCTAGTTATATACTGTCATTAGATCATTGCATCATAGACATATACATTCTATATTATCATATATACACATAATAAATACATTACTAATCATTTATATATACACAGGGAGATATAAAATTAACTCTTCCTTTCATTGTCTAATTTAAATCTATACTTTCGTTCCCATAAAAACTCCACTAGGTAGCAATGTTACAAATTACAAAGTAGTAAACTTGTGGTTTACTTATATGTAGGAGAGGTAATGAATATATGTTCAACTATTTCATATTAAAATCTGTAGCAACTACAGTTCAAAGAGTACACATTTTGCACATGCTTACCTAAACCTTAACACAAAGTGGCACCATTTCCTAACTAAATTACCTGTCCTCCATCTCTGGTACTTAAAAAACTCTTTCTATTATTAATTATACAAATTGGTCCCTGACAAAAACCATGTAGGTTTTCAGATTATATGAATTATTCTGTTTCAGAAAAAGAAATCCAAATGGGGACAAAAAATATCTTTAAATTTAATCTAATAATGTCTTTCCATAATAAGATCACACAGTTAACTTACTTTTCTATTCATCCCCCCCCCACCATATCAAAGTAAAGGTTTTAAGTGGTAGAATAATTGGTACAGATTGGGCATTTTGAAAGGATATTATTATTAGACAAATCCAAAAGAATTCTACATCTCTTAAGATGATAAAAACATTTATGCATTACAAACTGTGAGTGAGATGGTCAAGGCAATTAAAGTTCTCTTCATATAATTCTGAAATAGTTCATAAATATAAGATAAATAGTTGACATAGATATTGATTTTCCGAAACAAGGAAAGAAACTACATAAATTCAGCTACTTTCCAAATTTTTAAATCAATAAAACTATAAGCCTATTGGGGTGAGAGGTATCATTATTTGAATAACTCCATTTATGCAAAGTTTGCTCTCAAGGACCAAATGAGAATTAATCCTATAATTTCTGCAGGAGGGAGAATGATATTCAAGGACCTCTCTCACTCATAAACTAGTGTCCGTGTCAGCTTATGCATTAGCATTACCTAAACTAACTACATTTCTATGGCATTTTAGAATGTGTCCTATTTGCTTTTCTAACTATCCTGTGTTCTCTATGAGGCACAGGCAATGTCATAGCCATCTATGTATACCCAAGGCCTACACTCTGCAGAGAATGCTAGAGTTGAAAGCCATACGGAAGGGACACAGACACGACAAACATTTTTAGAAGTCACTTTCAGTCTCCCCAAACTTTAGTAGTAAAGACAGGAAAGTGCCCAGCATTCCTGGGACTAAGAAAGTCAGTTTCTAGACCAAAAGCCCAGGGGGAGCCACGCAAATCAAGGAAAGTGACTTCCACTCCTTGTGTCTGCTTCTTCCTGGGAATAGAGGTGGTAGGACTAGATGGTCTTTGAAACCCCTTCAAGTTTTAATAGCTTGAGGCTCTAATACATATATATATAATAAGTTCATATATATTCCACCCAATGGCACCAGTATTGCCAACTATTCCACTCTAGCTCAATATCAGGCTTTTTATTAAAGGTTCTTCAAGTGGCACTAAAGGTACCAACATCTGCTCTAAGAGAAATGAGGGGAAAACCACAATCTACTGACACAAGAACCAGGGAAATAGCAATAGGAATCTTTAAGAGGTGGGATCATCCTACAACATATTTTGATGAACCACACCTTATTAAGGGTATAAGTATTTAAATACATATCTATTTTATTTTCTATATACATTTAGCTTGTAGAATAGCTAACACTGTATAATACATTTATTATATAATTTATTATTTATTTGTATATCTATTATTTATCTATGTGGATTATCTCCATGCCAATTTTGAAATGCCAGTTACCTATGGCCAATAATCCTGACTGGATCTTACAAGTTTCAGCTCCCTTTGATCACTTTCAATGGATTTAAGTCGTTTACACTGAACTATCTTTATACAGACAGTGAGTCTAAGGAGGAAGGCTAGACTAAAAAACTGGTTAACGCTCAGGTTAATTTTGACTGAATCAAGAGAAATTTTCGTTCCATTAGTTCTTCAGAGTCTAATTCTTTTAATTACCTAGTCTCGCAAAGTCCCGTTTATCTATTTGTTTCCAAATAGGTGTCTGAAGGATTAAATAGCTACACGGTGAAACTAACATTAACCCTTTACCAAATTACAAAAATGAAAAGGCAGCAATGAGCAAAAGTCCTGCTGGCAGACTTGATTCATTCTGTAAATCGGCCCAAAGCTTCGCTTCTCCGCGGAATGGCAAAGGGCATGACGTTGCCAAGAGTCTTTTCGCACTTATTCTTGTTTCAAAGCAAGCAGTTTCTGGGACGTGTCTGGCCAACAACACGTTTCCCAAAGCCTCAGAAACCAGGGCGCGGGCGGGCGGCGAGGTTCACGGGGTCCCCAGCCATCCGTTCTCCCCAGGGAACCCGCTCACCTCGCTCCTTAAAAGATGATCAGTGTCTAGTATTGTTGCCCTTGACCGGAAGACTCGGGCCATGAGGGGTCTGCGGTGAGCCCCGTGCAGCTCCTGGCAATCCCAGCGCCCGCCCTGGGCAGGCCACACAGTGCGCCGCGCTGCGCGCAGCCTCCGCAGGAGCCCCGGGCGGCCCTACAGCGGGCGAGGTGGAGCCTTAGCGGTTTAGGGGCCAGGAGCCCCCGGCGTCCAGCCAGACGAGGAGATGCCGAGCCCACCAAGGGCTTGCCCCAGGCAGAGCGCGGGAACGAGCCCCCAAGTGGGGCTGGAGCGCCCGAAGACGCTGGCGCTCCCAGACCGGTGCTGCAGCTGCAGACGCCTGAGGGTCTAGGACGTGGACCCCAGACACGGGAGGAAGGCGGCTTCCAAGAACAGGGAAGCCTGCGAGGGCGACGGCTCGGCCAGGGAGGAGAGGGCAGGACTCCGGCCGCCGGGGCGCGAAGAACCCGCAGCCGCGGCGGGGCTGACAAAGTTGCACCCAGCGGAGCGGCGATCCAACTTTCGCTTCCCGATTTAGCTCCGGGAGCCCGAGGCTGCAAATAGCCGGGCGCGCGGGGGGAGCCGCCGGCAGCTACGCCTCCCGCTCCTTACCTGGCTTGTCCCTGGCACCGAACCCGGGAGGCGCTGGCCAAAGTTTGGGGCGACAGCGGCAGGGCGCGGGGACAGCGACGCGGCGGCTCGACGGGCGCCCCAGGCGAAAGCCTCCCCGGATCGCGGGTCCGGAGCCTCCTTGGCCCGTGCCGGGTCCCCGCGCCGGCAGCGGCTTTGACTAAAATAGGCATCGCGACAGTGGCTGCCCGGGCTGGGGCCGCACCGCGCAGGCGCCCGCCGCCCCGGCGCCCCCCGGCGGGCGGAGCCCCGGGCCTCGGCGCGCCTCGAGGCCCTGCTGCTCTGGCGCGACCGCCGCGTCTGCACCGCGGTGATCAGTTTGAAACACCCGCTTTTTTCTTTCCCCGTTTCCTCTCTACTTCTCGATTCTGTCCTTGTTTGGGCATGGGTGGGGGGCGGGCAACATCCTAGGACCCGCGTCGTTGGTGGCTCCTCTCCATGGGGCTAACTCCAGAGGTAGGACCCCGGCAGGGAAAGAAAGCAGGATAAGAATGAGAACTAGAATTTCATTCCCCTCAAAGTCGAAGGACCCACTCTCGTAACTCCTCTTTGGGACACCCGCTCGCCTCTCAGCACCAGCAGGAAGGGCCGGGAGAGCGCGCAGCTCCGCTTCGGAGCCCTTGCCGCGGAGGCTGGCTGGCTCGCACCGACGCAGGACACCACCCTCGGGAACCGGCTAGGGGTCGGAGGAAGCCCGCCCTGTGGCGGCTGGGCCGCGCGGGACGGACTTTTGACCCAAGCCCCGTTCGTTTTCAAAGAAGGAGGGCGCTTCTCCGAAATTTGCATTCGCATGGCGGTTCAGGGCCCTTCACTTTAAGCGAAGCTCCACCCGAAATTGCCAAGTGAATTTGGTAGGTTTGGGACCCTAAGTTGGAAACCGAGATACGAAAGTGTGCTCCAATCAATCTTTACTTTTCACAGAGGACACCTATTTGGGGTAAGAAATGCAGGGCGAATTAATGAAGAGATGGCTCTGGGGGGAAGGGCTGGAGGACAAAAGAGGAAGGAGATTAGATGGACATTCAGTTTACACTCGAAATGTCCCATCGTGGGATACAATTTGTGCCGCTTATTAGAGTATGAGTTTGATGGTGCGTGCCAAACATGATCCCAACACGAAAGAGACGACAGGTACATTACAAGGTGTGTACCCGCAAGTGCACACTTGCCAAGTCTCTCCAAAAAGAGGCAGGACAACACCGTGTTCAAGAACATGGGGCCTAAGGCCGGACAGGCTGGGTTTGAAACCGGCCTTGGGCACCAGCTAGCTGTGTGACCTTGGAAAGTTACTTAGCTTTTCTGTGCTTCTGTTTCCTCTTTTGTACCTTGGGGATGGTAATGACGATGATGATGATTACACCTGTGCCTCATTAGAGTGCTTTGAGGACTAGATTTAATCAATGCAAGAGGCTTAGAATGGGATGTTGTACGTAGTGAGTTCTATGTATATGAATATATATTATACTGATAAATCTTCTCTAACGTGTTTGAAATTTGTTATAACTACTCAAGGTTCATTTTCAAGGCTACTTCTTCAGAGTCTGTTTCTAGATACTCTGCCAGCCATTTGGTAGCTGCTGCTAAGTACATTTAAAGATGTAGATACAATAATATATATGCGCAAAGATTCTGCATGGATATGCATTGGAGAACGGCTTATAATAAAGAACACTGGAAATAACCTAAATTCTAACCATAGGCGAATAAGTAAGTTCTAGAACATTCAAACAACCTTGTTCTAAGCAGGAAAAGAAAAAAAAAAAAAGCTGTAGAGGGGCCGCTGTTTGGCTCAATCAGTAGAACCTGCCATTCTTGACTTTGCAATCAAGAGTTAGAGCCCTGTGTTGAGATTGGAGTCTACTTAAAAGTTTTTTGGAGAAATATTAGAAATATAATAATGTCAACTAATTATATAGAACAGAGGCTGGTGATCTATGGTCTAAAGGTCCAGCCCACTATCCATTTTTGCATAGCCCAAGAGCTAATACAACTTTTACATTTTTTATCCGTCAAAAAAAATCAAAAGAATAATATGTCATGATGTGTGAGTATTATATGAAATTCAAACTCAATGTCCACTGAGTTTATTTATTTTTTTTTAAGATCTTATTTATTTAAGAGAGAGACAAGCACGGGGAGAGGGAGAAGAAGACTCCCCTGTGAGCAGGAGCCTAATGCAGGGCTTGATCGCAGGATCTCAAGATCAGGACTGGAGCCTAAGGCAGACGCCCAACCTACTGAGCCACCCAGGTGCCCCATTTGTTCATTGAGTTTAATTGGAACCCAGCTATACTCACTCATTTATGGCTGCTTTTGTGCTCCAAAGGCAGCATGGAGGAGTTCCAACAGAAACCATATGCCCCAGTAAAGCCTAAAATAGTTACTTTCTAGTTCTTTACTATTGTCCTTTTATAATAGAGTATACTTTTGTCCTGGGTAGTGGTTTAGAAATATTAAGCCATTGAATCCTCACAATGAACCCTATGAAGAAATAATTACTACTATTATCACCATTTTATAAATGGGAAGCTGAGGAAACAGAGAGGCAGAGTGGTCTGCTCCAGGTCGCCCAGCTAAAGAGCTGATCCAGGATGCGAACCAGGCTGTCTAGTTCCAGAGCTCGTGCCTTTGTCCACTAGGTACAAGTTTCTGCTACCTTCTATTTCTAGCTACACTGCTTCCCACGGAGAGATGCTAAGTAGAAAAAGGCAAGTGACAGGGTGTGTGGAATATTAGAAATCATCCATGATAAGCTCTAAAATGTGTACCTTCCTTACCTCAGAGTGATGAGGTTGTAAATGATTTTTCTTCTTTTCTCCTTTCTTCCCTTCCTTCCTCCCTCTCTACCCTTCTTCCAACTCCTCCCACTCCTCCTCCTGCTTCTCCTTCTGCTAAACTTTCTACAATGATTGTATGTTACTTTTATAGTAATTTAAAAACATATTTATTAAAATAGTATATCCCAGGTTCTGGCTTTTGCAGATGGGAAGGCCAGACTCCAGAGGTACGGTTACAGTCAGCTGGTACAGGGCACACTCATTCCTTACCTAGCAGAATAGTATATCCCAGGTTCTGGCTTTTGCAGATGGGAAGGCCAGACTCCAGAGGTACGGTTACAGTCAGCTGGTACAGGGCACACTCATTCCTTACCTAGCAGAATAAGATGCCTGTAAGGTCTATACATCATATAAAGATTGTATATTTTTATAAAAGAGTAGTGGATTCAAAATCCTAAGACTTGAGAACTGGCATTTGATAGAGTCTGTGTTTTCTCTGAGTATGTGTTTCATAGAAAGAAGAGACTGAACTAAATCTAAAAGTGTCACTATTCTGCACCTAAGGATCAAAACATAATTTAATATGTAAGTTTCTTATCACAGATGTATGAATAATAGTAGCTCTATAAAATTTAAGATAAGAATTTTAGACATAGAACTTGGTTTTGGAATGGCGTCTGCTCCCTTGTCTCCTCCTGCTTGTCATGGAGAGGTCAGACTGAAAGATTCTGAACACTATTTGGAAACTGATATCATGCAAGGAAGTAACTTTCACAGAAGTATAAAATGAAAAACATACATACAAGGGATAAATGACAAAATAAAGGCCAGCCTGTCTCCTCTGCAAAAACTCTGGCTAACATAACTTAAATGGACATAATTACTTCTACCTTTATTTCTTCATGGGCATCCTAGACTGCTTTTGCTATCTAGACAAAGCCTTGATGAAATTTCAAAGTTCAGATAGAGTGAGTTTTGGGAAAATAAAACAAGACGTCAGGGAGTCCCTGTTTTTAAAAGTATGTAGCATTATCTTTCATATCCATATCTGCCCATGGTTGACATCAGTGCAGTCTTTCTTATTTTATGGAGACCATAGCTTCTTCTGGTATGGTCTCTAGGTAGACAGTTCTGATCAAACATGGACTATTAAATGATGATTTAATTAGATTTTTTGTATACCTAAGTTCCTTGCATTAAATGTTTCATCAAATTTTTCATTGACCAGTTTGACAACCAATGTCGTTGACTTTTTAAATTTCTTTACCTTTCCTTTTTTAAAAAAAAATTAATAAAAGGGGAACCTGGGTGGCTCAGTTGGTTAAGCATCCAACTTGGTTTTGGCTCAGCTCATGATCTTAGGGTGGTGCGATCCAGCCCCAAGTGGGGCTCCGCGCTAAGCATGGAGTCTGCTTGAAGATTCTTTCCCCCTCCTTCTCCCTCACCTTCTGCTCTTCTCCCCACTGGCACGTGCAAGCGCTCTCTCTCTCAAATAAATAAATAAAATCTATTAAAATTTTAAAAAATAAAAAATTAATAAAAAATTAAAAATTAATAGACTTTGTTTTGTTAGAGCGGGTTTAGATTTATACATGATTGAGCAGATGGTCTAGGAAGTTTCTATATACCCCCTTCTCCCTTGCTCAGAGTTTCTCCTGTTATTAAGATCTTATATTAATGTGATATGTTTGTCACAATGGAGAACCACTGTTGATACATTATTATGAAAAAACTTACATTAGGGTTCAGCATTGTATAGTCCTATGGGTTTTGCCAAATGTATAATGTTGGGTATCCACCTGTGACATAGTAAGAAATATATGTATTTGGTGTTTTTTCCTAGTTCTGCTCACAGAGCTTCTAAAACCTTTATAATTTCTTGAGTGATGGGATGCTGGGGCACATTTTTTTCTAATATTCAGTGTTTGACCTTCAATTCCTGACATGGCACTCTGAAGCCTTTGTGATTTCCCAAGTGATGGGGATGATAGGAGCATCTTACACAGAGCTTCTAGACCCCCTTGGAATTTCCTTGGTGAGAAGAACATTTTTTGTTCTAATGAGATGACTCTGGGTGGGCTCCTGGTTAGTTTCTGGATAGGGCCTGATCACCAGAAAGACCAAAGCCGTGATTGGAAACTTGGAACTTCCAGCCACACCCTTCATCTACTGCTGAGGGGAGAGGGGCTGGGGACTGAATGAATAATTGATACTGCCTACATGATGAAGTATCACAAAAATCCCTAAATGAAGGAGTTTTATCCAGCTTGGGAGAGTGCATCCACCTACTGGGAAGGTGGCACAACCCAATTCCACAGGGACAGAAGTTCCTGCACTTCGGAGCCTTCTGGACCTTACCCCGTGTACTTCCTTATCTGGCTGTTCATTTGTATCCTTTATTATATCCTTTACATACCAGCAGATGTGTTTCCCTGTGTTCCGTGAGTTGTTATAGCAAATTGTCAAACCTGAGGACAAGGTCAAGGGAACCCCAATTTATAGCCAAGTCAGACAGAAGTGTGACCCTGGGGGCCCACTACTTGTGGTTGGCCCCTGTAGTAAGGAGGTACTCATGTGGAACTGAGACCCAACCTGAGGGTGTGCACGAACTCAGTCAGAATTGCATTGTAAGACACCCATTTGGCTGCTGGAGAGTTGGAGAATTGGTTAGTGTGGGAACTGCCCCACCCCCACCCCATTTGGTGTCTAGTGTTGTGAGGAGAGGAAATAGAGTTTTCTTTTAGTGACGTCAAGTACCCACCATTATAGTATCATAGCAAGGAGTTTCACTGCCCTAAACATCCCCTGTCCGCCATCTATTCATCCCTCTCTTTCCTCCCCTCCCTACCCCTGGCAATCACGGATATTTTTTACTGTCTCCATAGTTTTGCCTTTTCCAAAATGTCACACAGTTGGCATCATATAGAATATTGACTTTTCAGACTGGCTTCTTTCACTAAGATATATGCATTTACGTTTCCTCCATTTTTTTTTTCCTGAGTCTTGATAGCTCATTTTTAAAGTCACTGAATAATAGTCCATAGGATGGATATACACAGTTCACCCTTTTATGAACATCTTGGTTTCTTCCAGTGTGTGGTGATTATGAATAAATCTGCTATAAACGTTGGTGTGTGGGTTTTTGAGTGGACAAGTTTCCAACCCATTTCGGTAAATACCATGGACAGCAATTGTTAGATTGTGTAGTGGGACTATGCTAGCTTGGTAAGAAACTGCCATACGGCCTTCCAAAGTGGCTGTACCATTTTCCATTCCCACCACCAATGAGAGAGAGTTCCTGTTATTTCACATTCTTGCTAGTATTTGGTATTACGAATTTTTTTTCAATTTAGTCATTTTAATGACTAAATTTTTAATGACATTTAAACTGAGACAGTTGGTTATTTTGTTTAAAATAACTAAACAGGTTATACATTGAACAGATGTTTGTATCTTGGCTAAATAAAAAATGAGGAATGTCTCAAAGCAAAGGGATATGAAGCCCACAGTCTTTAGAAAAGTAATTAAAACAGCATCTATCTAAATATTTCTAAATTCATGGAGAAGCTCCATAAAAAATTTTGCATTACCACTGATTCATTAAAAAATGAGTTTTTAGGGGTGCCTGGGTGGCTCAGTCATTAAGCCTCTGCCTTCAGCTCAAGTCTTGTCCCAGGGTCCTGGAATTGAGCCTCTCATTGGGCTCCCTGCTCCTCAGGAAGCCTGCTTCTCCCTCTCCCACTCCCCCTACTTGTGTTCCCTCTCCCGCTGTGTCTCTCTCTGTCAAATAAATAAAATCTTAAAAAAATAAAAATGAGTTTTTACCCAAAGGGTAAAACTCCTAACTGAAAAGTGACTCAGAACTTTAAGAGGACAATGAATTATGAAGGCATTCAAAAGCGGGGTGGAGGGATTGGAATTAGCGGCTGGATTTGAACCATGGTTCTATATTTAAAAAGCTAGGTGAATTCAAATCATTTGTTAAACTCTTCTGGGCTTCACTCACTTGTCTATAAAATCAGGATAAGAATTCGTATTTGAAAGGATTATCTTGACCTTTAGAGACCATGTTTTTTAAAAAAATGTCTGGCATCAAGTTTTTGGTACATTAATTGGACATTTTTTCTATCCCCCTTACAGTGCTCTGCACATGGTACAGAATGAATAAAAATTATTAGAATTTCAGTCATCAAAATTCCCTAGTCTGGTGAAATAGTTGAAATATCTTATGAACACATGAAATAGCTAAGAGGTAGTTTTATTTTTTATGTATTTGCCTGTTGTAAACAACTGGACTCCAGCAGACCCAAGACTGATGTTTCAAACAAAATTTGTAAATTGCAGGACTTTGGCACATGCTAAAATTTCCAGCGGTTTGGGGTTTCCCTGGAGTAGCCAGAAATGAGATATTGGCTTCAAAAGCAAACTCATGAAATATGCAGTAGTATAGATTCTAGAAACCGGGCACTTGGCAGAGCTAAGGTGCGGTAATTTACCATTCTGGGGTTGGCGGAAACATGCACATGGTGACTATTATGTCAAAAACTAGAGGCCTGATAGTCCTTCTGTCTGTTCTCCCTCATGTAGCTTTCATTCTAAAGCAGAAGAGTTACATTTGTGAATTATGTGTTTTAAATATTGACAACAACAAACGAAGGTCCCAGATGAAGCGTGTAATAGGATTTCTTAATCTTTTAGGAAGTTGTTTCAAAGAGAATGAAGCTATTATAAGGAATTAAGCATGACAGAATTACAGTTTTTTAAAAAATGGGAAAAGATGGGCGCCTGGGTGGCTCAGTGGGTTAAGCCCCTGCCTTCAGCTCAGGTCATGATCCCAGAGTCCTGGGATCGAGTCCCACATCGGGCTCTCTGCTCAGCAGGGAGCCTGCTTCCCTTCCTCTCTCTCTGCCTGCCCCTCTGCCTACTTGTGATCTCTGTCAAATAAATAAAATCTTTAAAAAAAAATGGGAAAAGATGATCCGAGAAATAACTGAATTCACAATCAATTCCCGCAGACCCCTCAAACTGGGATTCCAGTTGGGTCCTCAAAACAAAACTGGGTGCTAGGGCCTGGGCAGGCACCCCCAGAAGACAGGTTCCAAAGTCTAGCTCCAACCACTGCGATGACCTCTCTTGTGTTTTGTTCTTTCCCTTTTGGGACTTTCTAGAAATTCACAGACCCTCAAACCCTGTCTACGAATCCCCAGTTAATCATATCTACTTGTAGAGAAGAGAAATGCAATAACCCGAGGAAGACAATTTAAAAGGTACTATTTTTTATTTTTTTAGTGTGTCAATAACTTCTTTATATGAGGCATTTGGTGGTTATAAAGGAAAAATTGTGAATGATAGAAAAATAACTTCTGGCAATTCTTGGTAACGCGTCGTCTAGGGTATAGATAAAATTCTGATGGACAGTGAAGCTGTGGGGTGACTTGGAATCTATACCTGGTGAAAGCAGAACTTCATAGAGTTTCTACTGAGCAGTGTCATTCTCTTGTGTAATTAATCCTCAAAAAGGGCTGGTCTTGGAGGTAAATGTGAGGTCTGATAATAGCCAGCCCAGTAATTGACATCAGCTTGAAACAAAAACCCAGAGCAACACATTATAAAGATGGAATAATAAAATAAAGTTGGGAATAATGACACTGCCAACCGGCATTAATTGATGTGCAAAAGCACTCAGAGTTCTCGGGAGAAAAGAATTATTTAAATGCAAATGATTACTACTACTACTACTACTTAAATTGTTGTAATAAATTCATGAAAATAAGACACCTCCTGAGCTTAATGCATATATAAAACCGAATAAAATATTTATGAGCCTGCTTCCAGCATTTTTATCATCTGGCCTAAAAAATGGCAAACAAGATGAAATATTTTTTTAGCCCAAGACCAAACCTATTTGGTATAATCTAGAACCACAAAATGGTTATGATGGTATTTGGCTTGAAAACCACCAAGAGTGCCACACACTTCTCTGGGAGAACAAGGTCGTGCTTTGACAAGGTAAGGGTTTTAGAATAATTGAGACTCCAAAGTCTGGGAAGAATTAGAAATACTTTGGGGAAGCACATGTTTGGATAGAACACGAATTTGGCTTTCATGCCCTGTACAAAACTCTTTGTACACAGTTCTCTGCCTGCCACAACTTAGGAATTTCTTGGTAACATCAACTACATACTTCAAGTTATCTGAAGAGAAGTGCAATGAATATATTATAAACTCAGAAAATGGCATCTAAAAGCAACAAAGCATTCCAAAGTGAGTTGGGAAATCTCACAGATGACTTCAGGTGACTGTTTTAATGAATAAATAATACTTCAGTACCTAGAAGATGTATGTGGAATAGCAAAAAAAATCTAGTAAAAAATATTGCTATTAATGACCATCTTAACATGAAATCATCAAAAATGCCTTGGTATTTGGTACTTACGTTATTAATGGTTAATGTATTGGTGTGTGATTCCCACACGTTTCAAAGTGAAATTACAGAAGTGGGATTCTCCGGAGCAGTTAATCTGTAACACTGTTATGGCTTTTATCACTTGCTGTCTTTTGCATATTTATGTACAGGTCTCTTTCTCCTTTTAAGTGGTTAGTTTCTGGGGGGTAGGAAGTGTGTTTGGTTTACCTTTCATATCTCCATGGTATTTAGCATGTGATTTGCATATATTTGGAACTCAGTAAATATTAGTGGATGGAATAATCGAGTGCATTTGTTTCAAGTACTGTTATTCTCCAATAGAAGAAACACTAAATATTTTTGAATTTGTTTTACAACTTAAGTTATTATGAATGGGGAAGTAACAGAAGAAATATATACCGACACGTTAACAGAAGTCAGGTTGGAATGGTGGAATTATTGTCTTTATTATTCACTTTAGTCCAGCTTACTTATAATGTGATCACATCATTTTTCTGATAAAAGGAATAAATAACAACGAAATGACACGTGATGTTCTAGATCACTTTATTAGAATTATGGTGGCTTCTCTTTCATAATAGTGACACCTTACTCCCCTACCCACCCTCATCCCTCCCACCCACCTCTCTTCCCTCCTCCCATCTAGCTGACTTGTGATGAACAGAAACAAGCTGGAAGAGATAGGTTTGGAAGGAAGGGAGGAGATGAAGATCTAAGCCTGAGATGTATTCATTCATTCATTCATTCATTTTTCATTCATTTAAAAACACGGAGTGGTCTGATGGTGAGAAATGCCTGGGGTCAGGGTGCAGTGGAGGAAGAATGCAGAGACCTCAGTGTCACAGCCACACTCTTGGGGCCATCAGCCCAGAACCCCAGAGACCAAGAGGCCAAGCAGCATTGCTGTCCATCCAGGGAGGACTCAGAAGACAGAGAGAGGCCAAAACACCTCTTCTCCTCTTCCATGAGGCCTTGTAAACTTGCCCTTGCCCCCAGAGCAAGGAGAGAAGCAGAAAGACTGACAGAATTATTTTAAATGATTGTTTAAAAGGGGAAGAAACTGTTCTTAAGTGTCAGGATCAAGTATTTTCTGCCATCACAGGTGAGAGGGTATGAGAACAGGATGAGATCACTAACAGGTTTTAAAAAGGTGTGTTTTGCACACGTTGGAGTGGTGTTTCCCCATTTCATATGTCCTGCACATTTTATTCATTTTTTAAAAAAATAATTTAATGAGTACTTGACCTCAGAGGAGGTCAAACTCTACAAACTACATTTCTGAGAAACATGAAATACAAAAACTGTTATATTATTTATCATTTAAAATAGAATTACTCTCAGGGGACACAATAATCCATCACATGTTTCCAACACAAAGAGACTTTAAGCTAAATCAGCTTGCAAATTTTCAACCCAGAGAATGATCTTGGAACCTGAAAACTAATAACTGTGCATTCTAAACAAATATTGCTGAAACTCAGTTCTACATCAGCAAAAGAGTGTGGCTTTGAAGTCACTTAAAGATAGAATAGTTCTGTATCATGCAGAAAAAATGATACCTAGAAAAAATATTATTACAGGTCTTTAATTTTATTTCATGAGAAAACTGCCAGTGGCACTGCATAGTCAAAGTCCAACTGGGAGGGAGAGTCAGTATTAAAATTCAGATATGGATTCAAGAACAGATGCAATTACTTTCCTTCGATTCAATAAATATTTACAAAGCAGCTACCATGTACCAGGCACTGTTCCCAAACAGATATAGACTAGTGGGGGAGTTTGAAAAAAAAATTCCTTTCCTCCGAAAAATAGATATTATGCTCATACATTGGCTAAACTTTGATCTCAGATGACCCGATTCCTACCCATAGTAATACCCTGTTCCTCACAAATGTCCACTTATACTGCACTGAAAAATATCTTTTGTATCTTGGAGACCTCACTGGCTACTATTTGAAGATGTTTCTGTTTACAAAGTTTCACCGTGCATGTAGTTTTATTCCATCTTTGAAAAGAGAGAGAAACAGCACTACAGGGGGACACTAAATTAATTTACTTGTAAGTTGGGGGGTGATGGCACATAAAGCTTGGTGGCCTGAGATAAGGAAGGCTTCTCAGTAAAATTTCTGGAGAGATCACAAATAAGACATGGAAATATCTGAAACGATAGGGGACAAATCCCAGGTTTAAAGAATTTATTTAAACGACCTCAAAGGGGGTGCTTGGGTGGCTTAGTCAGTTAAGCATCTGCCTTTGGCTCAGGTCAAGATCCCAGAGTCCTGGGATCAATCCCCACATCAGGCTCTCTGCTCAGCCGCTCAGCAGAGAGCCCGCTTCTTGCTCTGCCCTTCCCCCTACTCATGCTCTCTCTCTCCTCTCGAATTAAACAAACAAACAAACTGCTTCAGAGAAGCTGGGCCATGCTCTTTCATATAGCCATTTTAATAAGGTTACATTTAATTGCACATTTTACATATAAGCCTCATTTGAACTCAAGTGAGTTTCTGATGGTTCTGAAGAAGAAAGATTCATATTTAGATCCCCGCGCTGTCACCAACAAATTCAGCAGATGTATAATTAGCCTTTTGGCTTTGACTTTTCTTTTGGTTCAGATTGGGGGCATCTTAGCTCCCTTCAAGTCACTCAGCACCATGGTCCGTGTAGCGTGCAAAGTGCAAGCACACTGATTTGGAAGAACACGGTGAAATTGAGTGTCACCACTTACTGTAATCCAGCCTCTCTAATTTTTACCCATAAAGTGAGATTCTTTCAAGAAACAAGTAAAGGAAATAATATGTGGACATGCTTTGTAAACTATAAAGTATTAAATCAATGTAAGATTTTGCTTTGTGATTCTATAATTTGGGAGATAATTTTATATTTAATAAGAGTGATAATCACAGGTTAGATCATACAAAGCATCTCACATTTTATCAAGTGGGGCTAGAATCCTACTGTAAAAGTATGTAAAAACAAATAGTTTTGGAATCCTATGAATAAAATAAGATTACATTTATTAAGATCACTAAAGTGTAAATTGAAATAAAGAGAAAAATTATAGTTCAAGACACAAATAATCAGTTCTTCGGGGGGCAAAAGTTCCCTGTCTCTCTTTAATAGCTAGCAGGTTTTAAAACTAGTCAGATTTAGCATAATAATAAAACCTCAGATTAAATTGAAAATGTTACATGCAAATGTACAATCCCGCATTAAAATGATGGTAACACTCATAGATGACTAAGAGCTAAAGTAGTATTTCAGACTTGCAACATCTTTTCATTATTGTAAGATTTTTGAACTTGAAATCACACACAGTTCTATCAACTTGAACTTGTATTATAAGTTTATCTGATACTAATATTTATTTGTATTTTTTATTGATACGTAGGTATTCCATTTTAGTAGAAGGAAGAAAAATAAGGGAATTGGGCCCACTGATGGCCCACATTTCAGTAAGCTGTCATTTGCTAAAAAATATTAATTTGGGAGCAGCATTTCTGAAGGTTAATTTCTTCTATAACCATGTGTCCTATAGCAATGTGGAATCCAGTCAGTGCAACCCAATGCCACTTGTGTATTTATGTCCTTGGTCAAACCAGTAGTCTCAAGTACGTGGTGTATAATGTATCGCTGTTATAATTTGTATTGTCTGCTTAGTATGTTTTTCTTATGGCTCTTGCCAGCTAGACTGGGGGATTTCACTTAGTAACTGCTCTGTCAACTCAATTCTGTCCTTCTGCTTCTGTGCAGTGTAACAAAATGACATCCAAAGCTTATCCAGATGAGCTGAGAGCAACTGAATTGCCTTCTGCTCCTTTGTTGAAGGGGAGAGAAAATTCCTCAGCCCGTAAGTGCTGAGAGAGCATCACGGTATTCTTTATGGTGGATTAGTTTTAGCACCATGAGTTCCTTGAGGTGCAAAGTCCAGGGCAAATCTTCCTGGTGCTTTGTGTGGAGGTGAAATCAAGTTCAAAGGACAAGCTCTTGAGGGGAACGAGAAGCCTTCAAATATCCAACTGCAGTGAAGGTTAAGCAAACGGGGCCCGCAGCCTCCGGCAACTTGCCTAGGTAACTGGGGTGAGTGTTCATGGGCTCGCTTTAAGCCACTTCTTCCTTCCCACCACCCCCCGCCCCAGGCTCCTTCTCAGGGAAGGAATTTAGGACAGAAAATTACAGTCACCCCAGTTCTTTAAGTCATAAGGACAACTCTTGACCAGGATCAGCTTTGTGGGCATGCAAAGGGCCTCAGGCTTACAGAAGCCCTGCATTCAGTTGGTTCAGTGCTCTACTTTCCCCGTTTAAAATTCTTTGTACTTTTGAACAAGGTGCTTCATTTATTTATGCATGTACAGAGCTTGTGTACAAAGCCAGAAAACCATTTTAACACAAGGAAACAAACAGTCCCTCATCTTACTGCACTTTCACCAGTGATAAAGGAATCAAAGGGATTTAGGGCTGAAGACAATTAGGCTGAGATGAAAATGAGCCCAATTTTTAATAGAAATTAAATTTTAAGGGCACTGTGATATTGTGCTTCAGGGGTACTTTTTTTTTTTTGGTATCTGTGGTTTTTTTCTGTCTCAAGTGATCAGAGTATTTTGAGAGAGCAAACTGTGGTTTGCTAGACATTTCAAACCACACATACAGTGTGTGTACATGGAGGCTAGTAGAGGGATTTGATACTTTGGTATTGTTGTGGAAGTGAGAACACCTGGGTGCAAACCAAGGTGTTGGATGGTCGTGTGTCTGTTCTACAGAGGAGGGCTGCTGCCGGCCCTACGCACAAGTGGGAGGATGGTCAGGTTCATCTCCGTACCTCCTCTCTCAACATCCCTTTATCCTGTTCTGTTGGTACTCTTTCGTTGTCATCCTAAAAATGGTTAGATTTCTGGAAAATTTGTGCGTAAATTCTTCTGCTCCCTCTGCCAACATGATTTGAACCAAAAGTCTACATCCCATATTCTCTGTGGTTTGTTCTCGGTTGATTTTCCTGGTTAGAAAGCTCTCCCGTCAGGAACACCTGTGAAATTATTAGCTGGTACTAACTTAAGGTGTGCTGTCTCCTTAGGATTCTCTGTACTTTAATAGCTGAAGGCCTTCTGTTGTACCCAGCAGAGAGCTGCCATTGTGTCTGCTTGTGTAATAGCTGCCCATGATGGCCATGTGGGGCTGGGAGCCAACCTCTCCAACTACTCCTTTAGTTCGTGCTGAACTGGCTGAGTTCAGGAGCTCATCCAGACTAATGATTCAGACCTTGTCACACTGTCCCACTTGCAGCAGATGCTAATGTACAGAAAGATAATGTATGTTACATAACCCCAGTACTTCTTCCCCCACTCTTCTTGCTGACTTTGCTTCCTGGGTCACTGAGAAAAGAGAATCATGAGGAAACTTCCACAAGCTCCCAGTACATCTCTCATTTGCCAGCAACCACTCCCCCCATACTTTCTGCCTGCTCTTCTTCTTAATGATTGATTGTCCCTGTTCCTGTTTAAGTTCATTGGATCCCATCATCACTCACCTGCTCAAGGTCATCCCTCCAGCAATTCGCCCTTCTCTCCTGGATCATTCCCATCAGCATACAGACACATCATTATTTCCCTTATCTTACAACCAACCATGAAAAGCCTTTTCTCTCTTGACCCCACTTCCTGCTCAGGCTACTGTTCTTTCTATTAAACTTCACATCAACATTCCTCGAAAAGCTTACTTGTACTTGCTTTTCTAATTTCTTGCCTTTCCTTTCCCCTCAACCTGCTTTAGTCAAGTGTTTGTTCCCAATCACTGCACTAAAACTGTTCCTGTCAAGTTCACCACAGACCTCCATGCTGCTCAACCCCATGGTTTCTTCTCAGACTTTACAGCACCTGACCTGTCAGCCCCATTTGAGACGGTTCATCGCTCCCTTCTCCTTTAACACTTTCTTCACTTGACTTCCAGGACCTGACACTTCTGGTTTTCTTCCTACCTCACTAGCTGTCCCTTCTCTTGTCCTTTGCTGACTCTTCCGCATCTCCCTGTCCTCTTAACAATGGAGTGCTCCAAGGAAAGGTCCTCCCAATAGTTTTTCTTCTGAAACTACACTTTTTGCCTTGGCCATCTCATCTAGTCTCATGGCTTTAAAATATCATCTGTAGGTGACATACGCTCAAGTTTTTATCTCTAGCCCAGACTTTTCTCTTGAACTCTAGACTCATCCAACTATTTATTCTACTAAAGTGTCTAGTAGGCATTGTAGGTTTTACAGGCAAGATAAACACGACACCAGGCGAGGTAGGCACAAGGCAAGATTTATTAAAGGTGCCGTTGGGCGAGGTTCCGGGACTCTGGAGAGGAGTCGGGGAAGTCGCGCCGGGAGTGGGTTGGGGGAGTCTTTTTTATCTGGGTTAAGACAGGGCATAGGTTTACAAACATATAAAGTAGGGTATTTGGTGATCAGAGGGTATGGGGGAGTTCTGATGCTCCTGTTTCCTGCATAGGTATCGGGTTACTTATAGAGACGTGTCCTGGGCATACATCCTTTTGGTGGGAGAGTCAAGGGTTAAGGAGGGGGTGGGGCCTGGAAGATGGCGGCCCAGTGGTCATTTCTATTGTTCCTCCTGCATTCCTGAGCCTCCAACCCAACAAGCATCTCACACTTAACCCTCATCTCCCCTTCCAAGTCCACTCTTCTTGTTCCCCTTCCCCCACAGTGTGTTCTCACTAGGCTGACCATTGTGATAGTTGAATTTATTGAATAGGGTCAATCATCCACCTTCTATTTAAAACTCCCCAGTGGCTTCTGGTCACTCTCCGAATAAAAGCCAAAGTCCTTACAGTGAGCTACTGGGCCCCAGCCAATCTGCCCCAAATTCTCTTTGTCATTTCTCCCTAGTACTCATTCTGTTGTAGCCATGCTGCCTTCTAGCTGGTCCTGCTCAGACCTAAAGGCCTACCCATTTGCATTCTCTCTGCTCTCCCAGATTGCGCATTCCCCAGGTGTCTGCGTGGATTGCTCCTTTACTTCCCTCAGGTCTCTATTCAAAGGTTACCCTCATTCAGGCCTTCTTTGACCATCCTATTAAAATGACAATGCCCCATTCTACCCACGTCACTAATTAATCTCTCTCCCTCCATGGTGACATTCTTTTTAACTCCAGGTTTTTCTGTCTTATTTTATTATTGGTCTCTCTCACCCTGGAATGTAAGTTCTTTGAGGGATGGGATCTGTTACCTGAGGTATTACTAGTGCTCAGGACAGTACGTGGAGCCAAAGCAGGTGCTCAATACATATTGGTTAAATGTCTAATGATTTATCTTTCTACCAAGGAATGTGGCCTGCTCATGATCTCCAGAGAACCAGTTTTCTGAAGATAGGGATCAGATTGCCCATCTGTCTGGTAGCTCTTTTTTACGATGTCAAAGGGTCTCCCGTGTTTGTGTGGTGGGTAGAGCTTTCACTACGGGTCCCTTGCTGTCCAGTCAGACCATTCACACTTGCTCTTTCAGCCAACCGTGTGAGACTGAAACACTGTGCAATGTTTTTACTACTTGTTCCCGGGTATTCTTTTTACTCCGTAATTAATATACATCTTTGTCTTCCACGAAATGCCTCTTTTTAAAATGTTACTGAAAGATTGAGCTGATAAAGTATCTGTTGCAATAAAATAGCCTTCAAGATGGACATATCGTCTCTTGCATTTATTCTACTTTCTAGTCATAGTAAAAAACTTCACATTTAAAATAAATAACCGCTACCTACCACAGTAATCCACCTTGCTTTTGTCAGAGGTTGTGGCCAAAAGTCAGTTCTGGAAACACTGATGTGGACAGTCACAGCCCACTCTCATGCTGAGAGCACTTTCTGGCTGCTTCTTGAGAAGCATTGCCCAACTCAATAGGGCAGGACATCAGATTTGAATAGATCTGAGGAAATATTTGAGAACACAAAATTCCATTCTTCCAGTTCTGACACAGAAAAGGAGAAACTGCGCACAGTTATTCAGTTCCCCCCTCCGCATTTATTCCAATAAGAAATACAGAGAAATTTGTAAACTTTATTCACAATGCAGAAGTTGAAATGATTCAAACAGCTGGTGGTGGCATCTTGCCTCTGAGTTTGATTTATAAAATTAATACTGAGTGCAATTTTCTGTATTTCATTTGGAGAATGATGAGGAGGGCCTTTTCTATGATTATCAAACTTCCGACTCTGATATCACTTATCACAACCCCGTCTGGAATTCCGGAAATGTTCTGTCAGGGGTGATTTGCGTATTTTTGGACTTGACATTTGATAGAAGTTGGGTAACCGAATATCGTAGTGGTATGTTTTTCCTGTATATACCCTGTCATTCAAGGCATAGAGTTTATCTGCAATGTCACTGCCAATTAAAACTGAAAACAGGCGGGAGATGTAACGATGCTGAGCGAAGAGCAAATACAATTTCTTTCTCCTCCAAGACACATATCGACAATCAGTTTCTGCTGTGAGGGTTACCTAAAAAAAAGTGTAAGGCCACATAAAAAACAAAGATTAGGAAGCAACTAAAGTTCTGCCTCCCCCCGCCCTTTTTTTGCCCCTATTTTAAATGACTTTCACTTACTGATTTCTTAGGTTAAAAAAACTGACTCACAATATAGGGTAAAAATGGGGAGAAACTACAAAATGTCTTGGTAAATACATAATTTATAACATGAACAATCACAACGTTGTGCCCATTCCCAATTCATCTCTTTTCAAAATCTGGGTGGATGTATTTTTGTCTTTTACTGAAGTGAGAGCTACTTGATACTAAAAAATAATGAAGTTGGTGAATGTTAGGGAAGTATTTCCAAGTCAGTCCCAAAGACTGCAGACAAATATTTAATTCTAATCATTTCTGTAGCACAAAATGGAATTTATTTACCTATTCTGCATATGTATATGAATTTATAGTTGCATACACACACGTATGTTACATGTATTCATTCTAGGAAAACAATATACCATAGTAGAATCCAGCGAAGTAAGTATCTTTCGAAATTATCAGACACAGCAGCAGAGTAGTGATGGTAAGTTTAGCATTTTTTTTTTTTTTTGCTAGAAAACAACTGAAATCTATTAGCATTTTAAATCTTAAGAATCACTCATTTTTAGGGCGCCTGGGTGGCTCAGTGGGTTAAGCCTCTGCCTTCGGCTCAGGTCATGATCTCAGGGTCCTGGGATCGAGCCCTGCATCGGGCTCTCTGCTTGGCAGGGAGCCTGCTTCCCTCTCTCTCTGTGCCTGCCTCTCTGTCTACTTGTGATCTCTCTGTCAAATAAACAAATAAAATTAAAAAAAATATATTTAAAAAAAAAAAAAAGAATCACTCATTTTTGTAATAAGGGCAGACTTTTAAATTCTTGGTGTTTCTCTACACTGTGTCAGTGGCAGTGTTTTGTTTATAGTCAAATCTCAATTAATTATATTTTGCATATGTGCAGCTAAGCAAAGGAAAATTGAAGGGCATCTTTTGTGGACTCTTTCTGCCATATACAAAACCCGTTCTTTTTCTTGTCACTGGCCCTCCACAGACACAGTAATCAGCAAGAGAACTGGGAAGTCAATGCATGCTGCAAAGTACATTCCAAAGTTGAATATAAATCATTGCTCTGTCATCAGCTGCTTTATTTGTTTGCCTGTTTTTAAACAAACATCTGTTTGGAAGAGGCAGTGCTCACTCTGTAGTCCAGTTATCCCTTACCTGAAAGATGCCTTCCTCTGTGGGTCTCAGTGAGTCCCATTCAGGAGAATCCAAGAACTGGAAGGGGAAAATGTAATGCAGAAATTCGCCATCAACGGTCACTCTGATCCTACCCAAACACAAAGAACATTTGTGAGAGAAGGAGAAAGCAAGCCCATAACTGGAGGCAAGGGGGAGGGAGCAGTATTTTAGATCTCTGGTGGCCTTTGTGCTTTTAAAATTTTGTAGGCTAAAATATTAAATTCATACATTACAGTAAGTGACAAAATCTCCTGTAAGATTGAACATGTACTGATGTTCCTCACAGTTGGGATTCTAGAATATTGGGTGAAATTCATCAGATGGCGCATCAAGGTGTACATGGATGGTATGTGCCCATTTGTGTGGATTTATTATATTTCAAGATACTTCAAGACAAAGTTTCAATGCACTCAGATTTTAAATTAAGTAGGAAAACACTGCAGAATATAAAGGAGTATCACTGTAGATACCTCTGTTGACTAAATATTTAAGCTTTTAAAGACATTTAAACATTATTGTTTCTTCCCCCAAACCTTGTGTTTTTAAAATTTATATACCTACAAATATAAAAAATATATATGGTGCACCCCCCGCTTCTAGCAAGTGGGCAATTCTAGAATTTACTAAAAAATTGATCATTATAGAACTTAAATGTCCTCTATTACTTGAAAGAACGCCCCATCAGAGTCTTTTATTTAAAGTACTTTGGATGCCCACATTGAGTATTCTATTAATTGAAGCTGGCACCGTCCTGTTCTTGATGCTCAGTGACTAGCTTGGAAACAAATAGCATATCTGGACAAACTCATTTGTACATTTGATTTCTAAGAAGAAATATTAAGGCTCTAGATTATATCCTGCTTCGAGTAAATAACAGCATGTACTCTAAATGCCTATGTCCGTGACTCACATACGTGTCCAGGGGTTTCTCATGCCTCATGGTTCTAAAAGCACCCAGGACTGTGTTATGTTAAGGTGGAAAAGTGTAGCAAAAAGAAACACCAGCCAGTAGCTCGTACCGTGGAAATAACTACGATAGAGGAAGGACCAAGAGTACGAACCTTCCAGAAACAAGCAAGGAGAGTTTATCAATGGAGGTTTTCCCCTGCATGGCGTAACAGTGTTCCTTTTCCAAAGTCACCACTTCAGAGCTCAGAGCGATTGTTCTGAAGACGGGCAACGAGGTCCCCAGAGGCTGGAAAAGGGAGCTGTACAACAGCTGGAACTCTCGGGAAAAAGTTATGCTGCGCACTTGATACGCAATGTGAACGAACTGCATGAAACAGATGACAAACAGGATGAAATTCCAGGAATATATGTCGGCCGCGCAGACATCGACCCAAGCCCAGACGGCAGAGCAGAGAAAACCCAAGCCCAGCAAACTGAAGACGTAAAGGAGCCCAAAGAATCCACTGCCACCCATGAAACCTACGACAAATAAAATACTGGCAAGATGATAAATGGCTCCTTCGGCCTCCTGTTTCCAGGTGATGCAGACTGGGTGCTCATCTATCAGATTCGTCCACAGACTTGAGTTTCTCTCCATGGCTGTTCACTTTTCAGCTGACATTAGATGATATGGAAGCAAGTAGTTAAGTCCTTTGTTTTTCCATCATCAGAGTTTCCCTATGTCCTTATAAAACCAGGGACAGCCTGGACCCTGGGGTTGGAGTGATTAGATCTTGAAAAACTAAAAATCCCAGGCTAGTTTCTTTAAGTTCATCTGGGGTCCTGATTCAGATCTAGTCCACAGATATTTTACGTTTCCTGGACAAGAAAAAAAGAAGGATCTAATTAGACAAGGAAATCTGAGGGGTATATTTAACTGAATCCCCAGCATTACTATTCAAGTTGATATCCTGTTTTCTATGAAGTTAGAATATATTTTAACATTTTATTTTGACATAATTATATATTTGCTTTAGTTAAAAGGAATAATACAGAGAGGGCACAAAGGCTGTTAAGTTTCTAGGATAGAACATGTATAGTTTTAGGGTTATGTTTAATAATAATAAAAAATTATTTCTCAACATTTTAATATTCATTAGACCTAGCTAACTACATATTTTGCTAGAAAGCTAGGTGCTGTCATCAACTCGTCTTCATAATAATAGCTCAGTGATCTCTTGGGACAATGACTAAAAATGCAGATTCATAGGCTGTGTGCAGGCATACGGAGTCAGACTGTCTGAGGGTAGGGCCTGTGGGTTAGTTATCGTGACAGGCCCCCCCAAGTGATTCTGATGCACCATTCCATGGCCTTTCGTGGCCTACCCTCCAAGAGAGAACTGTTGGACAATGGTATTCACTCTCTACAGATGAAAAATTCAAGGCTTCGAGAGGCCAAATAATTTATCTCCGGTCACACAGGGGTCAGGATAGAGCAGAACTTTTGCCCATAAGCCTGGAGGCTGGATCCAATCATGGGGCCTCTCATGAAAAAGACTTTAAGTGAGACACTGTAAGGAGCCCTACTAAAACAATAAACACGAGAAACACGTAATTAGGAGTCTGATTTTTTTAATTAACATATAATGTATTATTTGCCTCAGGGGTTCAGGTCTGTGAACCATCAGGCTTACCCATTTCACAGCACTCACCATAGCACATACCCTCCCTAATGTCCAAAACCCAACCACCCTATCCATACCCGCCAGCCCCCAGTAACCCTCAGTTTGTTTCCTGAGGTTAAGAGTCTCTTATGGTTTGTCTCCCTCCCGATTCCATCTTGTTTTATTTTGTTTCATTCCTTCCCTATCCCCCACCACAATCCCCCGCCCTCTCAAATTCTTCATATCAGAGAGATCATATAATTGTCTTTCTCTGATTGACTTATTTCGCTCAGCATAATACCCTCTAGTTCCATCCATGTCAGGAGTCTGATTTTAAGAGCACAGAGTAGACCAGGATTCTGTTTCATGAATTAGATCAAAATTATTTGAGACATATAAATTCAGATCTACCTTACTGTATTAGAGGTTATTTCAAGTTAAAGTCTGCACCCATATAACTAAGTAAATAATATTAAAATTCCTGCTGCTTACACATTTATTTACCAGATGGTCAAAAAATGTTACCGACTTGTTTCTCTGCACATATATTCTCTACCCTTTGAGCCATATGGTAAAAATGCTAATGTGTGATCTGAGTCAGGAGAGATTCACCCGGGATGATAGAGCTGTAGGATATGTATCATTTACCCCCAGATTTCTTAACAATAAATAGTTTCACTGTGAAGCATTCAGTAGATTGGATTTTTAAACCATAACAACATTCAGAAGCCTTGAACTTAAGTGCTATATTTAGTGCTTTTATTTTTGAGATCATTTCCAGAACACCTGTTAATAAAATATCAAATATCACAGATCTTGTCTCATAGAAAAAAAAATACACACGGAGAGGTGAAAATGACTTGGCTGAAGTAAAAAAGGGAACAGTATAATCACCAACAGAACTAGAAATGGAAGTAAAGGAGCCGCTGTTGGAGTTCTGGCTCTTCATCCTGGATAGCGGATCCTTTTCTCAGCAAGTAATGCCTTTAATAGCATCACCAGGTGAATCATTAAAAAAAGAAAAAGTAAATAACACAGACCTAGAACTTGCATTGTTATTTGTACTAAAGCTACTTTCAAATGTACTTTAACCGCCCCCCATGCCCCCTAGTTCGTGCCTCCCCCATCACTCTGTGAGATGATGTGAGTCGGGGCAGAACAGCACCCTGAAAGTGTTTACTTTCTCCTCTTTAAGCGCAACACAAAATTATACACTACTGGATATTCACAACAAAGAAAATTTTTTAAAAAATACAATGAGTAGTGAGAACTGCAGAATACCAGACTGCAAATAGTCTCCCTGCTGTTCCACTTTTAAAACTAGGGTATTTTAAATTAATCAGTTCCTCAGGATACCTAACACAGCCACGAAAGCCAATATTAAAAAGCACTGCTGGCAGAGCTCTGAACTTCGGTTTGAACTTCCTTAAAAATTTATAATCCTCAACAAAATGTTAAAATGACGCTAACAGAGAAGGGCCATGTAAAACCTTTGCGGCAATGCAGAAGGGAGCTTCTGGGAATCTTGTCCCCTGACGATCGGGACTTGGGGGACAGACTGGGCCACCTGCACTCCAGGAGGGTGACCCATTGTGATCATCAGAGGAACTGTGCTTCCGGTCCTTTCCAGCGGCTTCTGTTTCAAGAAGCTGCTACCAAATCATGTTCCTATCCTTGATCCTGTATCACTCCACACAGCAACACGGAGTGCTGACTTGCCCTGATTAAATTACTCCACACCCAGCCTTTCTCCACTTGGTGTGTTTTTATTCAGTCACCAAAACAGATGTATTTTATTAGAAGAGAAAGAACTGACAGGGGCAGGTGATGGGCATGAGTGTTCCTCTGATGTGTGCCAGGAGCACTCTCTGACTGAACGTGATTCATCAGCCAGTTGCCTGCTTAGAAGGCCTGGAGGCCTTAAGTCCTGTTTTTGGGTAAATAAACGTTGAGATGCCAAAGTAGCACAGTGGATTCTCCAGCAACAAGGCCCACCTTCCCTGCAAGAGAAATTAGCACACAGACAAGTGATGGAGACAAAAATTAAGTGCAAATAAACACAATAATCCCCAGCTCCCCCCTTTCTACTCCTTAGACTGTAAGACCCTGAGTTATTGAGGAATAAGTTATAGAGGAATCTTAAAGGCAGGTACAAGCATGCTCCAAGAAATATGATGGAGAATTGGGACCAACTGATTAAGACTAGCTCAGAAATTGCGTTTATCTATTTACAACTTGTACATTTATTATCTCATTGCATTAGACTCGTTGCCGTGAGGGAGACCGACTCTAAATCATCATGCCCTGCTTGCAAATGAGAAAAGCAGGGCACAAGATCCGCCCAGTAACGGGCTTGAGGTAAGAGAGGCAGGAAGTCCCAGCCGCGAGGTGGGAGTCCCAGTCCGCTCAATGCCATGCCCTCACCAGCAAGCAGGGCCACCTTTCAAGGCTGGGAATCGGATATGAACGTGTTGGGACACAGTGGGATATTCTGTCCGGATTGGTTTGCCAGGAAAATAATAATCCTAACACCGAATATTTAAGACCTTCCATATCCACATGTACCGCTCCATCCGTAATGCTCACCGCCGAAACCAGGGAAATAGACCTAGAAAGGCACTCATGAAATAATTTGCTGTATTATTATTCAACACTGGCGGACTTCCTCTCCTAGCTTCTGAAACTCTTAAGGGGCAAAGACAAATGTTTTTGTATTTCTAGCCTTCGGGGAGCGTTGATTGAGTACCCTGCTATCCAGGTACAAGCAGGCTGCCTTATCCATGCCTATTCTCTCTCCGATTTAATGGATGATCTAAAATCTTCTGTCACCCAGGAGAAAAGAAGTAGGGACTATTCCAACATCCAAGGCAGTTTGGTACAAAATCACTGAGGAGGTGGGACACTGCTTATTTAAACGTCTGGCACAGCTCCAAACTCATAGGGGAATCCTTTTGTCTTCATAGAAATTGAGTTCCTTAAGAGCAGTGGAATTTTAATCTGATTAAAAACAACAACTCTCATAGCTTGTGGTATTGCGTTAGTTTTGGTTGCTAGGCAACCCAGAAGATAAAAATGCCATCAATATTCTACTCATTAATTGGAATAGATCCTAACTTTGGTATGTGTTCCATATGCAAAAATAATCATTTGTTTAAAGCTGGTTTTCTCTTCTTATTCTCAAGGAGGTATACCTACTCAGGACCTACTTGCCAGAAGTATTTAGAAATTACCTCACTTAACCTTCACAACAACCTCCTAGGGAAGGTTCTACATCTCCATCTTACAGATGAGAAAAATCGAAACCCAGAGAAGGTAAGCAAATTGTTCCAGGTCCCCTTGCTCATATGGGGACTAACATTCCACCCAGTCCTGCCTGATTCCGAAGCTCACAGACTAAACCACATTTATTATTCTGCTTCCACAGTAGCCAGGTTTAGAGAATGTAAGCATTCATTCCCTCCTTGTTGCTTAGATAAATTCAGGCATGTTTATTTATCAGTCAAGCAGAGGTAGTATCACTTATTCGGTCCACTCTAAAGGGTGCTTGAAGATTCAGATGAGGAAATCTATATTAAAACTTCTTGGTAAATTTAAAAATAATAGAGAGATGGCGTCGCTGTACTTGTGGCTTGTCTTTTACAAAGCTGAGCCTTTTGGATAATTCAGTTTTTAAAAGCTTTCTTTCATCCAGAGGATTACAATTCAATACACAAATACAAATGTTACTGTTGGTGGCTACCCAACTTTAAATTTCAAATTCTAAATATACTTATTCCTGCAGGGGTGATCTCTGTTGTTCTTTCCTATCCAGGTCCTGACCTCCTACGGCTGGTAGGGTGCCCCCATAACCAATCCACCCTTGAGTCTTTACTCTCCAATGGCCAAGAAGCCAGTCCCTAGAAGACAACATTACTCTTCTACCTCAGATTAATGTTTAGTGCTTCCCAGCAGGTATCCTCAAGTCATTGATGTTAAGTGTCACCCGGGTAGCTTGTTAGACTGTCCCTTCCCTGGCCCCACCCTAGAATTACTGAGACTGGAAGGGACCCAAGAAGATACCCTTCCAATAAGCTCCCAGTTGATTCTGATGCACATTAAAGTTTGAGAGTCATTGTTTTATGTTGTTCCTGCATGGTTTCTGAATTATCCTTGTTTGTTTGCCAGACCTTCGCTTTGTTCCTTCCTGGCTGACTACTGGCTGTCCTTCTGCGCTGGTTACTCTTGTGCTTTTGATCATCCCTGTCTGCCAGGGCCAGTAGTGTTGGTGTTAATGTTCCATTCTGTGTCTGCTCAGTTCAGCTGACAGTGTTACTTAAAAGCAAAGTTCTAGTCTTAGCTGTGCCCCTAAAGAGCTGTGTGATTTTAATCTTACTAGACCTGTTTCCTCATGGTAAAATGGGAGTGTTGGACAAAATAATGTGAGGTCCCTTTTGGCTCTAAAATAACATGACTGTGGTGGTAAGGAATAGACTTTTCCTAGCACGGGTTCAAATATAGAGCCGAGTAGTGGAACAGAATTTAGACTGCAGGTCTTAACACTGCATTTATGATTGGGGCCCCACTCTAGAGACCACTCATTTAATTATTTACTGTGGTGGGGCCCAGGCACTGGCATTTTCTGATGAGCGACCGGGGTTAAGAACTGTTGCGGGGGTGGTGAGGTTGAGAGACACCAGAACAGCCTGTACAGTAAAGGATCTGATTTTAATTCCTATTTGGAAGGAGCTGGAAAGGCACATTTTTACCTTGTGTGTTCTCATTCCCATGCTTTGCTCAGGTGGGGAAGCATCTTCCTTCCTTGCCACTCATCATTCCAAGAGGGCGCAAGCCTTGTGGATATTTTGCAGCAGCCTTTCCTTAACAGGGTGGCCTGAATTGCACCTTCTAGCTCTGAAATTTTATGGCCTTTATTATCTGTCAACATGGCTTCCATCATATGTTATACTGACCATTTTATATGTATATTGGTCATTGGTCATATATATTTGGTCATATGTCAGCTTTATTGGTTGATTATTTTTAAGATTTTATTTATTTATTTGAGAGAGAGCACGAGAGGGGAGAAAGTCAGAGGGAGAAGCAGACTCCCCATGGAGCTGGGAGCCCGATGTGGGACTCGATCCTGGGACTCCAGGATCATGACCTGAGCTGAAGGCACTTGCCTAACCAACTGAGCCACCCAGGTGCCCTTGGTTGATTATTTTACATGTGTATGTATGGAAACATTTATGGAATTCCTCTTTGTCTAGCAACAGAGTGAGTCTTCAATAAATGTTTAATGACTGATAAGGATAACAATGCTCAGCTATAAATGCAGTGTTCAGAATAATTTTGGAACAAGTAAGAAGCCCCAGTGAGATCTAATACCTGAATCAATGATTTAGATGTTGGACATAGAAAGAAAGGAAAGCATATATTATACTGTGAGGGAGAAGTAAAAGGAAAAAATGTCTCTCTTGAGATAGAGGATCAAAGAAGGGTTGAAGACCCTTTGGAATTTTAAGAGATCCCAAAGTTTGGGAAGAAATCAGAGCAAAGGGGAACACAGTTTCATCCTCAATTAACCTAATATACTTGGACTACCAACAGAGTTCACAGCAGAAAATAAGAGGCAGGACAGAGGGATCTTTAATAATTCCTATTGCACAAGGCAATACTGAAGAAAGCCTGGGGTTGGCAAGATGAGCTAGAAAGTGAGCACAGAGAGAATGAGAGTTGAAATTAAATGCCCATGATCCGAGGCCTTAGCTAGAACCCTAGAGTTGTGCTGTCCAATATGGTAGCCATTAGCCATATGTGGCTGGTCTGAATTAAGATGGGTTATATACGTGGATTTCAAAGACTTAGCACAAAGATAAAGAATATGTCATTATAACTTTTATATTGACTATAGGCTGAAATGATATTTTAGAAATACTGGGTTAAGTAAAACATTAAAGTTAATTCTGCCCATGTCTTATTTTTCAATGTTGCTATTAGAAAACTTGAAATTACATATGTGACTTGCATTATATTTCTCTTGGACAGTGCTGGTCTAGAGCCTCTCAAGTAACAGAGAAAGGAAATGAAAAAGACTTGGCATGACACTGGGCAAACAGTGCATATGTATAATGTATAAGTGTATAAATATGGAAGAATTATCTAAGATTAAGAACAGAGAGTTGATATAAATGTAAATGATATTGGCTACAATATTCACATGCTACAATCATCAGATGTTATCCCTGGTATAGATGTCGCCATCTGGTTTCTGCCTACATAGGTGGTGGCCAACCCCACTATAGCTCTTGGCCTCTTTATCCTACCAAGGAAGTCACTACTTTTTCCTTTTGCCTTGGGAGAATTACACTTTCCCAAGCAACTATATCCCATTGTTTCATTTTCTCATTTCATCTTCTGATGATACCTCATAGAATACATTGGAAATCCCAGACAGATAATCTCATAAATTTTGTAGTGGAGATTGAATTGTGGTCTTCTGGATTCCACAGGGTCTATACCAGCCTTTGTTTTCATATAATATACGAGTTTCTTCATGTATGTCTAGGCTTCTGGCCTGGAATATGCCTTTGACCTTCCATACCAATGAGAACTTGGCTTCTCTTGAGACTCGAGAAAATTAAAGAATGTGCCTACAGCCCGCACTAGACTTCTCTAATTCTCATGTCTTTGCTAATGTCCATTTGATTACCTGCTGCTGTATCTGATTTCTCACTTTATCACATAAACAAAATTGTAAGATGGCCCCCAAGATTCCTGTCTCATTGGTTTACACATGCTATAATCCTCTCTCCTTGAGCGTGGCAGACCTGTGAATGGGATGGGACAGAGGCTTTCTTGATTAACATTATATGGCAAATGGTGCTAGAATAATCACTTGTGATTATTAATCTATATAAGATTGTAGAACCAGAGAGGGATTGAAAATTAGAGAGTCATGTTCCTACTGGTCTGGAAGAAAGCAGATACCATGCTGTGAACTGCTTATGGGGGCCACAACCCAAGGACTGTCTCTGTGAGCTGAAAGAAGTCCCCAACTAACAGTGACCAAGATAACAGGAATGTCAGTCCTACAACAACAAGGAGCTGAATTCTGCCAACCACCTGAAAATCTTGGAAGAGGGCTTTGGACTCCAAATGAGGAGTGCAGTGTGCCAGTTCAGCTGTGCCTGGACTCCTGACCCACAAAAACTATGCGATAATGAATTTGTGGTGTTTTCAGCCACTATTTGTGGTACTCTGTTATAAAGCAGTAGGAAACTAATACACACACCCAATTATGAGTACTTACTATACATGAGACTTTCATTAATCTAATAATCTGCATTTTATGATGGAGTTGGAAGAAGATATGCAATCTTCTCTATGGAGAAGACATGCAATCTTTGCTAGCTTTAAATCAGGAAAATCACGTAAGAACAGTAATACTTTTGAAGAATAGTATCTGGAAAACAAGACACCAAGAGGGGCCCTGGGAATTACATGTAAATTCACAGTGGTTCCCAGCAATACATTACAGGTTCTCCTTAGTGGAGTCAGACAGCCCCAACACTGTCAAGCATCTGGACACATGGGCAATTTTCAGAATAATTATGTCATTCATATACAATCTCCAAAATTCCTAGAATACCAAGTTTCCTTGGGTGACTTCCAGCTTAGTTCTTTGCAAAACCGAGCCGTATGCATAGGGCAAATACTTGATGTCTCAGACACACCCAGAGATTAACACTCAAAAGACAGACTATAGCAACTCAAATAAATAGCTCTGTAATTCTTCTCATTGTGTGACTCCACCATGTTCAGAAGAGTTGAGCAATGGGAAATTAATGCAATATCTCATTGCCATCTTCTCGAACCTCATTTACTACTATGACTGCTACTACCACTGCTACTACCAGCATCAGACATTTACTGAGCATTTACTATGTGCCAGGCATGTTTCTAAGAATACTAAAATACTGTGTCATTTAATCCTTACAACTTTTTGAAATATACACTTCTATTGTCCCTGTTTTACAGATGAGAAAACTGAGGTACAGGGAAGTGAAAGAGGTTGCCTAAGGATACACAAATGATAGAGCTCAGAATCACTCCTAGACAGACAGATGCAAATAATGACACACTGCTTCATGTACAGTTTGAATCTAAATATCTGGACTTACTGGAACAAATCAATAACAGTCTTATTTTCTCCCTTTGGTTCTAGATTCAGTGAATTTAAATGTCTTAAGAAATTACAACTTTTTCAGGGCACCTGGGTGGCTCAGTGGGTTAAGCCACTGCCTTCAGCTCAGGTCATGATTCCAGAGTCCTGGGATTGAGTCCCATATCAGGCTTCCCCTGCTCTGCAGGAGTCTGCTTCTCCCTCCTCCTCTGCCTCTCCCCCTGCTTGTGCTCTCTCTCTCTATGAAATAAAAAATGAAATCTTTTAAAAAAAAAAGAAATTACAACTTTTTGAGCAACACAGGAATGGGATGGTGAGTCCATGTTGGACCAATCAGTGTCCTATAATTCTCAATCTGACGAAACAGCAGTAAACCTGGCACAAGCAGGCCATTCACTTTCGAGCAGCTGCTATCATGTCAAGCAGTAAGTTCACCAGACATTCATGATGAAAAATGCAAGACAAGCCAGATCCATGGATCCATTAAATGGTCTTCTCTTGATATGAATCAAAGGTAGACACCTTCACTTCCTTTTCCTCCAAGTGACCTATATGCAGCAAATGAACTCACCTTTCTATGTTCATGTAGTTCAGGTTCTCATGTTTCTTTCTAACATGCCTAACAAGCTCATGTGATCTAGCTAACTGGGTAGAGTCTTTTTCATTTTTTCTGGCCAGATAGACCAGGTGGACCACACATTAGGGTCAGTGATGTTTGAAACCACCAAACCAGCCACCACTAGTGGCAAAAGGAGCACTTCTGCAGGGTATGGAGATTTCCTTTCAAGGTGTTTGCACAGAGATAGGAACTTTCTTTTTGATTGTGGGAGACTGTTTCTTGTTTGGTCCTCAATCCACATGCTCTACAATCTTTCCATTTCTTCTATTTCTTTCGGTCTTGTTTTTCTTGACTTGTAATACTTGGAAGTTATTCCAACCATAGATGTTCCTTTTATTGTGGCAGCACTGCCTGTGGATAAGCAATGTAGGTCATTCCCTTATTTCTGCTGGAAATATACATATTCTCCTGATTCTTTTGAAATGTTTGATTATTTCAAGTTTCTCTTCATTATTGAACCTTTCCTTTTGTATGCACTATTTGACATGTTGAATCAAAATGCTTAGACGTTCTCAGGATGCTGAAGGTTGTGTTTTTATACAGAAAAGTTTGCCACTGCCAAAGAATAGCAGAACCCACTCTTGCAGGATAACCTGTGGTGAACCAAGGTGGCAGATGTTTCAAGTGTACGTGTATTTGTGTCTTGTGTATTCCTATATGGCTTAAGTCAGCTGGTGATAGCTTAATGTATTCACTTGGTATTCTGGTTGAGTAAATGATCCATGAGCAAGCAAAAAATCTGTGCTATGCTTAAATTGTTCCCTAATATTTTCCTTGCATTGACATGATGCTTAATTTCAAAACAAACAGTATAACATAATTGACTGTGTCATGAAATTTTCAAATGGCCAGGAAAATATTGTTAATTAATATGCAATAATTCAATAAATCCCTGCCCTCCTGGAGCTTGCATTTTAGTGAAATTCAAATGTTGATACGATTTAAGCTTACTTTCAAATTATGAGATTTTAAATAACTAAAAATATCTCCTATATGCAAATAAACCTAAGTTACTTAAGACTCATTTAAAGTTAGTTACTGCATACTAAATTTTTTTTAAAAGATTTTATTTATTTATTTGACAGAGAGAGAGATCACAAGTAGGCAGAGATGCAGGCAGAGAGAGAGGGGGAAACAGGCTCCCTGCTGAGCAGAGAGCCTGATGTGGGGCTCAATCCCAGGAACCTGAGATCATGCCCCAGGCCGAAGGCAGAGGCTTAACCCACTGAGCCACCAAGGCGTCCCTGCATACTAAATTTTTAAATAAATACTATATTTTAAGAGATAGTCTAAAGTCTCATAAATGAAAATGCAAACAAGCTAGTTTTCTAGAATATCCATCAAAGACTGAACACAAACAATTAGAAAAACAAACCCTAGATTATACACATTATTTGTGTCCCCAGAGTAGCATGTTACATATTAATACATACGTATTAATAAATACATGATCTATCTCCTTCTATTTGTACAAATGCAAGGAAAGACATGGAACCATCTACACTTAATGTTAAAGATGATGATTTCCAGGGCTGCCTGGGTGGCTCAGTGGGTTAAGCCTCTGCCTTCAGCTCAGGTCATGATCTCAGGGTCCTGGGATCGAGTCCCACATCAGGCTCTCTGCTAGGCAGGGAGCCTACTTCCTCCTCTCTGTCTCTCCCTCTCTCCACTTGTGATCTCTCTCTGTCAAATAAAAAAAAAAAAAAGATGATGATTTCTGAATGGGGGATACTTTACTTTTGTCTTTGTATATATCTATATTGTTTACATTCTTTATAACGATTTTATAAAATAAGGTGATTTTATATTAATTTGAAAATTTTTAAATACAAAAATTTCAAAGTACTAAAATCCATGAACCCAATGACCAGCAATAACAAACATCATTGTCATTTTAAAAGTCTTTTTTATAATAAAAAAATTCCACAAAAATTGAAGATCCCCATGGATTGTTCTCAAGTACCATTTCCCACCCACTCACTCCTTATATATAATTGTGTCTATCCTTCCAAGCCATGTAGAATAATTTTAAAATTGCAATTTAAAGTGCAGTGCAAGATTAGAAATGTATCTTATGCATTTTTTCCAGGTCCATGCTTAAATTTTTTTTCTTATGAGTAAACACATACAAAGATAGATAAAATACTAGATAATAAATCTCCATATACTTATTATCCAGATTCAACTATTATCAAGATTTTGCTACACAGAGTTTTTGATTTTAAAAGCAAAAACTGTAACTACTGTTCATCCTATAGTTTGTTCAGTCAATCAACAAACACCTACTTAGGGAGACGGGGAAAATTACAACTAGTTGTGTTCTTACAACGTGCCAGTCACCAGGTCTTCCATTTACTGACCCGTTCAGGAGTCACAACACCTCCGCAACCTCAGTGGTTTTATCAGCATGGTCTGGAGTGAAAAATGAGGCCCAGAGCAATGAAGATTCTAGTCTAGGCTCAGCCAGTTGATTGTCTTTCTAGAACCAATTTCATATTGTGTGTAAGAGTCACCAGAATTTATTATTCTGTTGAAGAATACAAGTGAAGAAGAACAAAATGAGAAGGTCTCACGTTGGGTCTGTGTGAATCAGTCCTTGTATTCTTTAGGTCAGAGAGTGATCCAGGATTGTTCTAGGTCAACAACTTTTGGTTATTTATTTAATTTTTTAAAAAATGCCTATTATGGGATGCCTAGGTGGCTCGGTCCGATTAAGTGTCTGCCTTCTGTTCTGGTCATGTTTCCCAGGTCCTGGAATCGAGTCCCGCATCTGGCTCCTTGCTTAACAGAGAGCCTGCTTCTCTCTCTGTCTGCCCCTCCCCCTGCTTGTGCTCTTTGTCTCTCTCTCTCTCTCTCTAACCAATAAAAAAATAAAATCTTAAATAAAATTGCTTGTTATAACTTGCACTTTAAGACATTTTCCTGTAACTACTTGGGTAACAGAGAGAAACATTTTCCCTTTTCCTCAAAAAAAAAAAAAAAAAATCTAAATTAATGATTCAATATACTCTTGTCAATTCTGACTTACTCTCTATAGTTTCCAATCTTAGTTGGCCAAAAACCATAATTATAAAAACCAATTGCAACTGCAATTTGCAGGCTTGCAGATCGATCCATCATTCGGATATTTTCCAAAGCAGTTTTGAAACTTCTTGCCTGCCATGTTGCTTATGTGTTCTTACACTCATGCACTACAGCCAATACTTCATAACTATTCTTGATCTTGACTGTTTCAAAATAAGCAGACGTGAATGCTCCAATGTGTCAATGCTTAGTCAGTCTTGTGGTTAAGAACCTGGGAGTTTGGTTTTCCAGCACATGTTTTGATTTAATAAGCAAAGAATGTCACTATTTAGAAGCACAGGATGCACCATGATTCAGCTATTTTGAGACACTATTGAGAAGAAAGGAATTCATCTCTCCAGTGTCTCCCAGTTTATGAGTATAAAATTTTAGGACAGAAAATGTCTTACTCTACATTTCAGTTTATATTTATATCCTAAACTCTCTGGTCTTCAGGGAAGGAAAAGAGCCTTAAAATCATCTGAGATCAGCTAGACCTCTTCATTCTGTAATGTGGAAGGAGATCTAATTTTTGTTTTGTTTGTATTTTGTTTCATGTAGTTCTTGTTTGGTTTTCTTTTGCCTCAAAGAACAATGCCAGGTTACTGTCCTGTCACACAAGGGATATGACCACACAATACTCCCTAATATTAAAAAGAACAGAAAATAGCCACCACCAAACCTTAGTGTGAACAGGGACCAATAATTTTTAAGGCTGCCATAAAATGCAATTTTTATGTCCAAGCTTGCAAATTCAAACCCAAGTACAAGAGTTAGAATAAAAAGTCAGGAAGGAAGATTGTCCCATTCTAAATGTTTACTAAATCAAGTTAAATTATGTTCAAAAGTGGGCTTCTAATTGTGCTTTTCCATTTATTAGTCACATGTAGAACTTTTTCATGTTTTACAAAGGTCTCCTGGCTAAAACATTTTTTTTTTAAGCCATAGCCCTATTATTGTATTTTGAGTAAAATACAGACCTAAATACAGACCCAAATACAGACCCTAAAATACAGACCCTCACAATGTATTATACCTCTGTAACTGACCTTGGTGATTAGGTAATTTAGTGGTTTTGTTTCCTTCCTGCCTTTTTTTTTTTTTTTTTTTTCAAGTGGATCCCCAAATAGAGAACGCAGGTCAGCTTGACCTTTGATGAGACAGCTTTCGCGTGTCCCCAACTCAGTGTGAAAACACTGACCTTAGTCAGGCCCTTAGCAGACAGGGAAAGGAACTCCCAACTGCTGCACTTCCCCACGAACCCTAAGACTGTCAGGGCCCCTTGGACCAGCTTTTCTCCCTCGAAAATCTGGCCTCTTTCTTTGGGCTCCAGGGTGCCTGGGCAAGAGGGGGGCAAACAGAAGATCTGGGGGAAAGATTCACCTCTAGAGCAGACGACTGGAGTTGCCAGGGACTGGTGCGCGCGGAGCCCTCAGCCAGCCGAGCTGCGAACGGCGCCACCGGGACTCCGGGGCTCGAATTGGCCCGAGCGGGGCCGGGAGCGGAGCGGCTGTGCGGGCAGCGCGGAGCACAGGGCGGCGAAGCAAAAGCGCTCCCGGGGGATCGGCGGCCTCGCAGCCCCCACCCTGGGGCGGGGCCGGGGTAGAAGTCGCGCAGGCAAAGTTGCACCAAAGCGCGCAAGGTGCGACGGTGCGGATAGCTCCCGGAAGGCGGCAGCCGAGACGCCCCCGGGCTCCCCTCCTTACCTTTCGTTCCCCGACCCTGCGCAGAGCTCCGGCCTTGCGCCTACAGAAGTTTCCCAGCCGAGCGCGCTGAGTCGGGCTGGCCGGCGCCAAAGCCCCGGCGTCCCGCTCGCGCACTCCTAGCCGCCCACCCGGCCGGCGTCTGCCCCGCGCCTGGACGCGCCGTGACCGCAGCCCACTTCCGAGCTCGCGCGGCGGCGCGGGCGGGGGCCGGGCACGGGCGCGCGCCCCGGGGCGCAGCGGGGAGAGCGGGGAGGGCGGGAGCGGCGGCGGCGGCGGCTCAGAGGCCCGGGCCGCCCCAGCCTCCCCGAAGTAAGCGGCGCGGCCACCAGCTTGCAGGTCTGCGGACAAACCTGGCGGGCGCTGCGGACCAAAGTTTGCCAAGAAGGGTTTCCCGAAGTCAACACTGATCACGGTTAGGAAACAAACCTGGTGTTCGCTGTTCTGGAGAACGATGGAATTGACTACTGAAATGAAAAGCAACTCTATGCGTGCCCTCTCACTCCCGCACTCGTGCCCCTCTCCGCCGACACGCCAAAAACAAAATGACGAGATAAATGACCAGAGTGGGGATGAGAATATTTGGGTGCATGGGACAAAGAAAGGTCAAATCAATGGATATCTCAAAAAAAAAAAAAAAAAAAAACTGGGAAAGCGCAAACAACCATAGAAGGAAAAAAATTAAAAATACAAATGACAGAAAATCTTCAAATCAGTACTAAGCCAAATGCGTGCAATTTCAGGCAACACTCAAATGCATTTTTCCTCCCATGAAATAAGTGAAGTTTAGTTTTGGTGATCAAACCATAGCGTAGTCAGTGAGGTACCAGTGAAACACACAACTTACCAAAGGATTTCGTCTCCCTTCTCTTAGCACCCTCACTTTTACTTGGTGCTAAGAGTTGGTGATGATGATTCCAGAAGCAAACATTTATTGAGTAATCAGTGTCTCTTTTGGTCCCCAGAATAATTGCCAAAGTAATTAATATAAACTGTAAAATTAACCTCCTTTAATTGTGCTGAAACTGAGGGTCAAATACCCATATTCCTAAACACCAAGCACAGCTAGAAAACACTCCTCTGGTCAGCCTTTGCTGTAACTCTTCATTCCAGAGATTTACTCAGAAATGTTAGAAATAAAATTTGAACCGGATCTAGCCCATGGTGTGTGTATTTACATGTTATGTATATCTACATTTGAAATACGGCCAAGGAAGTGTGAAGGTCACAAGCTCTGATATCGGACGTACTCTGGGTTTAGATTTTACTTCTTATTTAGTGTTGCACATCACAAAGTTTTAAGGATTTTATTTATGGTTATTTTTGATTTAAAAACTCAGAAGCAACAAAGACATCCATGTATGACAGACTCTAAGGTACTCCATGATTCCCAGCACCTCCTGGTCTTGACAGCTTTGTGGGATCCCCTCCCTTTGAGTGTAGATGGGACCTGTGACGTGCTTATAAGTAGTAAGTATAGCCCAGGTGAAGGATGTCACTCCTGTGACTGCATTACATTGCAAAAGTCTCCGTCTTGTTAGCAGACTATCTTTGGAGATCGTCCTCTCTGACTTGCTAAAAGAAGGGGCTATGTTGGGAAGTCTGTGTGGCAGGAACTGTAGGTGGCCTCTAGGAGCTAAAAGCAGCCTCCAGCCAACACCCAGCAAGAAGCCATTTCCCTTGGTTCCACAAACACAAGGAAATGAATTCTGTTACTCATCGAAGTAAGCTTGAAAACAGATTCTTCCCCAGTCAAGCCTCCAGATGTGAATGCAGACCAGAGGACACCTTAATTGTGGTTTTGGGAAACCCTAAGCGGAGGACCCAGTTAAGTCATGCCTGGACTCCAGACCCACCCAAACTGTGAGTTAGTAAATGTGTGTTATTTTAAGCCATTAAGTTTGTGGTAAGTAATAAAGCTTATATGCGTTGTTTAGATATTCAGCCATTAGTACACTCGGTGTTGTCCCTTCTTTGGTAAATTTTATATTAAATATTGTTGCCTTGTTGTGTTCTGATTTATCTTTCTTATTCCCAGCCATACGAATCCTTGCCTTGATCTTCACTGCAGAGTCCCTGTGAAACCAAAACTCCAATCACATGGTACCTATAGATCAGCCACAGGTGTAGGTCTCCCTGGAATTCCCAGCTGCATTTCCACTTCCAAGATTATGAGTTCATGATCCACAGCCTCCATCTCTTCAGGTCCTTTGGGACAGTCTCTTGACTACACTTCTGAGGCTGGACAAAAACACATTCAGCTCTGCTCTCACTATTGAAGCTGCGCCTGCAGTGAAAGGAATGATACCACAAGAAAGAACTAGGAGCAGATTTAGCGCTAAACCAGGGTTCATTCAGGTCACTTTTCTTGGGGAAGCTTTAATGTGAGGCTTCCAGAGTCTTCCTTTTTTCCTTCTCCTTGACATCAACTTGTCCCTCCTCTAAGCCTCCCTCCTTGTATGCATTTACTTGTTAATTGCTCCTGCTTCCTGGTGTGAATCCAGCCTGGCCCTAGCTCTAGCCCTGCTTCTTCCTTCCTCTTTCCTACCCTTCTTCCTTCAATCCTTTCATCCTTCCGTCTTTCTTCCATGGTTCTTTCATTTTTTAATCCCTATATAATTCCCCATAGTTCTTTTTCTCTACATCCCTCATTTGCTTTTCATTATTAAAATTTTTTTCATTATACAAGTAATATATTAATATAATGTCATATACAAATTACATTGTGTGCATCAAACTACATTTGTCAGTTATCTTTTTCAGACAATGAAATAAGTCGGAGCTTGTTTCTCTTTTCGTACACGTATAATCATTCTTTAGAACTACTCTGTGATTCTATGGTATTATTATTAGGATATCACAATGTATCTATCTCCTTAACTGTTTAGATTGTTTCTAATATTTTGCTATTATAAGCGAAAGCTGTGTGGACGATTGCTTGGGTGCATAGGTTAAAAGCAGTTCTTAAAGAGGAAATGTCCTTTTTAAATTTTTATTTATTTACTTATTTATTTATTAAGATTTTATTTATTTGACAGACAGAGATCACAAGTAGGCAGAAAGGCAGGCAGAGAGAAAGGGGGAAGTAGACTCCCTGCTGAGCAGAGAGCCCGATGCGGGGCTTGATCCCAGGACCCTGAGATCATGACCCGAGTCAAAGGCAGAGACTTAACCCACTGAGCCACCCAGGCGCCCCCATTTATTTATTTTTAAAGACTTTATTTACTTATTTAGAGAGAGAACATAAAGGGGGGAGGGGAAGGCAGAGAGAGAGAATCTTCAGCAGACTCTGTGGTGACCGCCTGTCCAGGCTCCATTTCTCAAGCCCCAGATCACCACCCCAGCTGAAATCAAGAGTCAGCCACTTAACCAGCTGAGCCACCAAGGCGCCCCTCCTTTTTTTATTTTTAAAAATATTTTGTTATTGAAGTATAGTTGACATAAAATGTATTAGTTTGGGTTATATAATATAGTGATACCATAATTTTATATATTATGCAGTACACATAATTAAGTGGAGTTACCATCTGTAACCATGCAATGTTATTACAATTTTATTGACTATATTCCCTATGCTATAGGTACCGTTCATCTTCATGACTTTTTTATTTTATAACTGGAAGGTTGTACCTCTTAATTCCCTTCACCTATTTTGCCCATCCCCTCACCCCCCCCCCCCCCGACAACCACCAGTTTGTTCTCTGTATTTATGAGTCTGTTTCTGATTTTTATTTGTTCCTTTGTTTTGTTTTTTTGATTCCACATATAAATGAATAATATGGTATTTGTCTTCCTCTGATTTATTTTACTTAGCATATTACCATAAATCTATCTCTGTTGCTGCAAATGGCAAGATCTCATTCTTTTTTATGTCTGAGTAACATTCCATTATACGTGTGTGTGTGTGTGTGTACACATATACATATACATATACATGTACATCTTCTTTATCCATTCATCTACTGGTGGACATTTGGGTTGCTTCTATGTTTTGGCCATTGTAAATAATGCTGCAGTAAACTTAGGGGTGCATGTATCTTTTTGAATTAACATTTTTGTTTTCTCGGGGTAAATACCCAGTAGTAGAATTACTGGATCATGTAGTATTTGTGTTTTTAATTTTTCGAGGAATTTTCATACTGTTTTCCACAGTGGTTGCACCAATTTACATTCCCTTCAACAGCATATGAGGGTTCACTTTCGCCCACATCTTCACCAATGCTTGTTATTTCCTATCTTTTTTCTTGTCTAGCTGTTCTGACTGCTGTGACATGATATCTCATTGCGGTTTTGATTTGCATTTCCCTGATGTTGAATATCTTTGCATGTGAATGTTGGCCATTTGTGTGCCTTCCTTGGAAAAATACTTATTCAGGCCCTCTGCCCATTTTTAATCAGATTATTTGTTTTTGTTTGTTTGTTTGTTTTGGTGTTGAGTTGTAGAAGTTCTTTATATATTTTGGACATTAACCTCTTATTGGATATATCATCTGCAAATATCTTTTCCCATTGAGTTGGTTGCCTTTTCATTTTGTTGATGGTTTCCTGTGCTGTGTAAAAGCTTTTTATTTTGGTGTGGTATTGCCATCTTAACAATACTAAGTCTTATAGTACATGAACATGGGATATCTTTCATTTATTTAGATCTTTTTTTTTTCAACAATGTTTTCTAGTTTTCAGTGTACAAATCTTGTGCTTCCTTGGTTAAACTTACTCCTCTTTTGTTCTCACTTACTCTCTTCATCTATCTTTTCTCTTTCCCATTTTTATTTTGTCTCTGAAGCTGAACATTTCTCCCACTTAAATACTAACTTCATGAGGCTCTAGATCAAAACACTTAGAGTTGTCTAGACTTCACCTTCTTATTCATCCTGCGTTCTTCTGATAAAAAGTTCTTGAGCTTCTTGTCTTTGTGCACATGTCAGAGTCAAGGCTGTCAGAGCTGCTCCCAGAATGGAAAGCAGCAATGTGTGGAGGCGGGTAGGAGCCCAGTAGGCCTTTGGGCAGTGGGAGCGGGGGGTGGATTTGGCCAGGGGAATAGGAAATGTTTTGGTGTGCAGTCCGGCAAAGTGAGCCATCCTGACTAGATCTCCATTGGCACCCAGGAAAAACCTCAGTCATTTCTGTTGCTTTTTAAAACAAGTATTGTGTGCTGTATCTAGGTTGCTCTTTAGTTTGTTTTTGGCTTTTTTTTTCCTTTGTTTTCCCAAAGCTTTGTGAGTCATCTCTGTTGGAACATGCTCCTGGAGTCGTTCCTATGAGAGTTTCGAGTGCTCCCAGCTTTCAGGTGAAGATCACATCTTGTCAAAGAAGTCTGAGCATTTATCCACCCAGAAGCCCTTAGTCTCTATGTGTAATAGCAGGAATACCTGCTTGGAATAGATTGGGGGCTCTTCGAGGCATTCAAGATTCTTAGGAGTTTAGTGAGACACTGGTACCTGGAAAGGCTCTGGTTAGTTTAGAATATCCATCTTGAGATATTTCCTGAGTCGTGAACAGTGAACTTCTGTGTGTTCCAGTGAGGCCCAGGCAATTTTCAGTTTCATTCCTCATTTCAAGATATATCTTCCTGTAGTGCAGAAGGCAAAAGACTTAAGTTAGGATAGAATATTAAATTTGGGGGAAAATAATAATATGTAAATTTTTAAATCAGCAAGAGTATGCCATCATTATCTTTACATACATTCTTTTCCTGAAAAAAGAGACTTAAATTCAAGAAATTTAGGATATAAATGAACAAGAGTAACTTTTTAGACAGTAAGTAAAACTGTTTGGCATAAAAATTACAGGAAGGTCCACACTATCAGTATGGAGCAGATTAAAGAAACATAAACGAACACTGATCTATGAACGAATGAGTGAGAACTGTGTGGGAAATATTCCTGTTCCAATTGACTAAATAAAAAATTAATTGTACTCAACTATGTCTCAATAAAACAATAATTGTAAAGAAAAAGGGAGAAAACGGCAATAGTCAGTATGTGAAGAATAAACAGTAACGAATTTATTTAAATCTTCCCTTCGCCAATGAATCAGTCCAAATATCTGCAAGTGCTAACTAAACATTTTAAAGTATTATAACCATTCAAAAAGAATGTTCTTCTGTGCATCCTGTCAAACTGATGAGTACTGTGACTAGAACACCAATCTCAGTGTCTAGGTCATACAAGCTGTTGTTCTTTCCCAGATAATCAGATGGCTCACTACTATCTAACCTCTGTTTCTCTACTTTGTGTCAGAGACGTTCTTAGAAAAAAATAGGCGATCAACAGTTAAGGTCCAGGTCAGCATCATGAAGAGACCTTAACTGCTCCATAGCAAAAACCCAACTATAGCTGGTCTTTGTGCCTAAGACCAAATGACTGGGGTGACCCTGCCTTTTTGCAGGACCTGGGAGGAACTGAGGTTTCCTTGGCTTGGTTCACGGTAGGGGGTAGAGACCAGAGTTGTCCCTTTGTGTCTGTGCTCCTCATACCACTGTATCAGTTGCAAATTCATTCATTCCACAAATATTTATGAAGTACGACCACCTGCCAGGCACTGTTCTGGGCACAGATGGGTTGTCACCCAAATCCCCCTCTATGGCACTAGGGTCCATTGTCATGGCCTGGCCACAGTTTGAGTTTGGCAGTTCATTCCAAAACCCACATTCCAAGGAAAATATACTCAGGAAAGAAGGCAAATTCGCCTTTAAATATATTCTGCTTACAATTCATATTTTCAAACCCGATTTGAGTGACTTGATATTGTTGCTTTAATGTATTGAAATAGTGAATGGGACATGTCTGATTTTCTGTCTTATAGGTAATAGTTGGAATTAAGGCACAATGCAAAGAGGAAAATTTGCCATGTAAAAGTGTCTCACAATAGTAAACCCTCTGTTCAGATTTGTTTTTTTGCTACTATTTTAATTTAAAAAGCACATTTTAAAATTCAGTAGCCTTAAAGGATTTTTAAAACACAAATTATCTCTGAGTTCCAGAGGAGAGAATTAATGTTCAGAGCCAATAGAGAAATGGAAAAACACTGAAAAAGATAAATGCAAACCAACTATAGTGAAAACAGGATGATGGAAATGTGGATTCCTCGGTAAGGACTTTAAACATTTTATTGATTATTTTTCAGTATTAGTCTACATACACAATTCTATTTAGAAATGATAGGTGAAATTTAGAAATGGATTATCTAGATGTGTTGGTCTTTTTTTATTATACCTTCCATAAAGTGTAGTAAAATGTTTATATCAGCATCATCTTTAACAATTACATGACTGAAAATTGCAGAACTGAAAAGAATAGTAGACCTTTACAGAAGGCCATCAAAATAAAGTTGGGCTGAATCACAGACTCCAAACAAGTTCTGAAATTAGACTGACAAATTTACCTGTGGCCTGGTGACTAAGTGTGGTGGGCCATTGCAGAATTTCCAGATTAACAGAGCCCAGAGGGGCCTCTGGCCCAGGGCTTCTCATTCATGTTAGTTCTTAGGTTTTAATGTTAACCATACCTCTGGGGCTGTAATTAGGATGATAAACTGATCTAGCTCATTTTGATGTTCTGGCTCATTGGATTATTATTTATTTATTTATTGCTGCTTTGTTTTGTTTTTAAAGAATGGAGAAGAAAAAAAAATCTGACTCCTTAAGAGGGCCATACTGGATTGGACCTGGAGGAAGTGTCCAATATTTCCAGTCCAGGACTGCTTTCATTGAGTGAGAAGTTGGCAGTTCAGCTCATGGTACAGTCCCTGGCACATAGGCTATCTCATCATAATTATTGTTACTATTATATATCTAAGTTTTATAAGGAAAAATACATGTAGTAACTATATCATCTTCTTTACATTGTTTATCTTATTTTGTATACTTTTCTGTTTTTTTTTCTTTTCTATGTTAACTATACTGTATGTTTAATCAGAAAAATGCAATGAAAAGGGAAAGAACCCTTTAGAGAGAGGAAGACCACAAGGAAGGATCCTGCCTTTACTGTGAACCAGCAATTTGAGTAACTGGTCTCAGGCGATGGGCTGCTCTGGGGGACTCAGGTAGACGGGACGAGCCATGGGGAATGTTCCCCTCCTTGTGCCCTGATAACCTCCCGTTGGCAGGTACGGGGTTACTCAGTATGCTTTGTGCACTTCCTCCAGGCCTGAAGGGTAGGCGTGGCCCCTCTCACTGATGTCCTTGGAGTCCTGCCCTGGAAACCGCTGTGTCAAGCCTGTACTGTGGGGCAGCCCATTGAATAGTCACTTTTCCTGTGAATTGAGTGTCTGGGTCTCATTTGCCCATCATTAAATGAGAGGAAGACAGCAACGTCTGGTTTCCCTTCAGAAAGGCATTCCAGGAATTAGCTGAGTGGTATCTGTAACTGGCCTCGGCCAAATCCCCTTCAGACTTTGCTACATTCATTAGCGATGCCCAGGATGGATTCCTAGAACCATGAGGTGGAACAGGAGGCCCCACCCAGCCTTGTGTCGGAGGAGGGCTGCCGCCAAGCCCCACAGCCCTCCAGCCTGATTCTTCCTCGGCTGCCCTGCATCACTTATTTATGTCTCTAAAACCCACTGGAGTCAGTAATGGCCTTTCTGTCCCTCTCTAAATCTTTCCAGTCTTAACGGAAGCCCTCCTGGGACTTCTTTCAAACCAGTCCCTTAGTCTTCGTTGGACTTCGTCCAGCTTCTTTGTATTCAAGTCCAGCTGAAGAGGCCTAAATTCAGTGTTTCCTCTAATAGATGCTAAGCAGTCTTCAGCAGAGTGAAGGACGGTCTGTCTCCTTCACGGCCATGCAAGAGTGATTCTAGGCAGAGGGAGCATCTAGAGGGAAAGTAGGGGCTTCCGTGTCCAAGACAATCGAGGTCAAAATTCCGGTTCCCAGTCTACCTGCTGGTGACCTAGGCAAGTCATGCACTTTGCTGGGCCTCAATCCTTCACAGTAAAAAAAAAGGGATTCCTGGGGCGCCTGGGTGGCTCAGTGGGTTAAAGGCTCTGCCTTTGGCTCAGGTCATGATCCCAGGGTCCTGGGATCAAGCCCTACATCGGGTTCTCTGCTTAGCGGGGAGCCTGCTTCCTCCTCTCTCTGCCTGCCTCTCTGCCTACTTGTGATCTCTGTCTGTCAAATAAATAAATAAAATCTTTAAAAAAAAGGGGGGGGAATCCTAATACTTCATAAGGCTAACTGTGGGGAGTAAATGAGATAGCATATATAAATGTGCTTGGTTTAGGCTGTCCATGTTTTTCATACAGACTGGCTTAAGTACAAGCCAATTATCTCATCGGGTGCTCCACAGAAGAAATGTGATCTGTTTTAAAGCTGGAGAAAAAAAGTATCTACAGTGGATTTACTAAAAACAAAAACAAAAACAGAACTGTTGTCCTGCCCTCTAAGCTATGCTCTAGAATGCTTTTTAACTATCTTTATCTTTTTGCCTTAAATGCTGACTTGAAAGCCAAGCTTCATGGTAAGAGCCAACTTCCCCAGGTAGGAGCTTACCTTACAATTCCACAATTTTTGGCAGTTTTTTTTTTTTTTTAAGATTTTATTTGTTTATTTGACAGAGAGAGAGATCACAAGTAGGCAGAGTGGCAGGCAGAGGGAGGAGGGAAGCAGGCCCACCACTTGAGCAGAGAGCCCGATGTGGGGCTTGATCCCAAGACCCTGAGATCATGACCCGAGCAGAAGGCAGAGGCCTAACCCACTGAGCCACCCAGCTGCCCCCCAATTTTTGGCAGTTTATAGAAAGTTCCAATGACCCATTTTTTTAAGCTTAGTGATTTTGGAATCATTTCCCCAAAGATAAATACCACTTACAGTCCTCACGGAGGGATAACTTGATTTAGAAATATCTCCTTTAATCCCCAGAAATCCCTGTGAAATAGGAAGAAAAACCAGATACAAGCTGTGTTTGAAGTAGCGAGTGCGTAAGAGATAAAAGGCATATCCCCAGGTTTTTAGGACAAAGTGAAAAATTTGTTGCAGATGAGTCAACATCCCTCAGGTCTGATAACAAACAAATGAAGGAAAGAGCAAAACCTTAGGATCTTTCCCATATGTCCGTCAAGGTACATAACAGGTAGTAACTGCTTATTATAGGTCAGGCGCCATTCTGAGCAGATTGCATATTTTAAGGTTTTTTAATCCTCCTATAAACTTAGGGGCAGGAATTCTTTCTATCCTCACAGAAGGAAGCTCAGGCACAGAGGTGAGTAATTTTCCCAAGGTTTCCTAGCCCATGCGGTAGAGCTGGGCTCAAACTCAGGCCGTGGGTTCTAGGGGGCCGCCCTTCTCACCCCTGTACCGCATTGCTTCTCTTGAGTGTGGCTGTTGGGGAACTTCTGGCGCAGGCCTGTCTTTATCCCTCACTTGGGAAGCCGTAGAGTACAGTAGCGAAATGCACATCCTTGGGGGTCGGGAAAGAGTCATCTTTTAATCCTGGCTCCCACACGTCGTGGAGAAGCAAGTGGGAAGCGGCAAGCGATTGCCTTCCCTTCTCCCTCCATCTGAAACCGTGGCTGGTGAAAACACTGAGGTTTAAAGGATTAAGATATTTAAAATAGAAATCATGTTCTGTACCCAAACACTGTGTTGTTTTGCCACTCTCTGAGTCAGCGTGCTGTAGTCAAATCATCACGCGTTCCGAAAGCTTCCTGAACGTCAGCTGTCTCAGATGCGCTGAGGGGTGTGTGTGTGTGTGTGTTTTAAATAACCTACTAAGTGTACGTGGATAAAGCAGTGTGAATTATGCGGAAAACTAGTGTACTAACACTTTGAGTTAATGCTAATTCAAATAAGATAAATTCTTACTATTTCTTCCAATTTGCTGCATAATCTTTGTTATCACGTACAGCATAGTTATTAAAGTGCGTAATAGTTAAGCAGGCGGTAGGAATAACTACTGCTCCTGGAGTACTTACTTTGTGCTAGGTGCTTTACGTAAATTCTCATTCAGGTTCTCAGTGAGGTTGGTAGGTATCTTTACCCCTCTTTGTGGATGTGAAATTGGAACCGAGAGCACTCTTGGGCAATTTGCCTCAATTCCCACTGTAGCCAAAACTGGTGGAGGCGTTGTTAAAACCTTGACTCATTCCGTTGCCCATGTGTGTATATTTTATGGCAATTCTCTACTGCTTCCCAACGAGTAGATAAAAGCAAGGCTACATTTATAGCTTCTGACCTAGTATGCTATAACTTTAGAGGTCAGGTTCTATCTAATATATATTTAATAAGTATTTTTTAAGATTTGTGTGTTTATTTCAGAGAGAGGGAGAGCACACATGCATACATGTAGCGGGGAGGGTTAGAGGGAGAGGATCTCAAACAGACTCCCCGCGGAGCTTGGAGCAGAGTCTCTGTGAGATCATGACCTGAGCCAAAACCAATGGTCAGATGCTCAAATGACTGAGCCACCCAGGAGCCCCTAATAACTGTTTTGTCACAAAATTTGCATATTATTGATGCCCCTACGTATGCTGTATCTCCAAATAAATCTCTAATCTGGCAGATTCCATTTAGTGTGATTCTCACTAAAAAATATCTTCACACTGAAAAAAAAACCAAGAGGCTTATTAATGGTTATCTCAAAAGCGATTATGCAGAAAGGAAAATTCAAGTGACACCTTTCTTCAAATGTGGACAAAAGATTAGCTTTGATTAATTCAACCTCTGGCTCTGAGTTATTTCAGAGTTGTGGGGACAAAAATTATGGGCTGTGTTAATCTCATTTGGATGAAACATCGAGTTTTATAGAAACTGTCCCCAGATTGTTATTTTCTTTCTGGCCTGTTAATACAACTAATTCATTACCAGAATGAGCAAGCCATTCTTGCAACAGAGCAGGGCTCCCTTCGATGAAGCAGAGCCCCACAGCAAGCTGCTCTCCTGAATCTGGGAAAGTATTGGTCTGTGTTAGGCATAATTTCCTTTTGAATTCTGTCGGCCACCAGCAAGTACATGATTGTAAGAGACATTTAAGGCAACAGGAAACCTAGTTAAAGGACATCAGTTCCAGGTGCTTACTGGTTTATCTTTCAAATGCATTTTTTTTTCTAAATTACCAAAAAAAAAAAACCCACACAGAGAGACACACACACATTCACACACCATTTCAGGCCGTAGGAAATTTCTCTGTATGTTCACTAGCCAAAATGGATGTCTGAGAGGAGAAAACACAAGTGAACGGATCCACAGTGGAAATGGGAACCAAAGCAAATGATCTTAGCTTGAGCAGCTCCTGTTTCCCCTCCTTCTCAAAGGCACACATGGAGATGGATCAGATCCATTGTCAAGTGTGCAGGTGGGTGGCCGCAAGTCTCCACTAGTGCTGAGCTGACGCAGGAGACCTGGAGAACAAAGATGGTTGGTAAGAGAGGTTGTTCCTTCCTCTAGTGTTTCGAGAAATGCCAGTTCTCTCTTGAGCAAAAGAAAACAGAACTCGTCAACGTGTATATGGTCCTGTGACACTTTTTTGCAAAATAACTCCTACAGCGAGTATATATGGTGCATGATTCTCCTGAAGAATTGGGATTATTGGTTTAACGAGTACACTGATCTTTGGGACTAAGGTGGGGAGGTCCTTTCTCGAAGCTATAATAACATTTTTAAGCTACGAGGGTGCATTATTGGTTCCTGTGGAATAAGGTTGACTAAATTGTATGCATATGTCCCAGGAAGAGCAGGAGAGCTGGACCAGAGTCACAACAGGAGGGTGTGAGAGGGGAAGCTTGTCCCATCTGCAAGAAGGAAAGAGGTGGATTAGGAGGGCAAAAAGATACTCAGATATAAAATGGTTCCTTAGCTGGTCCTGGGGGTGAAATTCTTGAGCTAATCCTGCTTATACCATGTAGAAAAACAAGTATCTATCAGACAAAGGAAAAGTCAGGAAAATTCATCTCAACAGCTAAAAAAATAGGAATATGGGGGTGCCTGGGTGGCTCAGTGGGTTAAGCCTCTGTTTTCGGCTCAGGTCATGATCTCAGGGTCCTGGAATGGAGCCCCGCATTGGTCTGTGTCTGCTCACCAGGGAACCTGCTTCCCCCTCTCTCTCTGTCTGCCTCTCTGCCTACTTGTGATCTTTCTCTATGTCAAATAAATAAATAAAATCTTAAAAAAAAAAAAGAAAGGATTATGTAGACTACCTCTCAGGGCTTTTTAAACAAATCCACACAGAGTGGCTGGTTATTCACCTCCTTTGGGACTCATCCCAGAACCCTCTTTTCTTTCTTGATCTGCATAGAGAAATCAATTTAAAATGATATAACTGACATGTTCAACACTAATCTCAAATTTAACTGAAATTATTCCATGCTCCTGTGAAGCATAATAACCCATTATTTTGTTTTGTCTTGACTACGGAAAGGCAAAAGAAGCTGAAAAAAAAAAAAAACAAACCATAATTTCTCTCACATTCCTTTTTTTAAAAAGACAGTGAGAGAGGGGGAGGGGCAGAGGAAGAGAGAGAGAATCTTAACCTGGGAACCTGACTCTGGGCTTGACCTCAGAACCCTTTCAAATTCCTTTCACCTTGTCAAGAGCAAAGGGATGAAGGAAGTGGAGATTTGTGGTATTTCTGGTTAGCACTGAAGCTACTAAAGAAGATACCTTAAGGGGCGCCTGGGTGGCTCAGTGGGTTAAAGCCTCTGCCTTCAGCTCAGGTCATGATCCCAGGGTCCTGGGATTGAGCCCCGCATCAGGATCTCTGCTTAGTGGGGAGCCTGCTTCCTCCTCTTTCTGTCTCTGCCTGCCTCTCTGCCTACTTGTCTGTCAAATAAATAAAATCTTAAAAAAAATAAAAGAAAATACCTTAAGTTGAGTGAGGTGACAAAGGAAAATTCCTTATATTTCGTGCCCTTTAGGTATGATGTGGCTCCCTCCCAGGAGCTCACCGTTCCCCTTCTGAATTAACTGAAGTGACTGAGTTTATGCCCAAATGTGCTCTGAGTAACATACGTGTCCCTGTGGAGACAGCCATGGTAGGACTGGCAGCAAATCAGGACTTTGTCCCCCTTTGGCTCTAGCCTCTCCATGCCATGCTGGGGAAGTCCATTGGTGAGTAAGGGAACAAAGAAATACTCCATTTTCTTGTGGTACTGGAGTGAGTGAGGGAAGGAGCTTCCTCCTCCACTAGAGAAGCCTCTTTTAACAGGTGAGAGCTGCCTGCTTTCTACCTGGAGCAAAAGATCTGGAACAATTAGACATCCAATTTACAAAGTTTTTATTTTCATCTGTTTTAAGCCTCACCATAAGCCAGTGAGGGAGGTGGGATCTGGCAAGAGGTGGGAACTGGAAAGATGCTATTTATTGAGCATGAGCCACGGGCTGGGACTGTGGGACTGGACTGGGACTCTGCTAGGACCGTGCACACAAAGTAGATAGAGTGAGGTACCTGTTCTGAAGGGAGTGACATGCATTCTAGTGGGTATATGGCAGGGAAACTGAGGCCGGAGATTGTGTATGAAATTGCTCTTAATATTGGTATCCTAGGAAGAGGATAAGTTTGGACGTAAGGATTCAGTCTGGGCAAGATGATGGGGGGTTTTGGTTATTTCACACAAGGAAAATAATTGTTAGGGATGTGGTAGTCTAAAAAGTATTTAAAGTGTGTTCAGAGCTAAAGCTGCCATGTATTTTCCCTAAAATAGATAGGCGAAGTATCCAACTTATCTAAGAAGTTGTATCAAATTTATGTTGGCAATGCTGACTTCACTTTAAAATTTGTTAATTAACTATTGACTAGGTCACAATCATTTGTACAAAATATATGGAAGTTATGGTTTCATCCCTGGGAACTTAAAAAAAAATCTGTTATAACAAATGTGAAACACAGGTAAAAATGAAGAGAATGATGTGATGGACCCCTGCACCTGCCATCCACCTCCATCCCCTATCAGCACATGGTCAGTCTTGTGTGACCCCCTACCCGTTTCATTGCTTTAAGGGAAATTCCAGTTTCCTATGATTTCATCCATAAATATCCAAAAATGTACCTCTAAAGGATAAGGAATTATTTTTTAACATAATACCAGAATCATATCTAAAATTAATCATAATGCCTTAATATCAGTATGTATCTAGTTTGTGTTGAAATTTACCTAGAGACCTTTATCACAAATATGGATACTGTTGTGGTATTCTAATGCTGTGTGCAAACTACTCCAAAATATGGAGGCATTGAAAAAAAAAAACTATTATCATCTCTCATATAGGAAGGTATTGGATCATCAAGTAAGTTTTTTTAGATATTTCATTTACTCTGAGCCAGTCTTGGTAAGTTTTAATTTTCTAGGAATCTATCTTATCTAAGTTTTAAAAAATTTATTAGTATGGGGCACCTGGGTGGCTCAGTTGGTTAAGCGTCTGCCTTCGGCTCAGGTCATGATCCCAGGGTCCTGGGATGGAGACCCACGTGAGGCTCCTTGCTCAGAGGACAACCTGCTTCTTCCTCTCCCTCTGTTGCTCCTCTGCTGTGCCCTCTCTCTCTCTGTCAAATAAATAAAATCTTTAAAAAATTTATTAGTATAAAGTCATTCATAATATCCTTTTAGAATGTCTATAGTGTCTGTAGTTATGTTTCCTTTTTCATTCCTATCATTGCTATTTGTGCCTCTTCTCTTTTTTTCTTTATCAGTCTTACCAGAAGTTTGTCAATTTTATTAATTATCCCGAAGAACCAACTTCTGGAGTTGTTAATTTTCACTGTTGTACCTTTGTTTTTTGATGTTTAATTTCTGATTTTATCATTATTATTTCTTACCTCCATCTTTTTTTGTATTTATCTTGCTGTTCTTCCATTAATTTCTGAAGTTGAATTCTTCATTCACTTTTTCATTCCTAGTAGATGCATCAAAGGTTCTATATATCTCTCATTATTATTTTAACTATGTGCCAAAGGTTTTGATATACAGAATTTGCATTATTGCTCAGTTCTAAATGTTGCCTGATTTCTGTTATAACTTCTTCCTTGAACAATAGATAACTTAGAAGTGTATTTCTATGTTTTCGAATATGGGATATTTCTGGTCATTATTTTGTTGCTGGTTTCTAAGCTATGTGGTCTCTCTGATACCATTCCTTTGAAACTTATTGAGACTTTATAGACTAGTTTGGAGGGTTTTTTTTTGTTTTTAAAGATTTTATTTATTTATTTGACAGAGAGAGATCATAAGTAGGCAGAGAGGCAGGCAGAGAGAGAGAGGAGGAAGCAGGCTCCCTGCCAAGCAGAAAGCCCGATGTGGGGCTCGATCCCAGGATCCTGAGATCATGACCTAAGCCGAAAGCAGAGGCTTAACCCACTGAGCCACCCAGGTGCCCTGGAGTTATTTTTTATTACATGTTTTTTTTTCTTCTTCCACTCATTGGCAATTATCTTTGCAATTTCCTGGGAGATAGGAGTTATTTCTAGTTCATCCTTCCACTGTGAGTGTCTTTGAGTCCTAGCTTTACTGCTCCTTCAAGCCCTGGGTTTTATCTTCTCTTCCCCAGCCCCCAGGAGACTGCACATAGTAAGGCTCCTGTTCACTACAGTACAGGCCTGCAAGATGAAAGGCACATCAGTGTCCTCTCCTCTCTGCATTCTTCCCTTTAGTTTTTGACCTGAGTGTTCTGTATAGTCTAGTCTAGGCAGTTTGTCAAAATGCACTTAAGAAGACTTTTAAAAGATAAATATTGTCCAGCACTTCCCATTGGTTGTGAACCTCATCTACCATACGTCCATTAACAGAAGTCTATACTGACATCTTATTTGATTACTGTTGAATTTCTGATTCACGCAGTAACATGTTCAAGGAGTTTAAGCCTTGGCCATTTATTAAGGCAATCCCTAGAAGCACTGTTAGGGAAAACTTTAACATAAAACATATAGTAGAGTGGATGTTCTCAAGAATTAGTGAAGGAATACTGAAAACACTGAAAAGAGAGAAAAGATAGAGTTTTAAGTTCCATTCAAAATTATAAAAAATATAGCCAATACATCTGAACGATTCCAAAATGACCTCACCACATTTCCTAAAAAGATATGTAGAAGTATTCATAGCAGTGTTTTCCCATCAAAAATTAAAGGAAACCCCCCCAACATATATGTATCAATGATAGGGTAGATATATAAATTGTGGAATACTGCATAGCAATGAGGATGATCAAAGTAAAACCACATTCAACTATATAAGTGAATCCCACAATACTGAATGAGAGAAGCTGAATACAATAATATATAAATCTGAGTGATTCCATTTCTGTGAAGTTCAAAACCAGACAAAACTAATTTGTTGTGTTACAATTCGAAATGATTGTTGCCCTTGAGAGAAGGTGAGTGACAGGGATGGACACAAGAGGACTTCTGTGGGTGTTGTCCTGCTCTAGCTCTTCATCCGAAAGCTTGCTTCATAGGGGTGTTCATTTTGTGAAAATTAATTGAACCATACACGTTTTATGGGTGCACTTTCTGCATATGTATTTCTTTTTTTTTTAAAGATTTTTATTTATTTATCTGACAGACAAAGATCAAAAGTAGGCAGAGAGGCAGGCAGGGGCAGGGGGAAGCAGGCTCCCCACCGAGCAGAGAACCCGATGCGGGACTCGATCCCAGGACCCTGAGATCATGACCTGAGCCAAAGGCAGAGGCTTTAAACCACCGAGCCACCCAGGTGCCCCTCTGCATAAGTATTTCAATAAAGTTTCACATTACAAAAAATCCAAAATGAAATATAAAAAGCCACGAATCAGTACCTGATACTGCTCTTGGTTTAAAAAGAAAACAGGGCTGTGTTAACCAACTGTTACCATAATGAAATTTTAGTTGTTTAAGGACATCTTCCAGAAAACGTGGGGCCTTGATCTTAGAAAGTGGGAACAGGAAAAATGGAGACACTCCTCCTTCTAAGTGTAGGAAAACACTGCTTTTCCCCAAGTAGGTTGTACTGTAGATTTCTGGAAAATTCTTCCCACTAGGACATCAGAGGTTGGAGCATGTGTACATCTTTACCTTTGACATTGCCCTCCTTCCACTGGAAACCTTCATCTGCAGAAAGAAAATTCATCCCTACTACCTTGTCTTCCAGCTGGTAACTGATCTTTTATTTTGATTATGAATAATATCAGAATACTGTCAAATTCCAAGTTTGGTTCTAGGTTGTCTTTATTTGATTTTGGCAATGGCTCACCATCTGAGTGCAACTATGTCTCTGGGAACCCTTAATTATTCCCTTGCATTCACTGCAAAGAAAAATCTGAGCGGCTTCCCTGTCCTGCCTGGGCCCCTCTGTAATATTTCTGCCACCCATAAAGTGTCATCATTTTATTAAGAAAGGCAGTGGGTCATGTCATTCTGGATCTATGCTTCATCTTGGGCTAGAGGAAAATCCCAAGTTCTCTAAAGAAAAATCCCAACTCTATTTGCTCGCCAACACATGTCAGTAGATTCCTGGATTCTTTACAAGAATTTTGGTTCTTTATTTTAATTTATGCCCTTCTTTTAAACATAGATTAGCTCTTGTTCTGTTGTTTGTCAAGATTCCTACATTTTTCATTTTAACTTCATTTTCTGCATCGTAGGTTTCCGTTCTCAGATGGAGATAAATCACGCTGTCCCAACCTGTTTGTAGTGTATGAATCATCCAGTTCTCTTCAATGGGCTTTTCATCTGGTTGTCTGTTTTACATCTGTTCATTCTTTTCTCATACAAGATGCACAGACTACTCCTATTTTTCTATGGCTTTTTAAAATCTGGTACAAAATAGTGTATTTTTCCCCATGACATTTCCACTGACTGAAGACATCAGAAACTATTTGAATTAGGAGGACTCCCTCATTTCTATTTACATTATTTCTTTGCATTTTGTGGAATTTCATCTTTTCCCAAACCCCTCAAGGAAAGCAGCACCTGCACTGACCTCTCGAGCGGATGCTCTCAAGCCTTCCTTCTCTGAGAGTATGCAGGCCTCAAGTTTCCTCAGGGCAGAGATTACCTGATTTCATTTATCAGCTAATCCATAGGTAAATCAGGTGATTCTCTTATGGTAGGATGACATAGATAAGAATTTGTATGCAAGGCCAAAAAAACAAAAAACAACAACAAAAAAAAAACCCACAAAAAAACACAACAAAACAAAACAAAACAAAAAAACCCCAAAACCCCACAAAACTTGTATAGTCTTAAGACAGGATGTTAGGAGAAGCTTACCGTTCAAAACTGTATCTTTTTCTCAAGACGCAGTTATTTCTGAGGTGAATGTGAATTATAATTTTTTACTTTAAAATTAGACTGAAGACAACAGCTATTGTTAAAGTCTTGTATGGACATCCTCACACCGCCAGCTACATCCCTTTAGTCATATCATAATACCCATGACATCAATGATATAACCTAATATTCCTTTGCATTTTGGGTTATGTTCTGACAGTGGTTTTTATTTGTGTTTTCTAATAGAAATGAGATTGATATGGGGTCCCCCCGCCAGGCAAGCATTTGAAGGCTATTACTGGTATTTTTCAAGACTAGGGTTTCTATTGTCATTGACGTAAACAATAAAATTATAAGACACACTTCTAAGTACTTTCGAACTGTGTGCCTGCAATTCATACGTCTGAGATTTCCTGGGGAGATTTATTTTCTCTGTTCTTTCTCTTTCTCTGTTTCTCCAACTTTTCTTTTAAATGTCAGTGTTCCCAGGGTTCCATCCTTGGTCCTTTCTCTTCTCATGTCACACACTATCCTTGTGCCTACAGTTATCACCACCACCCACGTCCCCCAACTCCCACACCTCCATTCCCATCATGGGCCTCACTTACAAACCTTCTTTTCTCCATATCCAACTGATTCTTAGTCCTGGAAGATGTTGCCCCTCTGATCTCAGTAGGAATTAGTGGTTCTCTGGAGCCATTGACTTGGTTTTAATTGAGGGTCTCAATGAAACATAGGGTTGATTGTTCTTCCCTCTGCTTTGCAACTTGGAAGTTCAGGGAAATTTGTTGGCCTCTCTGTAGCTGTTGTTTAAAGTCTGTGTGTTAACCTAACCTCTTGCTCAATTCTCTTCACCTCAGTTTTTCATTCATTTATTTATTTCCATCCTGCCTTCATGTACGTATTTATATAGCCTTGATTTGGAATAGGTATGAATCTAAGTAATTGACATATCACACAGATGTTTATATCATGTATGTATTCCCCTTCTGAATAACTATCCTATTGATCCATGTGGTTATACCTTAATTTCAACATGGTGGAAATGTATCCTCTTCCAAAAGTTCTCTGCCATGAGCTAATCTGACTAGTCTCCCAAACTAGTAGCCACCTTAACTTGCTCTTGGACTCCTTTCTCCCTTTCCCACCATCACATCTAATCTTGTCATCATATCCTTCCAGTTTATTGTGGGCTTTCCTCTACATTCCCACTGTCACTATCCTGAGTGGACCATGGCAGCTGTTTTCCAATAAGTCTCCACTTAATTCTGTAGTCTGCTTCCAGAACAGCTTTCCCAAATATATATCGGATCTTGTTAATGTCCTAGTTAAAACTTCCCCTGCACCCCATTGCCTGTGAAATAAGTTCCAAACAACTTTGTGATGAGCGAGGCTCATTGTGACTTGAACAGTGAGCTCTTTTCTCCAATGGGAGTGTATTCTCCCTTCTAGCGGCCAACCATTTTCCTGAGTTGCCATTTGTTCCAAGGTTGGTTTTCCTTGGAAGCAGACTCTGAGACAAACAGAGATTAGAGTCCAAGAGTTTGTTCAGGACATGGTCTTGGCATCACCACCTGTAGATAACGAGGAAAGAAAGCAGAAAGGTACTGAGAGAGAAGTTGGGCTGTGACAAGTGGTATGTTAGAACTAGTGTGCACAGAAATTGGCAAATGTTATAAATCAGCACCCCCCACCCTATGTCCAGAAAGCCCAGTTAACTTCTGGCTGCAGTGCAGTCTCAGGGAAGACCTCAGCTAAATCCACGAATTGTTTGAGAGCTGGATGGCCCTTCAGAGTTGTCCCTGAATTTGACGTGAGGGAGCCTGGCATCTATAGCCCTTTTTCATCAGTCTCTGGATGTAGACTTCTGCTGGAAGGGGGCATGACCTTGGACAAGGTCATGTCCCCTTTTAGCTGAGGTAATTCCAAAAGAGGGCTGACAGCTGAACGCTGTCTATAGGCTCCCTCCAGGCCCAGAAGCTGGAGAAGCAAGTCCTTCAAGAGAAGCTTGCCTCAAGTTCCATATGGCTTCCCATTGGCAAAATTCTGAGCACCACTGTCTCTGCTTTGGGAGCCACATGGTAGAGTAAGGCTCAAGTTTGAGACTGACCTTTGGCTCTCATAGCCTGGCAGCTGTGACTGGGAAAGGAGTCTTTTGGCAAAGTCAGGTGGAGTCCCTGGTCTTCTCTCCAACCCTTGAACTAAGAATATAAGAATTATGGATTTTCATTCTCCTTTATCAAGTTATCCACCCCAGAGTCCCTTAATCCATCAGCTTCGCCATGCTCTTTTATGACAGTGGCTCTCAACTGGGGACGATTTTGCCCCTGAGGGGACAATTGGCAATGCCAGGAGACATTTTTGGTTGTCACAGCTGTGGGAGGGGGTACTACGGGCATCTTGGGGCAGACCCAGGGATGCTAAACAGTGCACACACAGAGCAGCCCTCCCAGCAAAGAATGATCCAGCCCAGAATGTCAGTGGAGCTAAAGCTGAGAAACCAGTCCATGGCAATAGCCCCTCAGTGGGCACTTCATTCCTGATGACCATGGGGAAGTAATGAACTGCCTTGTTTCACCTCCGCAGGTGCTAAGAGGGTCATGGTTGCCCCGACCCCTAATCCTTCAATCATAGCTGAATTGTCATTGCCTTTTTTCTTGGCCAGGTCAAGTAATCAGTCTCAGATTCTGCCCTATTTCTCTGGGAATCTATTGCCTTAAGCCGTCCCCATAGCTGTTAGGATGCTGTTGCAAGAAAAATAAACCAACTCACCTTGACTTAAAGAGAAAAGAAATGTATTAGGAAGATATGGAATAACTCACAGAAATACCAAGAGGGCTGGACTCTGGTATCCCCACTGAAACCAGGCAGCCCAATTCATCTGAATCCTAGGCATCTAAAATTATACGACAAAGTCAGTCCAGTGAGGACACTGCCCCTGGCGCTCTGATCATTGACTTGTACAGACTGTGGATTGGACAGGCTGCTCCACCTGTGGGGCCAGGCTGCTGCTGCCCCTCAGGACTCGGAGTCCTTGATACTCCTGCTGCTGCTACTGCTAGAGAAAATCCCCCACTGTTCCTGCTTTTCTGTGTCCCCTGTCGAAGTCTGCTGCAGGGGTATTGAGATGTTGTGAGAGCGACGATCTGGCTGTTTTAGCTTGCATGCTAGGAGGTGGCCATTACCTGTGACCAGAACTTTTTTTTTTTAAGATTTTATTTATTTATTTGACAGAGAGAGATCACAAGTAGGCAGAGCGGCAGGCAGAGAGAGAGGGGGAAGCAGGCCCCCTGCTGAGCAGAGAGCCCGATGCGGGGCTCGATGCGGGGCTCGATCCCAGGACCCTGAGATCATGACCTGAGCCGAAGGCAGAGGCTTAACCCACTGAGCCACCCAGGCGCCCCGTGACCAGAACTTTAAAGAAAGGGAATTCCCCAGACATGAAAAGTGTTTAGATGGTAGGGGGCAAAACAGTGATAACTTACAGGTGAAAAGGGTGTTAATTCCTTCAGACTTTTGTGTACATTTCAGGCTGTTTTATAGTAAACGTCTCCAACACCGAAAGCTTGGATATATAGGTCTATTTTTCCAGTGTGTCATCTCAGGTTAACTTATGGGTTTCCGATCCTATAATAACATCTCTTTACTTTGTTACACACACACACTCATACCTTGCTGTGATAGCCTACCTTCCTCAGTATAAAAATAGGTATGTCTCCTAACGATCTTACCCTTTATTATTCAAATTCACTTCAACCCGTGTTAGCAGTGCCAAAATAAACAATGCTGGAAATAGTTTCCTAATGCAATAAAGCTAGACAGCATGACTTTTCATTTCTGTCTGATTAATTGTGTGCTTTTCTCCTTTATGAAAGATAAATCTACATGTGGAGCTCCATCAAGGCAGAAAAACAAAGAGACTCTTTTGAAAAGTTCTTGATTTTAGTGCAACAATTTTATATATATTTTTTTCTTTAGCGTCATTTGATGAATCTTTCCACTCACCTTTTCTGACAACAGCTGAGGTGAAACATTTTGTGCTTCATAAATGAGCTGATGATACCCTGAGAGGGCTCTGCGAGAGTTTCTGGTTAGCCTGTCTTGTAAAATTCTGACTTGTCTGGGAGACTCAGAAATTGCCAGGAAGGTAAGGCAATTTTTTAAAAGAGGATTTAATGAGGCATCCGGAAGGAAGGATCCACATCCAGGTCCACTTTGACTGTCAGGTAAAGACCAGGGACAGCTAACCTGCCCATCACTGTTGGTGATGTTTTGGCACGTTGGTAAGAACCCAGTGTTACAGCTGAACATATCCAAACAGAGGAGTAGTTTTTGGTTCTTGCTCAAGGTGTCCTTCCCTACTACTATCTATCACCACTCCAATTTTATAGGTGGAGAAACTGACTTGTAGGAAAAGCAGACCACAGACTCAGAATTAAAAGTCAAATATTAAGAAACAAGCAATCACATAAAAACCCAATGCTTTTCCATTTATAAAGACCAGTGCAGGATGGAAGAAGGGAAATTCTTATCAGTCGGAAGCTGGAGATTGCAAACCACAATTAATTCGTCAGAATGGCAGACTTTCTTCTTTTTATTTTTTTATTTTATTTTATTTTATTTTTTATTTATTTATTTGACAGACAGAGATTACAAGTAGGCAGAGAGGCAGTCAGAGAGAGAGAGAGGAGAATGCAGGCTCCCCGCTGAGCAGAGAGCCCGATACGGGGCTCGATCCCAGGACCCTGGGATCATGACCCGAGCTGAAAGCAGAGGCTTTAACCCACTGAGCCACCCAGGCGCCCCAGACTTTCTTCTTTTTAAATAAACTTTTCATTTTAGAATAGTTTCAGCTTTATAGAAAAGTTGTAAAGATGGCACATAGAATTCTTATATACCCCACACCTAGTTTCCCTTGATGTTAACATCTAATGATAGTATGGTATGTTTGTCACAATTGATGAGCCAATATTAATATTTTATTATTAATTAATATCTGTATAGTTTATTCAGATTTCCCTTGTTTTTAAGAATTGAGATATACCAACATGTAAGATTATATTAAGTTCAGGTGTGTAGTGTAATGATTTGGTATTTGTATATATTGTGAAATGATTGCCATAGTAAGTTGTATTAATACCATTAACACACATAGGTGCAAATCTTTTTCCTTGTGATAAGAACTTTTAAGATCTACTCTCTAAGCAGCTTTGACATACAGTATTATTAAATATAGTCACTATGCTGCACAGTACATGCCCATGACATTTATTTTATAGCCAGAAGTTTATTTATTTTGACCAGCTTCACCCATTCCTCCCTCTCCTGTCCCACCGGATCCCTGCCTCTGGCATCCATCAATCTGTCCTCTTAGATCTACGAATATGTTTTGTTTTTGTTTTTTTAGATTCCATGTGTAAGTGATATCATATGGTATTTGTTTTTTTTCCCTGTCTGATTTATTTCACTTAGTGTAACGCTCTCCATCCATGTGGTCACAAATGGCAGGATTTTCTTCTGTTTTAATGGCTGAATAATAGCCTGTTGTGTAAGTGTAGGTATGTATGTATGTATATGTGTGCCTGTCTGCTTTTCCTACAAATCGGTTTCTCTGTCTATAAAACTGGAGTGATGATAGATGGCAGTGTGGAAAGACCCATTGAGTAATAACAAAAAACCAATCCTGGGTGTGTGTATATATGTATACACCACATTTTCTTTATTCATCCGTCAGAAGATTCTTAGCTTGCTCCAATGTCTTGGCTATTATAAGTAATGCTTCAGTAAACACGGGGCGTAGGGGGGAGGAGCATATCTTTAGTGTTTTTGTTTCCTTCAGATAAATACCCAGAAGTGAAATTTCTGGATCCAATGGTAGTTCTACTTTCATTTTTTAGTTTCATTTAGTCCCATTGTTTTATTTTTGCTTTTTTGCTTTTGGTTTCACATCTAAAAACTCATCACCAAGACTAGCATCGAGGAACTTATTGCCCATCTTTTCTTCTAGGGGTCTTATGGTTTCAGGTCTTAATTTTATGTATGGTTTAAGAAAGTCGTCCAGTTTCATTCTTCTGCATGTGGCTGTCCAGTTTTCCCAGCACCATTGTATATTCTTGGCCATAAATTCATTGACCATATGTGTGAGGGCTTATTTCTGATCTCTATTTTGTTTCACTGATCTGCTCGTCTGTTTTTATGCCACTACCATACTGTTTTTATTACTACTGTCTTGTAATACAGTTTGAAATCAAGAAGCACGATGTCTCTAGCTTTTTTCTTCTTTTTCAAGATTGCTTTGGCTATTCAGGTTCTTTTGTGGTTTCATACAGATTTTAGGATTTTATGTTCTATTTCTGTGAAAAATGCCATTGGAATTTGATAGAAATTACATTGCATCTATATATTGCTTTGGGTAGTATGGACATTTTAACCATATTAATTCTTCAAATCCATGAGCATAGAATATCTTCTATTTATTTGTGTCTTCTTCAGTTTCTTTCATTACTGTCTTATAGTTTTCATTGCGTAGAGGTCTTTCACCTCTTCAGTTATAACTAGTTATTTTATTCATTCTGATGCGTTTGTAAATGAGATTGTTTACTTATTTCTCTTTCTAATAGTTTGTTATTAATGGCATAAATGAAACAGAGTTTTGTATATTGATTTTGTATCCTGCGGCTTTACTGAATTCATTCGTTAGTTCTAATACTTTTTTTGGTGGAATCTCTAGGGTTTTGTTATATATAGTATCATGTCATCTGTACATAGTAACAGTTTTACTTCTTCCTACTGATTTGGATGCCTTTTGTTTCATTTTCTTGCTTAATTGCTCTGGGCAGGACTTCCAATAGTATGTTGAATAAAAGTGGCAGGAGTAAGCATTCTTGTCTTGTTCCTTTCATTGTTGAGTAGGATGTTAGGTGTGGGTTTGTCATGTACAGCCTTTATTACGTTGAGGTATGTTTCTTCTCTATCCACTTTGCTGAGGGTTTTTATCCTAAATGGGTGTTGAATTTTGTGAAATTCTTTTTCTACATTTATGGACATTATTTTTAACCATTTTGTTAATGTAGTGTATCACTACATTTGATTCATTTGCAGATGCTGAATGAACCATCCTTATGTCTGTGGAATAAATCCCATTTAATCATGGTGTCTGATTCTTTCTATGTATTGTTGAATTTTGTTCGCTAGCATTTTGTTGAGGATTTTTACATCTGTATGTTCACTGGGGATATGGCCTGTGTTTTTATTTTGTTGTAGCGTCCTTGTTTGGTTTTGGTGTCAGGGTAAAGCTGGCCTTATACAATGAGTTTGGAAGTGCTCCCTCCTCTTCTGTTTTTTGGAAGAGTTTGAGAAGGAATGGTATTTATTCTTTTTTGAATGATAGGTAGAATTCACAGGGAAGCCATGTGGTCTTAGACTTTGTTTGTTGGGAGATTTTAAATTACTGATTTAATCCCCTTACTGCTAACTGGTCTGTTCTGATTCTTTAGTTTTTATCTAACATTCTTTTTCTGCTCTAGTATCCTACCTGGGACATCATACTACATTTAGTCATCATGTCCTCTTAGGCATCTCTTGGTTGTGACTGTTTCTCCTTGCCTTTTTCCCCTTCTTTTCCATGACTTTGACACTTTTGAGGAGTACTGGTAGGTATTTTGCAGAATGTCCCTCAACTGGGAATTGTCTGATGGTGTACTCTCATGAGTACATGCTAAGATCCCCTCCAAAAATTGACTTGGGTCAGTAGGGAGGAGGGGTCTCCATGTGTTCAGGACAGGGAGAGGATACCTCCCATTCTTGATTCCCCAGTAGGGGGGGAGGGGATGTATTAAGTTAGCAAACTCCAAAAAGACCACTTGAAGGGAAGACTGATAACCAACTTTGATAGTTGACAGTGTTTATAGATACTCATAATCTATAGGGACAGCAGTACTTATCTTGGAATAATATTCAATGTCTCATTGTTGCTTAAGCTTTCGTTTTTAGAGCATCTGATGAAGTTCTATTGGTTTTGGGGGCCTGATTCCCCTCATCAGTAGAGACTCAGAGCAAAGTGGTGACTTGCCACAGTCACACTTAAATATTAAAGGAAAGACTTTGTGACTCCCAAGAATATTTAATTAGAGACATGGATCTGGAGAGCTATAAAATGATGCCAATATTCAGGAAGCATGAAATACACAAAGCTAATCCACAAGGATTTTCCTTTTTTGATGCAGGAAAGAAGAAGCAAATATCAGGGTCTTATTCAACTACCAGCCAGGTGAAGTCTAGTGATACAAAGAACAAAGGTAAAGATAAAGGGCAAATGTGTTCAATATAAAAGATATACTTACTTATTTCCCTCTATACAGTAAGAAACACCTTCTTAACATTGTTGATTCATTGTGCATTGCTATTATATGACTCATGCAAGGTATTTTCCCTAAGAAATGTATACAACAATTTCTGTGCTGGAGTTTCCATATCACACCTAGAATGAGAGAGAAATTTCTAGCAAATGTAAATTCAAGAGGCAGCCTTTCTTTGAAGAAAAAAAAGAGTCTTTGCTATAAAGAAGGGATTTAAAAATGAAATTATGAAATTCATATCTAAGTGGAAGATATTGAAGAATCTGACTAGACAGTATTTGTAGATAAATATTTATTTTTTCTCTTTGATGGTGTAGTCCTAACCCTTTAGGTTTTTATAATTAAGGTACATAAGCATAATTTTGAGTAAGAACTTGAAGCATTTTGCCATGATGAATACTACAGTCCTCAGACAAAAACAAAACCAGTTTTGAGAGATGTTGGGGGAAATGCTTTGCAAAAGAACTTGGTAATGGGTGCAGGTCTTAATTAATTTCCTACTACCTATTCCCTTTACTTCAAAAGTTAAAAGAAATCTCCTTGCGTTGATGTCATTATCCCGATCATTTGACTAGATTTCTGGGTTCCATATTAGACTTCAAAAGAATTTCAGGGGACGCCTGGGTGGCTCAGTGGGTTAAGCCTCTGCCTTCTGCTCAGGTCATGATCCCAGGGTCCTGGAACCCCTGCATCAGGCTCTCTGCTCAGTGGGGGGCCTGCTTCCCCCTCTCTCTCTCTGCCTGCCTCTCTGCCTACTTGCGATCTCTCTCTCTCTGTCAAATAAATAAATAAAATCTTAAAAAAAAAAAAAGAATTTCAGGAAATACCTACACTAGCAGTTTAAACTTGTTTTCTTAACAGAGACTATTCACAAAGCTTGGACTTTGTCAGGTGCCTGGACTCTGTGGGTTAATGTTTTTAAAAATTTCAGCCCCTGTTTCTCCCAATATCCCTCCACCCTTCTCACCTCTCCTGTGACTCCAATCAAATGCATGCTAGGTCTTCACACACGGCCACTGTACTTCTTAATCCTCTCTTTTTCACTTGCCACTTTTCTGTTTCTCTGTGCTTCAATCCAGACAGTTTCTTTGAAATTCTTTTGCATTTCACGGATAGTTTCTTCAGCTACCTATCTATTGTTCCCTCTATTTCAATTTTCAATTATTATATATACTTTTTTTTTTTTAGTTCTACACTTTCTACTCGGTTATTTCAAACTGCAATATTCCTTTTAAATTTCCAGCACCTTGGCAGCATTTCCAAGGTTGGCCCTAATCACCACGCTTGTGATAAGCAAAACCATGTGATAGTTTGTGTCTGGCAATTCCACTGTTTGGAGTTCCTTCCCGTGGGCCTCTTCAGGCCTTCTGTTATGTCCGTTATGTCTGTGGTTCACATTGTTTCATCTCTTTATGTATCTTACTATTGTTTTATTTTTGCTTGGCATTTGACCTAAGCTGATGTTTTATTCCTGCAGAAAGCATTTTTTCTACCAGCCCCTGAGGGTGCCAGTGGTGCATGGCCTGCAAACCGTAGACTTGCTTCCATGGTGCCGCCCTTTGGAGCCCCAGCCCAGGACTTAGCGGAGGAGCTCAGCAGCTTCCAACCCTGGTAGGTACTGGATTCTGATTTTTTTATTCTCCTCCACACCACTTCCCTGCTCTCCCTAAATCATCTTTTGACTTTTTCCTCCAGACAGGATAGAAAAGGTTCCACTTTCCTCTTCAAAGTTTGCCCTCGTAAATCTATTTTTTATCTCTATGATGCTTTTAAGATTAGAAAAAAGTTCCAGATTTTATTGTTGTCTTCAGTGGAAGAATTGACCTCAGGGGGTCCAAATGACCTCAGGGGGCTATTCCCAGCTGGAAGTAACTCTTCCCCCTTTTCATGACAACCCTCTGCTTCCTGGGTCTCCACTAGCAAACTATCCTTTACTGAGAAAGTTATGTTCTTTTCAATTATTTGGAGAAGCCATGGTTCAGATCTGATTGGACCATAGTTGCTAAGAATCATGTCTACCACAGTCAGAAATGAACTGGCTCTGCCCTTCCCTCTGTCTGTCTTTTCTCTCCCAGGTCCTCACACAGCTCCTGCCTCGTCTTCCGTCTGTACTCACAGAGCCCTCCCCTGCTCACCCCACCTGAAACGGCCCCTGCCATCCTCTACCCCCTGACCCTGCTTTACGGTTCTTCATAACATTTATTCACTTATAACATTATTAAATAAATGTTTTAAAGATTTTAACTGTCTGCTGCTGCCTTCCTGACCCCTGAGCTAGAGCGTGAGCCCAGTGGGGGCCAGGAATCTGTCCGCTAAGCTCACCATATTATCACAGAGTCTCTGTTTACTCAATTAAAATATTTTGTCTCATTTTTGCAAAATATACCACCAGTGATTTGGTAGCACAAGCTGCTTTTCAACTTTATTTTCATGAGAAGAAATTCAAGAGAGCTTTATTCTAGCTCTTGTTTTGTGCTAATTTTTTGTTGGAGAGTTCTTCTTATATCTAACTATACATTAAGCATTAAACTAATTGACAAACACACAAGACAGATATCTGAGTTTCTCAGAGCTTGGGATTTGGAATTTTTTTCTTCCTCATATTTTTTGTCTTATTTCTCTTTCTTTTAAAGACTTTTTTTTTTTTTAAAGTAATCTTTACACCCAGTGTGGGGCTTGAACTTAAAGCCCTGAGATCAAGAGTCACATGCTCTATTGACTTGTGACTCTTGTCATGTTACATGGCATTCCAGGCAACGGGTGCCCCTGTTTTATTTCTCGTCTTGTTTTATGTTTCAAATATTTATTTGAACACTCAAATATTATAAATATAAAAAACATTCACTGTTTAAAGTAATTATGTAAAAAATCCACTGTTTCCAAGGAACATGAAAGGATCATGCCAACTTGTGAAGGGCAGAGAATAAAAAGCCAGAGGGTGATACGAAGATGATTTCTTACTCACCATATTCAAAAAAGAATGAATATTGCTTAAATATAAAAGAAAGCTTATCTGATCAGGGAAATGAAGAATGACTTTTCCAAAAAGGAAAACTATTTAAACCATCTACCTACCATAATAGTGGAAATGTAATACTGACCCTGATGATCGTACCATGTTCATTCTTTACTAAATTCTTTAAGCTTTTAGATGTCATTTTTTTAATTAGTTTAACCAAAAGCATGGTCAGTCCAACCATCTGGACATTTTCATAGTGATGACACTTGGAAGCCTCTAATCAAAATTAATAAAGTAAAAATACCAAGTTCACTACATTACATTACAAGTCAAAAACAATTGGTCCAACAAGTTACGCCCAATGGGGAACAACTTGGCAAGGAAAAGGAACTACTTTTTCATGCAGAAAGGTGGATGAATCTCGAAAACATTAAGCTAAGCAAAAAAAGGTGGTCCCAATCTAACCTACATATGGTGCCATTCATTTGAAATCCAGAAAAGGCAAGAAAAACAAAAACAAAACCAAAAATCTATAGTGGCAGAAATCAGATACTGGTTCCCCAGGGCCAGGAGGAAGGGGGATCTGAATGCAAAAGGGCACAAGGAATCTTTTTGGGTGCTGGCAATGTTTTATGTCTCAATTATGGTGATGGCCACATGGGTGTATTTGTGAAACATTTAGTGTATGTAAGCTAACAAAGTTGATTGAAAAAGATACTAAAGTCCATTTTCTCCCCAACTTTTACTCTATGTACTTCTCTCATCAAAACAATTCCAAGACTCATTTGATATATGATATATATATGTATATATATATAAAATTTGATGTTTGATATAATGATTATTGCATTACCTATTAAAAATGTGTCCCTAATTTATTGTGTGTGTTAACACTCCCAATAATGATAATAATATTATTAGTCATGTTTTATTAAACTGCTACTGATGTTATTTAGTAAACATCTTCCTTAGGAGCTACCTGATATGAGCATTCATGCCTAAACATGTGCTCCTTAAAACCTTCCAGCTAAAATTTCTCATTGGTTTCTTCTTTTTTTTTTTTTTAAGTTTTTATTTTAATCACCCAGTGCTCATTGTAAGTGCCCTCCTTAATCCCCATCACCTATTTTACCATCCCGCACTCACCTCCCTTCTGGTAACCATCAGTTTGTTCCCTATAGTTAAGAGTCTCTTTCTTGGTTTGTCTCCCTCCTTTCTCCCCTTTGCTCATTTGTTTTGTATCTTAATTTCCACATATGAGTGAAAGCATTTGGTATCTTTCTTTGATTGACTTACTTCACTTAATATTATACTATCTAGCTCCATCCAAGTTGTTGCAAATGGCAAGATTTTGTTCTTTTCATGGATGAATAATATTCCATTGTCTGTGTGCGCACACACACATCTTCTTTAGCCATTCATGAATCGATGGACACTTGGGCTACTTCCATATCTTGGCTATTGTAAAAAATGCTGCTGTAAACATAGGGGTATGTGTATCCCTTTGAAACTCCACACTGTTTTCCACAGTGGCTGCACCAGGTTGCATTCCCACCAACAGTGCAAGAGGGTTCCTTTTTCTCCACATCCTCACCAACACCTGTTGTTTTTTGTGTTTTTGATTTTAGCCATTCTGACAGATGTGAGGTGGTATCTCATTGTAGCTTTGATTTGCGTTTCCCTGATGACGAGTGATGTTGAGCATCTTTTCATGTGTCTGTTGGCCATCTGGACGTCTTCTTTGGAGAAATGTCTGTTCATCTCTTCTACCCATTTTTAATTGGATTATTTGGTTTTTGGGTGTTGAGTTTTATGAGTTCTTTGTATATTTTGGATACTAACCCTTTATTGGATATGTCATTTGCAAATATCTCTTCCTATTCCATAGGCTGCCTTTTAGTTTTGTTAATTATTTCCTTTGCTGTGCAGAAGCCTTTTATTTTGATGATGTCCCAATAGTTTATTTTTGCTTTTGTTTCCCTTCCCTCAGGGGGTTTCTCTTGAAAAAAGGTGCTATGGCTAATGTCAGAGAAATTATTGCCTGTGGTCTCTTCTAGGATTTTTATGGTATCATGTTTCACATTTAGGTCTTTAATCCATTTTGAGTTTATTTTTATGTACGGTGTAAGAAAGTGGTCCAGTTTCATTCTTTTACATGTGGCTGACCAGTTTTCTCAGTACTATTTGTTGAAGAGACTGTCTTTCCCCCATTGGATATTCTTTCATTCTTTGTCAAAGATTAATTGACCAGGGTTTTATTTATGCATTTTCTATTCTGTTCCATTGATGTATGTGTCTGTTTTTGTGCCAGTACCAAACTGTTTTGATTACTACAGCTTTGTAATATACTTGAAGTCGGGACAAGTGTGATGCCTTCAGCTTTGCTTTTCTTTTTCAAGATCACTTTCGCTATTCTGGGTCTTTTGTGGTTCTATACAAATTTTCACTTTTTAAAAAAAAAAAGACTTTATTCGACAGAGAGAGAGAGAGAGAGCAAGCACAAGCAGTGGTAGTGGCAGGCAGATGGAGAGGGAGAAGCAGGCTCCTTGCAGAGCAGGGGAAGCCAATCATGACCTGAGCTGAAGGCAGTAACTTAACCAACTGAGCCACCCAGACACCCCAAATTTTAACATTTTAAAAAGGTTTTTATTTTTAAGTTATCTCTCCACCCAACATGAAGCTCTGACTCACAATCCTGAGATCAAGAGTCACGTGATGAACCAACTGAGCCATTCAGGTACCCCCACCCCCACAATGCAATTTCAGGATTGTTTGTTCTATTTCTGTGAAAAATGCTTTTGGTATTTTGATAGGGATTGTATTAAATGTGTAGGTTGCTTAGAGTGGTATAGACAGTTTAACAGTATTTAATCTTCCAATCCATGACCATAGAATGTGTTTCCATTTCTTTGTGTCTTCTTCAATTTCTTTCATCAGTGTTTTACAGTTTTCAGAGTACAGGTCCATCACCTCTTTGGTTAGATTTATTCCTAGGTATCTTTTTATTTTTGATGCAATTGTGAATGGGACTGTTTTCTTAATTTCTCTTACTGATGCTTCAGTATTAGTGTATAGAAATGCAGCAGATAGCTGCACATTGATTTTGTAGCCTGTGGTTTTACTGAATTCATTTATCAGTTCTAGCAGTTTTTTGATGGAGTCTTTCAGGTTTTCTCTCTATATGGTATCATATCATCTGTAAATTGTGGAAGTTTTACTTCTTTGTTATTGATTTGGATGCCATTTTTTTCTTTTTATTGTCTGATTGCCGTGGCTATGACTTTTAGTACTACGTTGAATAAAAGTGGTGAGAGTGGACATCCTTGTCTTGTTCCTGACCTTAGGGGAAAGGCTCTCCATTTTTCCCCATTGGGAATGATATTAGAGGTGGATTTTTCAGAATCTCTGGTTTATTCTTATCCACTAAGAAATAATAGAAGGATGTGATGAGTTTCATAATTTTAATATAGTATGAAGTCTATAATGTATATTTAAACGTGCACCAAAAGAGTGTGGCAGACTGGCAAATGCTGATTTCCATTTAGTCTCTTTGGTTAGTTATCATTACAAGTACTCACTTATTGGGCATAAGTTATTTTTCTCCTTACAGCTAGGAATTGGAATTACATTAACATACTAACAGACTAACAAGGGAAAAAGTAGATAGAAAAAGCCCAAATGAAATTAATTTATACTGTGAATCTCAGAGTAAGAAACAAAGAATAAAACGAACTGGGCACTTCTGAGAAGGCTTAGAAATCACAGTCCATGCGAGCCGGTTCTGTTGCTGCCTGTTAATAAGCAGACCATTTTCTGCACTCTGATTGATAAACTCATTATTTTTCCTCTGTTGGTTGTAATTCTGCTGATGCCGGTACTCTTATTATAGCAGTCCTGTAACTCAGTTGGCTGGGTCTGATTTGTAGACTCTGGGTCTTTACTGATGACCTTTACTGACCTTGTCAGATTCACAGATCCTCATTATGGCCAAAGTCCAAAGTGCTTCATGAAACAAAATGTTTTGGCACAAGCATATGATTCTGTGGACGCTGGCCCAAAGAGAGGTTGCTCTGTAATGAGAGATCATTGCTACCTAAACCAACAATTACCCTTAAAAAGCCCAGTGTAAAATATGCACATATGTGTGTTTGTTTCTTCTCCAATATGGCACCTCTAGCTCCCTATTCTTGCATCCTTTGTACTACAAGGAAATGAGAGCATGCCTTGAATTCTGATAATGCCCACATCAACACACAAAAAACACTAAATCCTATCCATCTCTGTGCTGACATAGACTGAGGTCTTTTCCAGCCTTCACGGCAAAATTGAATTCCTGCATAAAAGAATTGTTTCATGCTATAAGATATAATCTCTTAAACCTTTTACCATTGGTTTCTTATCATTGAATTTGGAGAATTATGTTTGGGAAATATGAATGTGTTAGTGAAGAAAATGATGTTTTGAAACCCAGAGAAGCAGCTTTTTATTGGTATTCATAAAAACCAAATCCTCATTTCCTGGAAGAGCAAAGCAAATGATGACATTCCCTGCAGTAACTTCATCAATTAGTTGATAAATTTCCTTGAGTGTCCGCCCACAGTGTGTAGAAGCCTGCTTTGCATGCTCTGGAGCATTAGGAGAAAAATACTGGTGGAGGTCTTCTGCCGCTAGGAATGTAATTTTAATTAATATTAAATGAGACACATGTAAGAATACAATGTATACATATGCATACATATCTACAGTATCTGTCTTCATTATCATCATCATTATTGATCTTCTGCAGCTAAATACAGAGATAAACTAGGGGTGGTAGATGTGTTTAGAACAAAGGGGAAGTAAGTGGATTAGAAAGTGCAGTTAACATAATTTAAAAAAAGTCTCTGCTAGTACTGTCAGAGTCCTCCACTTCTTCCTCTTCAAGCCAATGCCTTAGTCTGACCATGTATTAGACTTTGTTTTTTTCCCCCAAAAAGAAAAAAATATTTATTAAAAAAAAAAAACTTGAACAAGCAGGTAAAAGATCTGTACACTGCAAACTGAAAAATATTGATGAAAGAAATTAAAGATGACACAAATAAGTAGAAGGACATCTCATGTTCATTAAATGGAAAATTAAATGTTTTTTTAAATGTCCATACTACCAAAAACACTTCCAATTCAATGTTATTGCCATCAGAAGCTCAGTGGCATTTTTTATAGAGTTCTTTTTTTTATTCTCAATCAGAGTATTTATTATATAAAATAACTGAAAGCCACAATTATTAGGTAGATTTGAATAGACATGGGTGACTCTCCTACAGCAAGGGTATAGAATGAGCTTGCAACATGACAGGAATGAAGGACTCACTTGGACCTTTAATATTCCCTACCAACCTTTCCATTATAGGAAGAACTGTAGTCTGCAATGGACATTGACAGAAGTTATGATGTCTTTCAGTGTACCGTTTTGTTTTTTCCAAAACAAATGGGTTACCCGTTGGGATCTGAAGACCAAGCCACTGCCTCAAGGAGGACCTCTGACACTTGGTGCAGAAGCCACCCCTATCTTTATAGGGCTGTCCTGTAGGAGACTCGTAGCTCTTTCCTGCCACATAGCCTTTATGAGGAACATCCCAGTCTATCTGCGCATGTTTCCAAAATCTTGAACCTTGAAAAAATAGGACTGAGGTCTCAATATTTTCCTTCCAGAAGGCGTCTTGTCTTCTTATCAGAGTAACCACCCATTTTAAAAAAACTTTAAGTTCTGTGTAATAAAAGCAGTGGAGGTGTCTGTGATGCCTTCAGACTCACCAAGCCCTTACTAAACCAGAATCATGATCAACCTGCTTACCTACATCCTCTCCACCTCCCTCAGACAAGGAGTGTGACTCAGGGAAGTTTAGGATCAAATTTAAAGCTGCTTGCTACACGTTTTACCTGAAAAAATTATGCAAGATATGTACTCTCGTGTGTGTGTGTGTTTGTGTATATATTTAATGTCAAAATACTCTTTAAAATTTTGTTTAATGTTTCAAATAAGTAAAACTGACAACTTTGGAAAGGTCCCATGTTTACCCTGCGGTTTTGCCTAAATCCTGGTCTGTTGTTCATGTGGGTGTAAATACTTCAGTTTGAAAAGGATGGAAGTAATCACTAACTTGCAAAAATTACAAAACAAGTGCTTTAGAGACTATTGGGAGGAAAAAACATCACTTCTATTTGGAAAATATTCAAGGAAAACTTGTTCAAGGAAAGTTTATTTTCAATTGGGGCACCACCGGCATAAACTTGAGTCACCCTTGGGCAAGGATCTTTGATCTGTGCAATGCTTCTCCGTTCCCAGTCCTTCTGCACACATTTCAAGATGACAGTTTGTATGGAATTTTCAAAGAAGGTCAAAGAATGGATATGATGGCATGATCTTAAAAAAGTGCTAGTTAGGGCGCCGGGGTGGCTCAGTGGGTTAAAGCCTCTGCCTTCGGCTCAGGTCATGGTCCCAGAGTCCTGGGATCGAGGCCCGCATCGGGCTCTCTGCTCAGTGGGGAGCCTGCTTCCTCCTCTCTCTCTGACTGCCTCTCTGCCTACTTGTGATCTATCTCTCTGTCAAATAAATAAATAAAATCTTTTAAAAAAAAAGTGCTGGTTATATTTGTAGAAAGGATAGACTATGTTGGCTGAAGTGTGTCAGGCTTATGGTGTCAGGTTAGAGAGGTGAGTTCATGTATGAAGGACACAAGTGATAGGAACTCTCTGGTCATGTAAGTCTTTGTGAGAAGAAAGACTTTCTCCCACCACAGAAATCAGAGTACAGACTTCTCTTCTTGCATCCATTAGGGTTTTTATTTTTAAAAAAGATTTTATTTATTTGAGAGAGAGAGAGAAAGCGAGAGACAGAGCATGAGCTGGGGCAGGGGCAGGGGCAGTGGGAGAGGGAGAAGCAGACTCCTCGCTGAGCAGGGAACCGGACACTGATACCAGGCTCCATCCCAGGACCCTGGAATCATGACCTGAGCCGAAGGCAAATGCTTCACCAACTGAGCCACCCAGGTGCCCCTCTATTAGGGTTTTAAATTT